>NC_142622.1:15900681-16225909 GCF_059453375.1 Lepisosteus platostomus
CAGTCTGTCACAACCTCCTGCAGCTACATACATGTTGGCAATAAACTTTATGTAGGTGCAGACATGTAGAGTTTTCGGAGTCAGAAATTACCTGTCCTGTTTGGAATTGCAAACACCAGCAACAGCCTGGAAGAGCAGAGCACAGCGTACACATTCCTCAAAAGCATATCCATCCCTAAGCAAGTGGATCTTAACCTGCAGAGCACGCAGCCAGAGGGTTCGAGACATGCTAGATTTTTTTAGAAGGTAAAGCACCGAAAACACAAATTAAGCACAGGCAGGTAATTGCGGTATAACTACTATGTTACTTCAAACCAAGGTATTTAAAGGTAACCTTTAAAAAAATCTTTTTTTTTTCTCATATTCTTCATTTTACAAGAACAGTAAAACAATGTTGTCTCTTTCATTCTATAGTTTTGATATATCTTACATTTGAAGAACTGACCTGCTTCAATGATTTTTGATAAGGGGTATAGTCTCAAACATAGTTTAAGACCCAAAGAGATGCAGGCTGCTGTAATGGTTAAGAACTACGGTCCTAAGCCTTGTGCCACATTTTTTCACTGCCACACCAGAACACACACAAAACTGGGAAAACAGCTGCAATTCATAATGTGGTGTCTCCCAGGTAATAGAGGGGCTGAGTGCGGCTTCTCCAACCTCCACCTGCCCAAACCCCAGCAGCTTCCTCCCAGCATGCCCAAGACATTTACGAACCATCAGAATTTCGCCCAGGGGACCTGTGGAGGAGGTATATGCTTTAAGCCACACCCTTGACATTCTTCCGCAAACAGCAGGCATGTGTTGGCTTAGTAAAGAAGTGAACAGTGGTGCCCTGAGTACTTGTGGTCAGTAATCCTGATATTCACCTGAAAGAGGGGGCACTTGTAGTAGAGGCTCTGAAGGAATCAGGACCTAGATCCTCAGGAGAGTCAGGACTGGAGCCCCAATTGCCCTACACAGTGTTATCAGATCTTGACACAAGACCAGAAACTGGGTGGAAGCCTCAGATTAGACATCCAAAATTGAAAACAAAATGACATGTCTCATTTATTTCTCTCTTTCCAAAGACAAACAAATAGGAAAAGCAGTGTACAATTAATAAAATCGTCAAGTGAAATGATAAAAAGCTGTCTTATTTTGTCAATAGGAGAGTGTTAGGAGCACGAGCAGGCTTCTCAGTGACGGGGGTGAATCAGCTCAGAGGGGAAGAGGGACTGGAACCAGGGGATGCACCGACACTGACCAGTGCATCTGAAAGAGTCTCACTTCAAGACGATCCTGTCTGCGGAAACACCACGGCATGTTTATAATAATCTACATCAGGAAAAGGCAGTATCACGCATGTTTTTGTCGCCATCTTAAAAATAACATAAAATAGTGAGTAACTGGCGAGGCACTGGCCTGGCACGGAGAACACAGGAAAAAACAGCACAGTCTCGGAAAAGGAGACTGAAAACAATACATAATAAAATAACAGAAACAAAGGTAATGAACGACTTGATGGTCACATAGCAACCAACTGAACTAACAAACATACAACCTACCTAGTTCTCACTCTTTAAAGGTTTTCAATCTTGTGACAACCTTCTGGAAAGATTAATGTCACCAGCTATAAGTAAAAAGTGAATATAACGTTGAGGTAGTTTGGTTATAGTAAGTACGTCAATGGCAGAAACATAACCAGTTTTACAGACATCACTCAGGTCATCAGAATGACCCCACATAAGAACCTAAAATAACTGGACGGCTGAGCCAAATCCCACACAGGTGGCATAGTGGTCAATTTCACCAGTTTTATTTCGTTCATTTAGTTATTTCACTTCAAAGAATCACCTTGTAATTTTTCGTTCCAAATGCTGTTCAACCTTTTATTTCTTCCGCAATTGCGCTGAATATTAAATTACATTACCTGTGGCCTTTAAAACTAGGCCACAGCTCCTACAGATCAGGCAAGACCTTTAAATCTCAAATATCATAGCTGAGCAAGGCCTTTCACAGATCCCAGAAGCAAGCTACAGCACCACTGCCTCATGTGCATCTATCTTAGGATCCAGGCACTACCCCCATACATGGTCTTTTTCTTAGTAAAAGAAAAGCATCAAATTCTTTCGAATTTAAACAAAAACACCACATGGCACCCAGCAGTTCTCATGTTGTCAGTGCAAGCAAATGGAATTCCATTAGCTTTAACATTTGTATCTTCCTTGCTCTACATCACATAAAAGCTTAATGCAAGCAGGGCAATATTCAGACTCAGCCCATAACTCTGTTAGTTATCCACCATCAGAGCATCCTACAGGCTATAAATCGCCACATGTATTGTACGTGATGATGTCTTCCTACATCAGAGACACTAAATGCCGAACAGACTAAGCAAAGTTTCAGGTACAGACGTAATCAGGTCAGCAATTCCCAGCAAGGCACCAGGTCTTGAAACTCCTCATTGCAGCCCCACTGTGGCTGACTGCAGAAGGGAAATACAGGACTTGCATGAGTTGCAAGAGCGAGAGAACAGATATTCCTGAATCAAATAAAGGCAACAGTACATTTGTGTTGGACCTGAAAAGAACTATTCAAATTGTATTCCAATTCATATTTGATACACATCCCTACTGACAATTCTTACTCATTATATTCCTACTACCACCACAATTCTTCCTAAAAGAACCTTCTTAGCCTCCTCCTTTCTCAAGTCATTAACACTTTTTGTATTGTAAGCATGTTTTACTTAAAATAAAAAGAAAGATAAATCATAGTTGACAAGTATGCTATCTGGGTATTATAAGTGTTTAGCAGCTTGTTATGGAGAACACACAAAAACACAGGCCTCATTCATTTTTAATATCTTCTCAAAATGTGGAACACCCAGGCTTTCCTGAGTTTAAATAGAATTGAATGGCAAAGACTAGTGCTGCTGAAGTCACAGTCCATGTTAAATACATTCAAAAACAAGTCAAAATATTGCTTTCTTTTTCCTTATTCTTTGCTGTTTGCAGGGACATAATAAACATTGTGTAGCAGTTTTCCTTCTTATATATAGTGCCTCCAAAGTTATGCGTTTAATATGGCTGAGTGTGTTTTAAGGTTTACTTTAGAACTTTAAAAACACATCAATAACAATAATATAGGAGGTTGGTTTAGCAATGTGGTAGTAACTAGTAACTTTGTAAAATGCAACTTTGCATGTGGCAGCAGAGTTTTATACCCTAAATACCCTAAAACACAGTTATAATAGTTTTACTTTATGGTATTTCCCTGTGATTTAAGCCATACAGTGAATCTGACTCCCTAATTCTCATCAGAAGTGTTCTCAACTCTGATTCTTTTTCAGAGATACTCATCAGTCTCTGATTAATCTTGAAATGAAAAGGTCATAATGAATAGGAAATGAATAAAGCCTTCAATGTGCAAACATTATAAGCTATAATTCAGTGATGAGCTCACTGCAGCCATATAACAAAATTTTCCCAGTGACCAGAGGCTAATTCTAGTTCTCTTATTGAAGGGTGCTAGTGAATTGTTATTATCTGCTAAAGACTCAAGACACCACGTTCACTTGGCCTAAAAATCAGAAGATGACAACTGCCATCTTAGACACAACTAAAAGGAACTCATTATGGCAACAAAAGCAGTATTCAACTGGAAAACTGACACATGTGAAATAACTTTTGAACTCAAAATAATGAAAAAACTCAGAAATATTCTAAGCGCTTTGAAAAAACACTTTTAAAGGAGTTATAGAAAGTGAAATTTATTATTCTAAAAATATTGTTAAAGAAATGCACTTGCTTGCCTTATCTATGGACCCAACAGACCAGCTTGTCTTGCTGAATGATTATCCTTCTGGGAGAAATTGGATGAAACTCTTTCCATTATTTCAACACATTCTAATTGTCTTCACCTATGCTAACTGAAAATGAATTGTCATTTTTTTAAGAATACAAAAATATTGCACTATTTAAAAAAAGATTCCTTTGGTTTGGAAGCATTATCACATATATACAGTATAGTCTGTTAAATCTGAAAAAGATTTAAAAACTTCTCAAAAGCTTTTTTTTGACACAATAAATAAACTTAACAATTACTTTTCTACTTCATCGTGCACAGACTTAATTTACTATTACTGATATCAGTGTGAATTAGGGCAGTTTTCACTGAAAAGTTCAATAAAGTAGGCATGCCTTTTAGTTTTCATAAAAATAGCATCACCAACATTACTAAATCTTTTAATTGAATTAATAATTAACTTGTGTTTTATATCCTTTTTTTAACTTTGAGCAATTGTTAGTATAACACATATATATATATAAAGATACTAAATTAAATAATGGAACAACAACTAACAAAGCAAGCAATATAATAAAAAGAATTGATTAAATGAAAAGGCTGAGATCAGAGCAGTCTCTGAAGCTGATGGATTCATTACCATTGTACAAACCGCTGGTAGTACAGCTTCGTAATAGACTTTAAACCTTTTCAATACACACTGGTGGCTGGTTTCACATTCGCAGCAATGGAGTGCTGCTCTTTCAGCTCTGCAGTGACTCACTTTTAACACGGACAAATGCATCTGTCAAGCTCAATCGCATGGAAGAATTTAATTGTTTATGTCCCCCTGCAGTTGCACAAAATATCATGTACAAAGGAATAAACCTTTTAGTTCTGAAAGCTTTCCAATAAGTTTGTACGTTTCACAGATTTTGGATATTGTCCTTCAGATTTTAATTAATTTTTAAAATGCTCTGCATGTAGTCTCGAACTCTGCTGGCAAATCTGAAGGATAGTGCCCCCCTCCAGTCACTATACTGAGGCGATGGCGGGCATAATCACAAAATCAGTAATATA
The DNA here is from genome assembly GCF_059453375.1 of Lepisosteus platostomus. Lineage (NCBI taxonomy): Eukaryota > Metazoa > Chordata > Actinopteri > Semionotiformes > Lepisosteidae > Lepisosteus > Lepisosteus platostomus. The sequence continues at coordinate 15,905,530 of NC_142622.1, forward strand.
GTACATTCGTATAGCGAAGACAGAATGGGCATCTGTTCTGCTACAGCCAGGGTTGTCACCCATTTGTGATCTGACACAAATTAAGGATGGAATTCCAGAATGCTGTGGTTTTAGTTCCCATTATAGATTTTTTTTTCCAGTTTTGTTTATTAAATATTACAGAGCAGTCACAGCAGAGACATTAATGTTTACACTTTTTAAGAGATTAACAATGAACTTAAGAAAAATAAATGAAAAATGAAATTAAGGGAAAAAAGAGAATGAAAAAGACATTATATTATAGATATTTTAAAGTCTCGTTTCTAAAATTGTTTTACTGCATTATTTGCCAGTTGTTTTATTGGTAACAGGTCTTGGAGTGTAAGATATTAAGGTGACTTGCAAGCAGTTCGAACCCCCCACTACAAGGGCTGGCCTTTGAGTGTAGTGGGTTCGTTCACCTTGTGTCCTAGTATTGCAGGTCAGAGTACCTTTCTAGTACCTGGGATACAGTGTTTATGGATCTAGGATCTGGGATGCACACCTAAGAACACCTAACCATCACTCGGCAGACATGTGACAGGTAAATAACTTACACCAAAAGGCCAGGTACATATATGACACAGGGACAGTCGTGTTATTGTAAGAGTCACATCATGCACGTTGAGACCTTTTACATCTATGTGTTTTTTGAGGTGGTTGCGTCTCTTGGGTTTATGAAAACATACAAACAGTGGTTGGGATGAACAGAAACGGTTAAGCGGATGCCAGTCTAGATCAGTATTCTTGGTCCTGAAGGTCAGTTTGTTTTCAGGTTTTCCTGATCTCTATAAAGGGGAACTGCAGTCCCAATTTCTCAGACCAGTTATTAATTAAATCTCGATAACAAAATAAATTATTTGGCATTATAGAAATATTTCACAAATTTCAAACTGAGCACAAAAATGTGAACTTTGTGAAAGTCCTGCAAGTCGCCATGTTGTCGCAAACTCGCATTCGAGTTCCTCCAAATTGCAACATGATGCTGCCCTTCCTGCTCACTAGTTTCTGAAATGACTAATGTAACGTGATGAATGAGCAAATAAGTACAGGTTGTGCAGCAGACATTTCACAGCAAAAATGCTATATTCTACATGCAAAGTTAACAATTTGTATTTATCGGCAAAACCATCTTAAAATTCGAAAGCAATATTTCTATTGGATTAAAAGAGACATATTTATTGCAAGCCTGCTTGTTTACAATGTTGTAGTGCTCCTTTACCTCACTGGACATTTTGGTTTGTTTTGTTTTGAAACACAGAACATAACGCTGGGCATACCTGGAAATGTTTATTTTGTGACGTAAATTGGATGTTTTTCAAGTTGCTGTGTGCATTTTTGTTTATAATGCAGTTTGAAATGCACACATCAATGCTGGTTCTTTCTAACCCCGAAATATAAAAATAGCATTGCAGTTCCCCTTTACAACTCCACCACTTGGAGTACCGTGAAAAGTCACTTCATTTTGGTCCAATCCATGAATGGATTTTATTCATTAAGAATTGATGAGGACTTGGCTCATTAAGAATTGATTCGCAATTGAATCTGGGCAACCACACACAGGAACTGACCCTTCATGGCCACAACTAGACATCCCTCAATCCAAGCCTAAATTAGAATTTTATTTTGGTAGAGTCAACACAAACATTAAGCACACAAAATCGAACTTTTTTTAAATTTACCATCCTCTCACAAGTCATTTTTATATAAAAGTGTAGGATGAAGGGGAAATATTTCCTTGGCATACCAGAATAATTTCACAGGTCATTTAAGACTGACATGAATTATAAATGATTGTTTGATTAAGCACTGAACGTGACGTGACGTATATATGGAAGGCTTCTTCATGGAAGATTGGAAATCAGAACTGTGCTGTGCACAGCTCAGAAATCAGACTATCACACACATTAATCCAAGAAAACAGTAGTCAGAAATGGTAAGGATTTTATTATCTTTATAACATCTGAATGGTAGAAAACTCATCTCAGTTTTATACACTTAGGACAACTGCTGTCATGACAACATGTTGTAAAGTTGTAAAAAAACAGCAGAGGAGATAACAAATTAGTCCGTTTCAAATTACATCGCCTCTGCCTGTGAAACAGCCTTGACAATTCTGAACTAAGACATTTTTGCATTTTAAATTCTAATCAAAATTATTTACTCTTGAGCTTCATATACTTATTGATTATAAAGATTTATTTTTATTTATTTTATGGAGTTTTCTGGGACGAAGCTGACACACTGCTGCAATTACCCATTCCAAAATAATTTACTATTTTCATCAAAAACAGTTATGCATTTCATTTTCGCTATATAAAGACAAGAACTTTTACATGTTTAAAAACCCTGTCCTCTTACACCAGGTACATTATTTCCTTATATTTTGATTCCTACAAAGAGCTGGGTAATTCATATGCATCTTTCCTGTTCTCCAGTTTTTGCTATTAGTGATATTTCTCCCATGCAACATCATCCTATCCTCCCCACAGGGAACTCCCTTCATTTGATCTCAAATCCTCCATTTTTTGTTTACAAGGATCACAGCGTATTACAAACGTGTACCATTGCACTCCTGTAGAGATTACAGCAACTCCAGAGTCAGAGCCACATAGCACCACTCTCCACATAGGAGAGAATTCCACTATTCCAAAGGGCTGAGCCTCCCATTGGTGGATGACATTACCTGCATCAAGTACCAAAGAAGTTACATTGCCCTGTTTCTATAGCAACTGTAGCAACTTCAGTGAATGACAGGCTTCAGCCCTGTCACCAGTTACGAGTTATAAGTAGAGGTGTTTCCCCAACAGGGTTCAATCAAAGCCCTCCACAGGCACATCCAGCTTCACAGTCATGTAGTATGACTTCCCTGACAGTGAAGATTTCCACCACACTGAAAGGTCTGACCTCCTGTTGTAGGAGATTCAACATTATCCAGGTTCAGGGCAAGACATCACCTTCTGTAAATGAGCTAAGCTATACTAGCGGGATGAATGAGTTTGCTTTGTAGTTTTTCCATCAGCAAAAGGACAGTAAAGGATGAAGTAAAACATTACTGGGATAATGTGAAACAGATAGCTGATCCTAAGGAAAAGACTGATTTAATGAATGTTTTACTGTCACTGTATATTATATTTAGATTCTCATATAATATAGTTTCTCATGAAGGTTTAATACTCAGATTACAGGCAGTATGCATTCATGGCATTTTCATGTTTAGATTTATTATCACAAACTCCAAGAGGTGACGAAATAAAGGTTAACTGGCATCATTTTTAGCTTATTAATTCACACTTTGTTAAATCTGTTTTCCCTCGTACATGTACCTAAGTGTGACCGTCGCGGTCCCGCACGGGCTCGTGCCCTCGCCATTCCACTCCGCAACACCTGGGTGAGAACCCGGGTCTCCGGTGTAATGCAACAGGGAACCAGCCGAGTGAGCTAAAGGAGACCTCCCCCAGCCCAGGCGGCTGAGGTCCCCGCTATGCGCAGGGAGGGCGATGACGTCACCGTGTCCGAACGAGCTCCGCTCATCAAGCCGCGAGCTTCTCACCCTGTATTCCCTCTCCGGGGTGCACAGTTAAAGCAAAGGGTTATTGGGAATGTGAAACATCTGCTTAGACCACCTACAAGCCTACACAGAGATTATGTTGCACGAGTCACAGACGCTTGCTCACCTAAAAATACTGCTGCTGGGCAGGACTCATCTTCAAATTCCAGAAGAATCATCTTAGCAAAGTCCCCCAAGCTGCTCAAAGCATTTAACATCTAAACAGATCCCTTATAGCAACATTACCCCGTCCACAAAAACGCATTCTTTCGTTTTTTATTTCAGAAATTTGGAATTAAGCTCCCCCAGTATGAGACTTGAGGAGGAGGTCCTCCAACATGCCCCCCTGACAGAGCTCAGCATGTGTCTGCTGACATCACTGCAGGCCTGCCAGGCATTGAGCACATCTCGGGGGGCCAGGAGTGCACCGAGAGCCCTGAGGACTGATGAACTCTCAGCCTGCATCCGTGGCACACTGCCTGGAGAATCCCAGTCACGGGCACCAGCTAGCAGTAGACACAGGCTGCCCCATGGAGCTCAACCTGCCCTCTTACCCCACCTCTGAGCTGGACCACTCAGGAGACAATTTTATGGTTCAGGTTTGTTCTGTTTCCCTTAGATCTGAAACTGGATTACATTCAATTCAGCTTTACATGACAACTGGAGACATGTACAACTATCTGCAATATAAAATCACACTCCACTGCTCATTCTATAAGTCAGCAAATTTTGCACACACTACAGAAATGTTGAAAAACCTATTTGTAAAATCAACTATTTCACCTGAGAATCAAGGCGGAACAGATCTTCCAGAATACACCACTCAATGCCTAATCTTGCATTAATCCTGGCCAGAACTGACTGTGTGTACTATATGAGACGCTCTTAGCGCACAGCACTGGTGAGTACAGGATCTGGAGCTGGTCGACCTTTAATTCATGCAGAGTAGAATGAGCCCAACCCAATGACATGACCTCAAATACTCCAAAAAGAGAGAGAGAGCTGTGCTGTACTGCAGCAGAGATATCAACATTTATGAAATAACACAAGCAGCGGGAAAATCGTATACTTCCTTTGGTTTAAAAAGATAAATGTGAGTTCTCTTTCTTTCTGAATACCTTTACTTTACTGTGACCCATAGAGAAAGCAATATTCATTGTCATAAAATGGGTGCTGTAGAGTTTGGGTAATTTCTACTGTCATAGTAATGCTTTAGAAAAACACAAAACACAAAATACCATATTGTTTCAACAATGAAAGGTCAGAAAGCCAAAGCAAAGTATATACTGTACGCAACGCTCAAGCCACTCTGCCTGATGCAACGTGAACCAGTAGATTATGCCCAGGTGACAAACCCCTCCAGCCAGGAGAGAGTCAGAACAATAATCAGCCAGCATTGTGAGCCCAGTACAGCAACTGTGCAAACATAGGCCAGGCTAACAATACTTAAAGGAGCAGTTAGGTCAACTGTCAAAAACAAAATAGCATTCCTGTGTTTCCTTGGAGACAGATTGCTCAGCCGAAGTCTCTCCCAGTGCTCTCAGGGATCAGAATGGTGAACCTCAGCAACACCTCAGGTAAAAGCAGCTGTTGCTCAGTCCAGTACTGTATAAAAATGATGCTGTTCACTTACTTCAGTATGACAGACACACCACAAAAGTTGCTGTATAGTGTAGCCTTCAGGAAAGGCAATCCAGAATTCAAAGTGTGACGACACAAGAGTAAGCCTGTTTTCTTGAAAGACCCGCCTGACCCTAAAAGACTGGCATGGACTGATTACCTGAGTACCTGCTGAACAAAACAAAGTATGTGCCAATCGTCCCTATGGGTAGCATCCAAAAGGTTGTAGGAGGACGCTGCCCACATTATCCACATCTTCCAAGAGTATCCCCTCCTTAAAAAGATCCCGGTCTGCTAATGGCACAGACTCTGTACACCTACATGTTGTTGATGGAAAACTGAAACATTTTGCTGAAGCAAAGCCGACTCCACCTTCCACAGTGCTGGTGAGTGCAGCAGCTCCGCACTCTTAAATGTGCACTCCAAAGTAATGGCTATGAATGAAAGCATTCCTGAAATGTTCTGATGCCAGTGCAAGATGCCAGTGCCAGAAGGGCAGAATATTAGTTAAAGTCTGCTTGGATAACCCTTCCCTCATATTTCTACATTTCTTAGAAATGTTCTGTTAAGTCACTGGATGAGGCTTTAGTGACAATAAAGATCACACACTGTAGAACTTTGGGAACTAAATTGGACACGTTCAACATCTATCGTGCAAGAGTCCTGCGTCAACATTTGGTTTTTGAAATGAGAGTTACTTTGTCTCAAAGTTTTCTTATACCTACAGTAGCACTTGGTATTACTATGCGTTATCAAGAAATGTTAAATGCATCTGACACTTTTAAGTCCTTCAGCCTTGTCACACTACAAAGTGTTCACAGAAGTCCCGAGTTCGTTTTCGACACCAGTCTTCGTGGTTCGTAATGTGTGCCTTGCAAGTTTTCGATAACTATAAAAATACTGATTAATTTAAATACCTAAGTTGCGAACGTTTCACTTGAATGAAAACAGAACGTGCCCTTTTAAAATCAGTGTTTCACAGATAAACTCAGCGATAGCGTTATCTAGTAATGTGTTTGCATGCAGCAGCTGATGTTCTTAAACTAGTCAATTTCTCTCTGACATGCTTCATCAGAATTGTTCGTCTATGAGCACTGGTTAAATTATTGTCAAGCACTTTTGTCACGGAACCAACATCTTTTTTTTTTCCTCTCGGTCTTTCTGGATTCCAGAGCGACCACACACAGGGATGCGCGTCCAAAAAAATTACATAACTGAGCAGAACATTATTCTATTTCAAAATCCACCTATTCATGGAAGCTTGCGAGGAGAAAACAGCATCTCTCTTTAGAAATCGCATTGCCGTATGCACCTGATCTTTGACAGGTCATGTACAGTATAAATCACGGGATGTCCCCTAGCACGATGATGACAATGACAACCAAGGTGCAGAAAAAATACGCTTTCCTTTGTGGCACCAGCTGGTCGTTTCTCACCTTTTCATTCAGAAACGTGATGTCTTTCGAAACACACACATTCCTATAACTGTGAGCCCTTAGAGCTCCTGACTGGATGCAGTGTCCACACGGAATTGAAACCTTAGCATAAATCACCTAAAGGAGACCGAAGAAAAATCAATGACAGAAAAATGTCTTGCCTTGTCGAAATCCTGCCTTGCAGCTCTTCTCGATCCTGTCAGAACACCATGGATGCCTTCTGTCCGATCGTCTGAATATCGCGTGCTGTTTCAGCCAAACCGATCAACTTGGTGAGGCTGTACGAGCCAGAAAGCCTGCAGATGCGTCCGGGGTTGGTAATGTTTAAATAGCCACTCCTATTCTGGAGGCAGGCTCGGAAAAAAGCTACCGAATTGCAGAAGCTGCAGTCTTAGCCGCTGGTTTTCTGTCTTTATTTTTTTTTTGGCCAACTCTCTGCCCAGCCTCGAAACAACCCCCTGCAATGAATTATTAACGGAGAGCAAAATTAAAATACCTGCGAGGCTTCATTCCGAAGCGCAGACTGGGCAGTTTGGAAATATATCTGTTCTCGACTGACGCGCTCCAGTCATCGCACACCAGCTACATTCGCAGCCTTTTTTACTGCCGTGGACTGAGCGCCCATTGCAATGCGGCGAATTTAACCTTTTACGTACCGGAGAATATTGCATGGATTTGTTTTCTTAATTTAATTGTTTTTTGTAGTCTTTTTGAATTGCTGATGAAACGTATCCTGGCGTTATCGAACAGATTGAACTAGAAGCAGGTCTGAAAACAAATCTCGTTGTGTTAATTTTTTTTAGTGAAACGTCCGGCTCATAAAATGAACTCCGACCTCAAACGGTTGATCAATATGTAAAATAAACACCTAAGAATATATGGATGAGTTTTGACCTTGTTAGTGGTCTAAATAAGACTTTAGTAGTTCAGGTGGGTAGCTGCGTCAGCATGCGTAGGCTGCAAAGGAACAATAGGTGTATTCCATGGTGAAAAAAAGAAGAGAACACAACGTTTCGGCCGTGGAGAACACCTGAAGAAGGCTCCACGGCCGAAACGTTGTGTTCTCTTTCTTCTTTTTTTCAGCATGGAATAAATCTATTTCTTGTTCCTAAATAAGACTTTGGTGTGAATTCCACGCGAAAAAGTCGTTTGCAGGTGTGAAGCTGAACTGTTAGTTTTCTCTATAAGTAATGTAACGTTTTATTATTTTTATTACGTTTTTGCAATTCCTCTAAGTCATGAAGTGTAAAATAACTCCTTCACGATAAAGTGTCACCTGAGATCACGTGGACAAAGTCTATATCAAAGAAGCCTTTCTAATTTTCTAGCTACGCAGATTGTTTAAATATTTTCAATAGAGGCAAGTTGTGTGTTACCGCACCTCAGGTGAAAATAAGACCAATCAACACCCGTGACACCTCTGCCAACGTCTGAAGGGAAACATTAGATCTGTATATTTCTGAAATGGAGAAAACAGCATATAAAAATACACTGCAAAATACAGTATTTCACCGTTTAACAGAATGTGTGGCACACTCAAAGCATTTTTGTTCCATGTTGTTAGACATACTTCTTTTCAAAAGGGAAAAACACACTCACAAAGTTGCACAATGCAAATTGCCTAAAGGGAATCTCAAAATAGCATCCTGACAAATAGCATCTGTGATGTGCTAACTCCATTGCATCGTTGAATAATTACAAAATCATAAAAATTAGCATGATGGCAAAGGTTTCATTAATATTGTAAGGGCGGTGACGTCACCGCGCTTGTAAGCCGGCTCTCACAACCTGCAATGTCGGCCGTATGCGTTACAATATATATTTTTTCTTTAAACTGTAAAATCGGGTGGGCAGTATGACGTTGTGGTGGACAGAGCTACTGTCTCACAGCTCCAGGGTCTTGGGTTCGAATCTGACCTTGGGTGACTGTTGTGTGTAGAGTTTGCATGTTCTCCCTGTGTTTGTGGATTTAGCTCCTCTAAGGTGTCCCTCTCCTTGAGAAGCATCAGTAGGACTCCTTCCTCAAGTTCTCTGCCCTGACTAGAGCAGCTCTCTACCACAGTCAGAGAGTACAGTAGATCAAAGCAAGCAAGAGAATAAAAGCTCTTTATAGAAGCTTCTGGTTCCACTTCGTATGTCATTAGAACAATTGGTTTATTTAATTAACCTACATCCAGCAAAGAGCCTTGAACATTCCCTATACTGATTACAATTTCATTTTACTCAAGTACCTCAGCAACAGACAGCCTTTTTCGACAGGTACTGCATACTAGAAAAAGGTTCACTTTTGCAAAGCATAAGAAAGCGAGAGGTCAAGGAATTTATTTGAATAATGTGCCTGGTAAGGATCAAACTAGGCAGATTTCTTCTTCAGTGTCACATATTGTAGCGAACAATGTGTGTTCCTTGTCATAGTCCTAGCAGTTATACCAACATGCAGAGAAGGAACACTGTAAAGAGAGAAAGGAACTACTGTTTTAAAACATGCAGATGATATCCAGGGCTAGCTATACTCTCTGAATATGAAGATGTGCACTATAATGACTGTAACTGAAAAATAGATGTTTCCAAGCACCTGAGCTTAGGGTACAGAGTAACCTAACTTTCCACAAATCACTCCACTCATCAAACTGCAATATTGTCAGTGTGGGTCTCAAGCTTGAAACAATGCTCTGACAATGCATACCCCACCAACATCTGCCCGCCCGCCCGCCCGCGCACACACGCACACACACACACCACCCCACAGGTTGGTACTCTGGGTGAGCTGGGCCGATTAATGATTAGCGAATTCAGACAGGGAAGTGTAAAAGCACACTTTTTGGCGATTCAAAAATCACTTTAAAAATCGTACAAATCGCAGCTGTGTTGGTGAGTCGTGCCTACTGTACACTTGATTAGGCTGGGGGGCTGCCTTCCTGCCAGCATGACTGACCGGGATAAGGAAGTACCTTCTTTACTGAGCTGCCTTATCTTTCCACCTTTGGACTCGCCGAGGACAGAGCAGTCACCAGCCAGCCTGTCCTTTTGTGTTTGTTCGGTTGAGATGGAAGTCACCCTGCTCAGTCTCTTTTCTCGTGTTTGCTTTTCTTTTTTTTAAAGGGTCCCTGGCTTATTTTCCATTCATTCATTATAAGATTTTAAAATGGTATTCTTGTGAAATATGTTCCTCTGCAGGTGAAGTCGGAAAATCGTGGTCACAGATCTTTTACACGGGCAGCTTTTTTATTCGGCTTTTGTGTCTTGGTACTGTGGTCTGCTGTCTGAGTTATGGTCCCATTGATTCTCACTGTTCTCACTGGGGCATTGCAGAGATAAATAAAGCACTACAATAACCTGTGTTAAAGGACTGTTTTGCCGCATTGTCTCAATAAAATCCATTAATCGATGGAAAATCCTTTCAATCCAGCACCGCTAATAAAAGAGTATGCTGATAATTTTATTTACTGCTGCTGGAATTTGAGTCTCATTTGAAAATAAAAATAAAGAAATAGCATCCACAACCCACAGTGTACCCATACAGTACAACCCATTGTCATTCTACGCTTGGCAAACTAAAGTGGCACTTAGTGAATATTTGGGTCTGCAAAACCACTGTTCAAACCTGCACAAATATCATTTAATGTACAGCTAACTACTTCAATTGAAAAAGCAATAATATGTGTTATTCACTTCTTCCTGAGGGAAGAGAATATTCAGGCAGAGAAATTTTTACCTGTAGATACACCTGTAGATGGTTTTCCAAACAGGCACTGGCTTGTTACAGTTCTCAAATTATATACAAATGTAATATGTCTTACTTCTACAGCGATGCTCAGATGTATATGTGCTGGCACATTTATAGCTGAGTTCTTTATTTCTACATGTAAAAGCATTCTTAAAATGTACTCTCAAATGTTATCATACATTTATAAATCGAGGGTTAAGACATAATATAAAAAAGAACTGATTCAAAAGTTTTGTGCCATGTCAGACCCAGGTAGGTGTAAGTTCTGTCATATGATTTACTGTGTGTATTCCCCTCTCACTGCTTGATAGACTAGCTTTTTCCCACTTTAAAAACCCAGCATGTTTCAGGGAAGACTGTCATTGCTTGGAGCAATAGCAAAGCATGGGTTTTCTCAGGAAAAACTGCAGTTGTGTTCATGTCCTCATCAGACAGGGAAGACTTTAGAAGAGAAAAAAAGCATTGAGAAACAAAATCAACCATAAATCTTTAAGGTATGACATCAGGAAACAGAACGTGTACATGATTAGGAAGAAAAAAGCTTTTGAAATGTCTGAATCCTGTATGTACAGTCATATGGAGGATGCTTTTCACCACAGTTTATGCAATACAATGGTTCTGACAGATATACTGGGGACAGTGGTTTGTCCTGGGTGGAGTGAGCTCCATTCTATGTATTTTGCAGTGCAGTGATACTTATTCCTCCCCTTTTACAAACATCAAAGTGTACACCTCTCCTTCTCTTGTATATCGTACCCTGCATGTAGGAAACAGCCCTTCTTGAAGAGTGCTTCCATTTTTTTATACACCTGTCATGGGCTTTCAGTCATTTTGAAATACGCTTGCTGAAAGCTCATCTTAGCTAAACACATTCCTGTGTCAGAAAGCATCTGTCAGATGGTAAACTCATCATTCGGAGCTGTTTACCAATGCGGTGAAATGATAATCAGAGATATAAGACAAGTGGGCACAGCCTTCAGTTCATGTTGGGTCCAGTCCACATTACAGTTGGCATTATATACAGTAGCTCTTGCTTGCAATTATTAACCACTTTAATAATCACATCACTAATATTGTTCATGGCATGAGGACCCTGATGCTTTTTACCTTTCTTTTTCACTAGTTCAGGTGACTATTCTTGTTAAGACTAATCATGTTGTGACAGGATTTGAAAACAGTCTTGCGCATGTGTGCATGTACATTTACTGTATGCTCAATTTATCTTTTCCGTGAAAGTAAGAATTCCCTTTGTTTCTACATAGTTCCTCCACTGATTACTACTGTATATATTTTAAGGATTTAGTCGCTTTCATCCAAAGTAATTTAGAAACACAGTAATTCAGAGCAATTCACAGTGCAAACTTGGTTTTAGGTCATGTAAGGATAGAGCACCAGGATATTCACTAACTTTGCTCAGGGCAACACGTGGTGACTCAGTGGCAGAGCTAAAGATTAAAGCCAGTAGCGACCTACTAACAAGCTTGTATTTTCAACCAGGTTTTTAAATCCATTCCCCTTTGTCTGTCAGTGAAAAATGCATAACAAAAAGTGAGTTGGTATATTGTATTTTCCTTATTATTGCCCATTCTGACAGCTGGTGATAGGACTGAAACAGAAAATTCAGCTCCTGGTCTACTTTCACAAAGAATATATCCTCATTGAGAAGAAAACAAACCAAGAGACAGTTAACTGAACATTCTTTGATTATTTTTTAGAAATCCTGCAGTTGTTTGATAAAGCACTGGGGGAAGTCAGTCTCTTCGCAAGGAAGGGAATTGCACAGGTTCTTCGTATTCATCACTAGTGGAGAAAGATCTTTCCTTTGCAGTCTAGGTCCCAGTGCAATACACCTCTTAAAGAACTCCTCAGAGGTTTTAACCATAACTAAGGCTGTGAAGAACACACTGACCTGCGTTGGTGTACTGTATTCCACTGCAATGTTAGTCATCTTATAGATTGATACAGTACGTAATGCTGATCCGTTTTCAAAAACTGCAAGAATGTAACCTAACTCTTTTCCACCTTTCATGTTTGGAAAGGCACCTTTCTCTGCCTTCTGCTTTCATTTGCACATAATGGTTGTTTTTTCCCAGGTAAGATCATTGTAAACATTGTAAATGAATATCGAATGTTATAGAACCATTGTTATTTCTTTGTACGACTATGAATTGAAGGTTGGTCGTACCTGCAGAACTGCCGGCTGCAGCTGTAATAGACTCGATGATTCACAGAAGCACAGATCACGCTCACAATCAAAACCTTTGTCTGCTGGTGGAATGATTCAGAGTAAGATAAGGAGGTCAATACCAATACACCGGTAAAGGCTGCACAGTGGGTAAGCTCTGAAGCGTAAGAGAGTTTCAGGAGAGTTTCGCTCTCACAAGTTTTTTCGGCTCAGGTATTTTAATTAGCCCTTAGAAATTATTCCAAGGTAAAACTGCAGAAACGTGAAGCACAAAATGTCCACCTCCAGAGCTTGTAAGGGAAGTAATGAAGAAAGCTAAATGAATGCCTGAACGTGATGTGCAAAGAGTTGGATCTGAATGAAGGGAGGCCAAGCTGAACCTGCACTTGCATTGCCAGGATGAGAATAATTCTCAACACTGCTGCTGGTGTTGGAGAAGTGTAGGAGTAGAAAGAAGCAGAATACTTCCAAGACTGTAAGTATACTTATACACAAAAAGAGGCAAGACTACAATAATCCATTCAACCTGGAAACGAAAAGCAGGTGTTTATCTAGACCCGTCAGATCTGTGCCATTGCGGCGTGGTCTTTGCTGATATTCCTCTTTTCCTACGTTGTTTCACTACTATCATGTGGCGTGATTTTCTGCAATGTGGGGAAAATCCTAAATGCAATTGCACCAGCTATTTACAGACATAATTGTACTAAAAGATTTAAATTGACCCTAGATAAAATAACGTTTCTGCAGCTGACATGTACAGTACCTAAAGAATGGGTTAAGATCTGCCAGAATGTGAGTGATGGGAGGTCTAAGGAATATCCTCTCCTTCATCAGGGACAATTGCACTGATGTGAACAATAATGGATGTGTTCCAGGATGTGTATAATACAAAAACGAACGTGACAGACAAAACAGCAGCAAAGACAGCAGTGCTGAGTCAGTCTAGGTCCTGGTAGTTAACAGCCCGAAGCCCTTCATCTCCCATTTCATGAATAAACATCTACTGAGTGACTTCAGAAGGTGATGAACTGTTCTCTTCTGCAGTATGTTTTTCAGTTTTTCATGCACGTCTGCTGCCCGTCACTCTGTTGTTGCACCAGGGAGGACCAACTGTCCATCTCCATCACGGAACGCTGCCTGCTAGCTCCCAGACGAGCCGATCTCCACTGCGTTTCGCGAATGTCAGGCGATTGTGTGGAATGTCAGCCTTAATTATCGACTGCTTCCTCAACTCATTAGCATCCTTGTGCCATCAGCTCACTGTCTGCTTCCCAAAGGCCCACCGCAGACACCATATTCCAGTTCTGGAATTGTAACACTTTCATGATCATTTTACGTAATACAAATACGTATTGTACAGTAATTTATTGATGTTGAAGGTGATTTTACTGTAAGGTTTTACTTTACTTTGGGTTTTGGTCCTGGCTGTATTGTACCCGACAGGTTGGGATCTCAGGAGTTTCCTGACACAGACTGCCTTGGTTCCTTCATCGTTTGCCCTCTGTGCCAATCTTGAGCCTTTTTCTTCCTGTCACTTGTGTGGAATAAGACTTCAGAATGAAGCACCCAAGGGACTCAGCTGAAGAGCCTCAGCACAGCCCTGATGGTGCAGATTCACTTTTGAAATGAGTTGCAATTTGTTACAAAAAGATCATTCTCTAGAGAACACTGAAGAAACACACACAAGGTATATACTCCATCATGTTCTGAATCCAGGCAATTTTTCAGGAATGTTTTATATAGTCTTTATACAGCTCTGGTCACTTTCTGTTTAGAAGAGATGATTGCATTTGAACTATACAAAATATTTCCACACATGGCACATTGGATATTTCTGATAACGTAATTCCTGCCTTTTGGTTATTCTCGAAATGTCACATATAGATGTCTCTAAATTTCGAATGCACTCAGGTCAGGTCAAGTTTTACACATTAATCTGAACAAAATATTATGAGTTGTATACAGTAACGTCTCTATATTGTTTGTGTAAACTTGGACAAGTTATGTCCATCTGCTGTAAAAAAGGTTTGGTTAGTAATCACAGCTAACATTTGTAAAATAAAGTGTTACTGGCGCTATTTTTAACAGTATTAAATCAAAAAAGAAAATTTGATTCTGAAAATAAACTTGCAGGTTCACACCACTGTAGTGGACTGAATTACAATCCCAAGACATTTTAGAAAAAATCATTATCCTGAACAAGGAATAAAGGTGGACATGTTATTTTTTGGAAAAAAAGCAATATCCCAAAACAATGAGCCAAAATTAGTTTGGAGAAAAAAAGCCATTATATATAGAGCACTTTCAATGTTTTGACTGTTTGCTGGTTTAATTTCTCTATAGTTCCATAACTAGTGCTGGTTGTACTGGAACAAATTCCCCAGAGTATGAAATTACCTTGAGTTCTCCACACAAACACACAAACACTGACTACACAGCCATATCACCCTGCAACTCACAACTGGCAACCCACTGAAGCTAAGCAGGTGTGAGCCTGGTCAGTACCTGGATGGGAGACCTCCTGGGAAAAACTAAGGTTGCTGCTGGAAGAGGTGTTAGTGGGGCCAGCAGGGGGCGCTCACCCTGTGGTCCATGTGGGTCCTAATGCCCCAGTATAGTGATGGGGACACTATACTGTAAACAGGCGCCGTCCTTCGGATGAGACGTAAAACCGAGGTCCTGACTCTCTGTGGTCATTAAAAATCCCAGGGCGCTTCTCGAAAAGAGTAGGGGTGTAACCCCGGTGTCCTGGCCAAATTTCCAATTGGCCCTTACCAATCATGGCCTCCTAATACTCCCCCTCTATGAATTGGCTACATTACTCTCTGCTCTCCTCCCCACTGATAGCTGATGTGTGGTGAGCGTTCTGGCGCACTATGGCTGCCGTCGCATCATCCAGGTGGATGCTACACATTGGTGGTGGTGGAGGGGAGTCCCCATTACCTGTAAAGCGCTTTGAGTGGAGTGTCCAGAAAAGCGCTATATAAGTGTAAGCAATAATAAATAATAATAACAATAATAATACACAAACAAACGATTCTCTAGTCCTGACAATTTTGAGTAGCCAGCCGGCCCTAACCTTCAATTTGTAGAAGGCAGGAAGAAACTGGTCAGCCTGCTCCATAATCTCCTGACTTTGATACGGGGCACAGAGTTTTAAAGTTGCCCTTAAATCTAATGTTTATTGCTACAAATACAAATTGCAATACAATTGGTTTTCAATAAAATCCAAAATTGTGACTGTAACAATTTATTGGTAACCAGCAAGGGTTAATTGCCTCTTGCTTGAAAATGTTGCATTAACCTCTGCTTGTTCCTTCTGCAGTCTGTGTGCCGCCACAGCTCCCCACACTAACCTCATGAATATTTTATTGTCTCTTGTATTATTCTTTTGATCCTCCACCTATTTTAAACTTGCTATTAGTCGTTTGTTAATTAATTATAAATAAACCCAATTTACTCTTTCCTTTACAAATAAGTGCAAGCTATTAACTGTTCTCATGTTTCTGCCACCCAGAGACCATCAGAACAAGTGAACAGCTGATCAGTATTACCATCCTGCCACATGGTGATTAATAACCATTTTACAAACGTCAGGCACACTATTTATTCATTAATAGGGTGATTTTTTTTTTGCTCCAAAGCAAAACATGTACTCAATTTTCTGGAAGCAGCAGTAGAAATATAATAGAGCAATTCTAACATGAATGTAAGACAAATGTAGTTGTTTTTTTTTACTGGATTTGAATTTGACATTAATATAAATCTGGAGTACCTTCACAATGCGGACAAAAACATTGGAAGTTGTTCCCTCCTTCCTTTCAGTTTAAGTTTTCAATTTGAGCTCTGCCTAGGACTATACACGGTTTAAGAGGTGAAAGAAATTAAGCTGAGTTTTAAAACTAAAACACTAATCAACCTTTCTGAAACTGATGGATTCCTTTCAACCTGAGAGTGACCCCATTTTTTTTGTTTGTGGATGAGCCGTACTCAACACCCGTAAAAGAGGTCTTGTTGCGTTCTTTGTGATGGGCCAGACTGACCTCTTTCCTCGCCGCTGCAGGGGACTCAGAGCTCTTGGAGGCACTGGAGGCTGGTTTTCCTCGTTTCCTTAGGCTGAGGGACGTCTCCGGCACAAGCGCTGTCACGTTCGCTGACCCCACCTCCTTTGACAACACACTGGCCTTACTGCTTTTCACCTGCTGCTGCTGGTGCTTCTTCTTCTTCTTCTTCTTCTGCAACACACCAAAAATGTTTAAGGGTCTCATTTCCATGCACCCCTCTAAAGATTGAAGTGCCATCACTTTTTCCTTGGGCTCCCTGTCTGAAACCTCTGAGAGGCTCAGTTTGACCAGTCTTATCGCACACGCGCCCTCATGTGAAACAGAGACCTTCACCACTAACTGAGCGTGATGCTGTGAGCAAAGGAGCAGCTTCTGAAAAATGGATTCAATATCTATGAGGTTCATTCAGCATCCTGAGAGCAAAAACAACAAAATAACTCTTCATCATTCTGGGAAACAAAAGATGAAATTGTGTTTGAAGCATCAATAGCATTGCTGTTCCCTTTCACTAATAGGGCTGTAAATTCCTCATTTACATTTTTACTTTTTGTTGAAATTGCTTTTGCAATTATGGAGATGCTCTTTTTATTATCCTTCTGTTTGAACAGCTTCGACTGATAAAAATGCCTGACGACATTTGCCTTACATAAAGCTGGTAAAAATGCCTTACAACATTTAAGATGAAACAGCCTTCTGGAGACATTGAATATTAAAAAAGGCATCTGTTGGCCAAGTACTGCTGGTGCAATCCCATAAGGCCTGTTATAGCACAGCTATTGTGTTTTTGTCGGTTGCTGTCCTACGGTCCTCGTACTGCAAGGAAATGACTCCCAGCTTCCTCATTAATGAGATCACACAAAGCAGCCCCTTCGCACTGCAGCTCCTCCAAGCAGTCAAGCACTCAGTTTATCACTGCATAGAATCCATTACAGCAACAAAAGGCTACAGTACTGACTGCCCCCGCTGTCAATGCCGTTTGTATTCCTACAGTACGTCATGTCTTCATTGTTGGGAACGAGGTGCTAGAATAAGAGTGAGTGGAATAACAGAGCTTTTATCTTTCATTTTGGTCCCCACAATCATTAATATCATTTATAATAATAATCACCATGCTATCAGCTATCAGCTATCAATGGAGAGGAGAACCGAGTGATGAAGAAAATTGATAGAAGGGGATTATTATGAGGCCAGTACAAACATCCATGTTCTTTTCAAGAAATGCCCTGGGATTTTTAATGACTATGGACAGTCAACAAATCAGTTTTATTATTCATTTGAAGGATGGCACCCTTTTCACTTTATAACAGTTATAACACCCTGTAGCAGCTTAAACCTTGAAGGGGAACCTAGAAGAATAATAGGTTAAATCTGTAAAACCTGGAAAGTTGACAGTACTTTAGCATGTTTAGTGATGAAAACAGGTGTTTGTCACTACTAATAAAATACATCCTTGGCTCTGATACCATCACCACCCCCACACATTTATGATCTATAATAACTGTACAGGAGAGGTTTTCATTTGATTCATTTTTTTTCACTCCACAAGCTCCCCAGAATCCCTGAGATCTTCAAGGGCCACTAGGTTGCCTGCAATTGGCTCAAACCAAGGATTCCAAGAGCCTTTCTGCTGGAACTGTTGATACAACTTGTATGAAAGCTAATATTGCAACAAGAACCCAACACACAGTCACAGTTGACAGTAGCACTGATCGGCAACATTAGAACCTGCTGTGGCCCTGACATCTTCCCAGAATAGACTATAGGGAAGGCTGGGTGCTCAAGTTCAAAGCACTTGATGGTAAGTGTGACTTGTCTGTTGCAGCTGCCGCAGCCCATCAGTTCTCAGTGGTTTCCCCTGTCTGCTGTCTCCCCTCTATCACCCCCTGCACACACCCCTAATCCAGACACACAAACCCACACTCCTGCACTGCCCTGCACTGCTCAAAAGTGTTTTTTTTTTCCCTCATGTTTGCAGATTGGCATCAAAGGTGTGCATGTGTTCCAAATCCACTCAATTTCTATCAGCAGGCTAAACCTATCTATACTCATTGCAGTTTAATTGGGTCTGTGATTAGACAGACATTTGCACATTTTTTTTTGTCTTCCCATGTCATTTTTATATAACAGCCATGGAGTTATTTCATTACACATTTGCCAGGAAATCTAATTCAAGTCCTTCCATATAATGTCCTTTTTATTCTTTCAGCATGTTGGTGAGAGCTGGGAGTGAAGTAATGCCAACATCAGCGTTTGACTGAGTCTCTGCCCACCCTTATGTCTTTGGAAGGTCAGGCTTCTAAAGGTCAGCATTCAGGAACAGGAAACTCTGGGGACTAGTACACAGGGGTGTAATTACCAGATCCTGGACTCCCCCAAATCACAAGCCCACACTGCCTCCCAGAGGTCAAGCAGCAGAATGAAACAGTCCTGTGCAGGTCTACGCAATTCATCCTGCTAAACAGGTCTGCTGTGCCAAATGTGTTTTCATCCATTAATTTCTTCTCTCCTTAATAAGAGAATTCAGTTTTGGGGAATTAGTTTTAATTAGTTGTAGGGAATTAAATTCATTCAAATTCAAAACAATTAATCCATCCACTATCAGAAAATCCCTTTAATCTGGTAAAGATTGCAGCATCCTGAAGCATAATGTGTAGTCCTAAACAGGATTATACCCTGGACAATAGTCTAGCACAGGGCGTGCCCACGTACACAAATACACACACGCCTACAAACACATAATGTCAAAATACACACAGACACTAAATTCAAACCCTAATTACCCTGAACAGCAGGGAACAGTTTAGAACATGGGAGGAAGTTTATGCAAAAAGCAGGACAAGCATTCAGACTCCCCACAGAAGAGCTAAGAGCTGTGCAGCAGAGGTGCTAACCTCCACTACTGCTTGTCCCTGCTCCAGGGCATATAAAATATGATGTACATAATGCTGAATGGTTTGGCCCTTGACAGCTGTGATTTCCTGCCTCCTGTTTGCTTCTTGATTGCACCTGAGTTTGATAGCAGCCATGAGCTACTCAGCTTTCTACCTTTATTGGTTCTTTACTGTATCATTTCTTTCATCCAAAGCTTGAGGACCATCAGAGCCTGAGGACCATCAGAGCCTGAAGTTTCAGAAGAGCCCATTTGTTCAAACATGTTGAACTCTTGAGACCACATTTCAAGAGCAGTACAAAAGTACCATCAGCCCTGAGATAAAGAGAAGGAAACTCCTGCTCAGTTCCCTGGGAGAGGAAAATTACTTTATAATTTGGACTTGTTTGCCATGGTATTAGTTTTTATAAAAATAGCAGCAAAATTACATACAAGAGGAGAGGCCATTCGGCCAAACCAGCCCATTACTAGTTAACTGATTCAGAAGTTTCATCCAGCTGTTTCTTGAAAGAAACCAACACATCGGCAACTATCCATTGTGTTAGGAAGTGTATCCTCTTCTTGTTTTAAATTTACATTTATGTAGTTACAGTACCATGTGTGTTCTCTAGTTTTTGTTTCACTGTTCATTCTAAAAAAAAACCACCGTGTTAACTTTGTCACTGTTCATGAGGATTTTAAGCACTTGTATCAGATGATCTGTATCTTCTCTGTTCCGGACTAAAAAGTTTCAGTACCTTCAGCGTCTCAGCTGTGGCCAGAGCAATTGCAGTTCCAGCTCTGTTTTTACAGATTTCTTTATTGGGCTGTTAAGTGGAATAATATTCATAAAACTTAAACTACAGCTGATAAGAAAAACAACACAATGTACATTGTATAGCATTTATACTGTAGTTAGCCATTTAAGTTTCTAAGTGATGTAACCTATAAAACATTTGAACACTAACCAAGAACTACAAATTTAAATAGTTTCTCTTAAAGAACATGTAAGTGTCTTAAGAGAAAAATTCAAAGCACAGCAGGTCATTAAGGGTAGCCTAAATATTTTTTAGCAGTTGGTCATGTGTTTGGAATATACCAGTAGGGTGGAGGTGTATACTTTCCATTCAGACCCCTGTTATCTCAGTTTTCCTCCAGGCCATCAATTAGATATGCTCTCTCAATACGATGAATCTGCCTCCAGGTATTAACTTTAGAAAAGAGCTATTAGTAGGCCATTCCAATGGTACGATTGTCATCAAAGCATAATTCAAAGCCCTAAATGTACATCTGATTATTTAACTAAATGCTCATTTTTTTATCAGACTGAACATATAGTAAATGATATTAATAGTGGAAAGCCTAATCTGCTCTTTAGGCTGTTGAACTCTGTACCCCACTGTACATTCACTCTACATTTGAATTTCTAAATCTCATTTTCAACATTTCAACATTTTTTAGAATGAAACCGTTTCTTATTGAATTACATTTTAATCAGTGTGTTAGTACTTGAGAGCACAGCACAGTAAGGGCACTACGGTGGAACTCTTGGAATTGATGTTTTCCGCTCTCGTTTAAATGGAGCACTGGGTTCCTTTACGTCGAAGAATATGTCTGCTGCTTCAGACACCTGCCAAACCTTCTTCCTAAGGCATCCGACACATCTGATACAACAAGAAAATACTTCTGTGTGGCAACAGACTTCATCAACCAAACTGGGAATTGACAGTTGATAGAAGTAAAGACAATGACACAAAAGCACAGATATTTGATATATGTTCCTGGGAACACAGTGAAAAACAGAAATTGGGGGACCACAAGCTGACCCATCTTGTGGAGTCTGTTCTTCTGCAGAATAAGGTCCGAATCAAGTTAAAACTAATTGCTGAACTACACTTGTGAAACGTGCCCTTAAAATCACCTGGAGCTGGACCATTTGTGGAATTATACAGTATGTAAGCAGAACAACCCAAGGACTAATCCACTGTAAATTTAACTGGGATCTGGTACAATTTGCCGTGGCTGGGAATTATGTGCAAATACAAAGGGCTTTTTTTAGTAGTTTTTTAGTGTATGAGCTGCAGATTTCTAGATACAATGATGCCTATTAAGCACCTTAGAAGACACCCCAGTTTTATAGAAAACTCATGAAATAAAGGCACATATCATAATTCCAGCTACAGGCTGACCAGGCAATGCTGCACAAATGGAATAAAAATAACCTTATCATGTCCCTAGCATGAGCACCAAAGGACAAAAGTCCGTCTAAGGTTTCTAACTTCCACCAAGGATTTAAATTGAGCACAATCAATATTGTAGGAGCAGAACTATTAATGACATGTTGGCAAAACAAAGCTCCATGCAAAACAAACATTCAATTTTAAATGCTTTATATTTTAAATGTTTACCTCACTTCGGATTTTTGTTTTCAGTACTCCCACTGTTTTTCCTGTAAGGAATCATAAAAAAAATCCTGTTAATACAGAAACTGTTACTTACGTCCACATTGGTATACAGTACTCTGAATGAGGGAACTAGTGTGCTTTACATAGTGTTCAGCAATATGTGGTACACAACAAGACCCCAGAAGTTCATTTTCAGTTCAGATTGGTTTTAAATTGGTAAAATGAGGCAGGATTAACATGTTCAACAACATCTGTTAAATCCAATTTGCTAAAGAAATAGAATGTGCACTGATATTGCAATACAAATTTGAATTACAATTGACAGAAAAAGAGGTTTTGGGTAAAAGGTTTTGACTCTGCTTTGAGAGCTGGATGTCTGTTGCTATAGCATTCATTTATACCTCTACCTGATTATGATGATGATTTAATATTGTCGTTAGTTGCCAAACGTGATTTGACAGGTTCCATCCACCCCTCCCCCAAGACCTGAATTTCACAAGTCTCCCCAAAACCGAAAATCGCAGTCAGCTGGAGTAGGCAACCTTCAGTCTGAAAATTAAATATTGTTTTTTCTTGTCAAAGTCTGTTTTCTTACCTAACATTGTAGTCAGACCCTGATATCGCTAAATGCACATCAAACTCTGGGAAGTAAAATTTCAGAAATGCATGCATCAGGGGTATCAATTGTTTTTCATTTGTAAGCAAACATGTAGACAATGCACTTACAGTACCATATATACACTAAACTGCAAAAATATTTTTTAAATGATATGATCCATAGGAGATAGCTTTCTTGTTCAAAGTAGCAGAAGTGGCCCAGCACTTATTACTGTATGTCTCATTACTCCTAAGAACTGTATAGTAGCAGCTGGCCAAGCTTTTTCCTTAGTGTACTATGCTATGAGAACATATGCTGTCATAACCTCACAAGCTACTGCAGCTACATCTGCCCCTGCTACATCACTGAAAACAGCAGCAGACCGGGCCAATGAGTCAATTTAGAGAGCCTCAGGGCTTTACAGTCCCAGCATCTCCACCTCACTGAGCACATGTAGGGTGTTCCTGAGCGTTGCATAACACACAGTTTTCACCAAAATACTGTACACATCTCATGCAGAGCAGCATCAATTACTCTTGGCTGAGTGGTCCTGTATTAACACAGATCTCTGTTGTCCTCACCATGCGATGCAGGACTTTCAATATTCTAATATGTTTATTTTTTTATCTTAATTGTTTAATCTGGGTGCTGAAGATAACTTTGATAATTAAAGACTAGTTTGAGCTAAACCGTATGAAAGTTGATAAATGAGAGGATGTCATTTGGCCCATCTAGTCAATTTCTTAGTGAATAATCGAATCCAGCAGTTTCTTGAGGTACTATAAAGTACATACCAAAGGTAATTTAATTAAGCGAACACATTTTTGGGCAACACTCATTCACAATGTTAAAAATGAATAGTCTTTCTGCTGTTACTTTCAAACTTTTGGAGTAACACTCTTCTGGCATGTGTTACAAGTGCAAAAGTACTTTTAACAGGAATGAGCAGGAACACGATTTCATGCGGTTTGGAGGAGAGTTTGTAGTCTGTAGTCTGTTCTGTTAGTATAAGAGTTGTCTGCTCTAATTAAATTGAACTAATCGGGTAGCCAATCCGGAAAGCTGTAGGTGTTGATTGTCCAATCTTGTAACAGCAGCACCAAGGGAACAGCTGTTATCATACTAGTCAACACTGATGAGTAACACACGAGAGTGAGAGAGTCTACAGCATCTTCTCGCCTTCATCAGGACCTCTGAGAAACACGCTACTCTGCATAAAGACTAGCATAGACACCAGGGTTGTGGGTGCTTAGGCACTTGAGATGATAAAGGTCACAATTTTAACAGCCTGTCTTGTAGGGTCATTGTTACTGGAGCAACTCAGTGCTTCCCGGGATAAAAAAGACAAAATACTTCATTGCTGTTGCATGAGGTGTCACTGAATGTTGCACCCAAAAGCTCCTAATAATGTTTCAAGCTGCCACATGTACATGAATAAACAAGCTTTCTGCCTGACAGAATTGCTACACAAAGCTCACTGCACTAGTGGACTAGTATGCCCCTGGTCTTCAGTACAGGGTTTTGGACAAGCTTAGATATCCAGGGACAGGAGAAGCTGCACAAGCAAAAGAACAGGTGTCTATATTAATGTATTGATAGTGTTACACATTAAATTTGCTTGCCAAATTTTACTGTTCAAAGTCTGTGTTAACACGGACACGGTTGTACTGTCATGTTGGGTTCAGTATCTGGATCGCTGCTGTACAAATGCAGGTGACTCTCTGACTCTCACTGACTTCTTTTATCTGATGGTGTTGCCAAGACACAGCATTAATACCATCAATCAATCATTTGCTTAACAAAGGTGGTGGGACCCAGATCATGTGTTCATCTGGGAGCCATTTGATATTTAGAGAAAGAGTTTTACTTGAATCATATTTTTTGTCATGAAGGAGCAGTAGAGCACAGAGTAGCAGTAGAGCACGTGCTCTGAAGCTTTTTGCATGTGTGTAGCAGCCAGCGTCTCTCCAAGTGCAAAGCCAACGTCAGACGTCCAGGAAGCAGCAAAGTGTCATTTGTCACTGCAGCCAGATTCTCACTCGCCATCCTTTTTCCCAGGAATTTTGCTGTAGTCGTGGAGCTTATTTCAAGTTCTCCCCTAATATGGACAAAGGGCCACTTACTTAATAACAGTGGATGCAGTAATTTACATTACAAAATTGTCATAAAAAAACCATCAGCTCAGTACTGCTCTAAAGCAATTCAGCAAGCAAAAAAAATCGCTTCAGGTCTATCCAAAAGCCTCTTCTTATGTACAAGCACTGATTCAGTCTTGGAGACCTTGACGGACTTTAACAAAACCTGCACGAGCAGCTCAACCGCTGTGCATCACAGACAGACAAGCTATAAATGTCAAAAAAGAATAGACTGGGGCAGAACAGCGATACTGGTGCAAGTTTCACACTGTTACCTGCTCAGGAGTCACAGCATTTGTTACTACTCATGTGATACATGAGAACGTTACTCACCAGACTCTTGCCAGAGTCAGAGAAAAGGGGCGTTTTGCAGTCACATACCTGCCTGGGGTCGGTCCCAGGTGAACACCGGCCGGCGGTACCGTAGGGTGCAGTAAAAAAACACGAGCCACACCAGGAAGGTGGCCAAGACCAGAGTCAGAACCCAGCAGAACCGGAACACGGCAGGATCGCTGAGAGCCCAGGGGACAAGGGGATGCATCCTCCTGCACGGATCGGCACCTCTCTCCCTCGCTCTTATCTGTGTTTAAAGGCAGCTGATGCAAAAGCCAGCCCGCTTGCGCGCTTCGTCGGGGAAGACACGGAGGCAGCGGGGCAGGAGCAGATGGGTACCAGCTGTTTGGCAGGGAGCCCTCAGCACACGTCAGCCCTGGCTGGCTCTGTGTGTTTCCTCCCAGAGAGGACGGAGAGCCCCTCCCACAGAGCCACAGTCTGCATACACACAACAGGGACAAGAAACTATTAACCCCTGGCTGGAGAGCACTGCAAACGTCCCTGAGCTGTTTAATTTCCTCTCCAGAAACATTCACAGGCAATTAACAGGTGATCTGCTCCCCAGCGTCAGACCAAGAAGCAGCCAGGCTGCAGCAGTTTCCCTTGAAGAAACTGCGGGAGGAAATGTGGTCATGATGAAGATGATGGACAAGATTTCACGACTCAGGGGAGTTGTTCTTTATGGATCTAGAAGGACTTTCCATCACTGCTATCCTGATCTCATTAACTTAAATTAAAAAAAAACATATTAAAGCATACTGTGGCTGAAATTGCAACAATCAAACATTTTCTTTAAAGTTCAAATAGGTGACCAGTGGAGAATAACTGAACGATGATGTTGTATGGTAATTTCCTGATTCGAAGATCAATTCTACATCCTTTGTGTGTCACAGTTCATCTCAGGTTAGAACAGAAAAGGACTGCAAAAACTGTCCCCAGTTTGGCTCCTCGGAGCCCTCCAGTTAGAGCCCTATAAAAATAAACTGCATACAATTTGGTGTAATAAAATATTAGCACATCAGGTTGATGCAGAACAAAGCATTGAAATAGACAATCCCACATATTCCAGGGAAACATTGTCCCTGTCCTTACCACAAAAAGTAACCTCTAAATTTTAAACCTTTGCTGACCGGAAATAAAGTGTGCCAATAAAATTGCCTGGTCTGTGTTTGCCTCCATCTGCTGACTTGCACCTTCTCTTGCAATTAAAAATGTTTTTTTTTTCTTTTTTCAATTTCCCATCAAGGTCTTTAGCAGGTCTTGGCAAATGGTAAAGCTTCTTTTTAAGTGTTCAAGTTGCGCTGTGCTTTATTGTGATGTGCAGGTATGGCACAAGTCGGCACAACAGTGGAAGAGGGTGGGATTCCTCAGCTGGAGGTCAGCGTGAGTTTGTGTTCTGAATTAATCACAGAGGCCCAAGACGACCAGGTGCAACAGCTTCTTCAGAAGCCAGCTGGCCTGACCCGGCACAAATTCGCTGATTAGCAGTTGTCATCCCTGATATCCACTTGCTGTTAAACTAAAACCAGGCTTCCTTCTGCAGCTCTGTAAGCACACAGACACACCACCATCTTTCTCATATTGATTTTTTCCCCAAACAAGCGCCATTTGTTTGTACATAATCTAATTATAAATAATGAATATCACCTATTAATTTTCAAAGGAATAATACATTTTCAGCAGTCAATGGCCTCTTATCAGATGTTAAGCAGAACAAAATAAGTCATAAGAGTACATTAATAGCACCTACATTTTGTTGGTGCTTTTGTGCATTTCTGTTGACATTTAGTGAAGCTGTTATAGAACAGCAGTTTCCAGCATCACAGTAATTGGGTACAGTCTGTTAAGCCCTTACAGAGGGCACTCAGAGATGAAGTGCTGTAGACTGCAGGGTGAAGGAGTGGTTTAAGGTTCGTACTCTTGAGCCAAGAACCTCACTCACACTGGTTCAGTAAAATGCCCAGCTTTATCACCGAGCACAAAAGTAAACTGCTCTGGATTATAGCATCAGCAAAATACCCTCAGTTCTGCACTGTAGGTGAAACAAAAATCCCCACGTAATCTCCTAAAAAACTCCTTCTTGAAGTCCTGCAGTTGCAATACACCATGCCTTGGCTATGCCACATGCCAGAACTGTAGATTACTGACTGCTAGTGCAGCAGCAGCCTATGCTCTTGGCCGAGCCAGTGCCAGTCTTTCTCCCCATTGGGGAACCAATGGGGAGAAAGCTCTACTATACCTTCACTCTGTGCTCTACTGCTCCTTCACTGGCTCTGCGCTGTGTAACCTTCACTCTGTGCTCTACTGCTCCTTCACTGTCACTGCATTGTGTAACCTTCACTCTGTGCTCTACTGCTCCTTCACTGTCACTGCGCTGTGTAACCTTCACTCTGTGCTCTACTGCTCCTTCACTGGCTCTGCGCTGTGTAACCTTCACTCTGTGCCCTACTGCTCCTTCACTGTCACTGCGCTGTGTAACCTTCACTCTGTGCTCTACTGCTCCTTCACTGTCACTGCGCTGTGTAACCTTCACTCTGTGCTCTACTCCACCTTTGACCAACGACTCTTCGTTACAACAATTAATATAAACAAAGATCCCATAAAAGCACTGCCACGCCCCCTTTTTAAATCAGTTAATTCACCTATTTACCAAAACGAATCATTGGTCGCTGAAATGTGAAAACACACTGCTGAAAAACAATTGTTACATTCATTTTTCTCAGGTGAAGGTAGCCAAATAATATAGTCTAGAGCTGTAAGTGTATATACAGTATACTGACTGTTACAAACAAGTAATATGAGAAGGAGCCTTCCAGCAACTGCCAGTCGATTAGGAGCTAAAAATTAATTGTCTACAGTGCTACAGGTGATGTTACAGCCTTGACACTATTATGTAATATAATATATAAATTTAGCTCAGGTGGGTAGCTGCGTCAGCATGCATAGGCTGCAAAGGAACAAGTAACAGGTTTATTCCATGCTGAAAAGAGAAGAAAGAAAACAACATTTCGGCCGTGGAGCTTTCTTCAGGTGTGAGAAAGAAAGGGCAGTAAGTAAAGGTAATGTAGCGGGATAACAAAAGCTGGGAGAGAAGGAGCAATGGGCAGGTGTCTTTCTCACACCTGAAGAAGGCTCCACAGCTGAAGCGTTGTGATTTCTTTCTTCTCTTTTCAACATGGAATAAACCTGTTACTTGTTCATATGTAAATTTATACATATATGATGTAAGGATCACAGTGCAGTCCAGTGAAGGTTGGAGATGATCACTCATAACGAAAATGGCCATTTCAAGAGAACACTGAAGGAGACACACTGAAGGAGCCCCTGATTACAACAGCGTTAGAGAGGGTTTTATAGTCTGAGTCCAGCCATGATATTACCATGAATGTGGGGTTCAAGTGATCATTCCCCTTATGGTCTAGTGGCAGTATTCCTGATATTATTCTTCCTTTCAGTTGTTTCTGTGATGTCATATACAACAGCAGGTGTCTGTTTAAAACTCCCTCAAGCCAGGTCAGGAGTAATGACCCCAGCTCGCAGTCCGATTTCTACACCAACCTTGAAGTCCGTCTTCTATAAATCTATAAATTGTAAACACAAACCTGTAAGTTTGCAAAAGCTATGCAATGTTTTTTTTTTTCTGAAGTGTGGATGAGTATTTCACAATGCTGTTGTTACCCAGATCAGGTTTTCAGATAAGAATCCAACCAAAATAAAAGATTTGTGCTTTAGAGGTAAAAAGTCCTTAGTTGATGGGCGGACTTTTGAGCCTGTATTTATTGTCGAGTTTAGAGGAATGTGCCACAGAGTCCTGCCCAAGTGTGACTGCTCTCTGCCCGTTGGGACCACCTTCAGAATGCCGACAGCCCCTCCAGTCTGCTACCTTTCCCACTCCATTCCTCTGAGTCATTCGCCACCACCACACTTTGCCTTTCCTCTTTCCAGCGTCTGAGAAGACGCCCACACCCTTTCCGGGCCCAACCCCAATAACCTTCTCCGTCCCTTGTCCAGAGTTTTCCACATCGCTTGGCCACAGCTCAATTCAAACCACTCACTGCCCAGCCTTCTCCGGTTCTGTGCTTCGAGAGGAACAATTGAGCGCTTGTTCATTACACAACAAACCGCAAGCACTAACTGAATAGCTCCAGGACATATAAAACGGTGTGGATACTATTAATCCAGCATCAAAGCTCAATTAAAAAATGTTTTCTGCTGCCTTGCATATTGAAGATCCTAATCTTCCTTTGGCGCCAGTGCAGAAACACACACACCTCGGAGCAGTAAGAAACAGGAGCTCCACCTAGTGGCGATGTGAAAAAGACTGCAAAGGCCCATTTATTGATAAGAGTTTGTTAAGCCTTAAATTTCAAAGTGCAGATGAATGTAGTTCAGCTCTGGGTCTTGAGGGTCCAAGTTTTCTTAGGGACTCTTTAACGTTTCCTTGTGAGGAAAGAATTCAATAAAGGATATGAATTCCTCATCATGGAAACAACCGGATTTCCTAGTTTTTTTCCTCCCATAGTCCCAAATCTTACTGGTAAGTTAATTGGCTTCTGGGAAAATTGGCCTTGGTGTGTTGGTCTGTGTGGGTCTCGCCCTGCCTTGCACCCCGTGGTTGCCCAGATAGGCTCCAGTTCCCCCACGATCCTGAATTGGAAGCAGATAGAAAATATATGGATGGTCGAAAACAAAGAGAAGGGCTTTGGCGAGTGGAGATTTCCTTTTTGAACCACAGTCCTTCCTCATTACCCATTCTCGATCTTTCGTTTTAACACGGCATGTCCTTCCAGAAAGGAGCTTCTGTGAACAATTCAACGTCTCACAACCTCACGGTCTCTCCAGCGAGTCTGCAAAGAGCTCCTATACAATACTACTTGCAAAATTAAAAAGAAGTGGCCACCCAGACAGCTTTTGTTATGCATTTGTATTGTTCTATGGACTCTGGTAACAAGTGCTTTGAAAGGTTGTTTGAGGCCAAAGACTAAAAATCAAAGAGTCGATGAGACCAACAGTTACTCAACGCCTTGTCATTCCCTGCCTGCACAAAAGACATGGCTGTCCATGTCAGGAAGAGGAAGCGATCTTTGGAACAAATCAGCTATGTTCTGGTTTGAGCACGCTGTTAGCTCAAGCTGAAGGTACAATGTGTGTAACAGGCTGCTTGTCTTTCCACACCAGGAAGAAACTAAGGAATAGGAGTTTCTGAGATTCAATCTGAGTTCAAACATGTTCAGATTTACTGTACTCTTGAATAATCTTTTCCTTCATTTTTACAAAATACTCCTTTAAAGGCACTTCCTTTGCTTTTTTATTAAAACAGCAAAAGCACTCCACCATTTACATTTATTATTAGAGTATTGAGTCTGAATACTCCTCTCTTGTAGCTCTGCTGTGTGTAATTCTGCAGTATTGCCTGTGATCCTGTGATCCAGGCCTTCCCACTGAGAAGTAACAGTGCTGCACCATGTATCACTGGATAATGCCTGAGACTAAACTCATTACATTCTATCCACCCACATGCAATCTCTATTGAATACCAATACAGTGGAAGAACTGCTGGAATTAATCATAACTTTTTAGTTGTACCTTTAGCTGAAGTTGTGTCATGGACACCAGCCACCAAAACGCTGTGACTTTGACATACAGTACCATATGTGAAGAGATTTAAATCAAGCCACTCAGTCATTGTGTTCATCTTATAGAAGGAATCCTAAACCCTCTATTTTCAGTGCAAAGGCAGCTGTCAGAAGGTACAACTTATTTTTCACTTTGTGATCTTTCAGCCTTTTGCAATCATGACACATCGGTTTTGTCGCAGAACATCTGTTTTTAAAACAAATTAAATAAGCTGGCGGGCTGCC
The DNA here is from genome assembly GCF_059453375.1 of Lepisosteus platostomus. Lineage (NCBI taxonomy): Eukaryota > Metazoa > Chordata > Actinopteri > Semionotiformes > Lepisosteidae > Lepisosteus > Lepisosteus platostomus. The sequence goes on from NC_142622.1 coordinate 15,936,331, forward strand.
ATGTTGATGCTTTGTTCTAGTTCAGAAGCAAGTTTCGCAAAAGCAAGATTGTAGCATATGGATCTAATATAAAAAGCACAGAATTAACCACAGTTTACTTACAGTGCTGCAAAGATTCAGAGATCATGGGTGTGTCCCCCTCCGTCCTAACCAGCATCTCTGTCATGCAATCTCTCATATTGCCCTTTTTACATAATGCACTACCATGCGGCTGCCAAGAGGAAACATGACTCAGGACTGGGTCTTGGTACGATTCCACTTCTGACAGCTTGTTTCTGAGATTTTGCGTTTTGGCTTTCAGCAGGAAAGCATGTTTCTCTGAGAAAAGTGTTATTACTGGCCATTCTAATCATAAAGAAAACCACTCCTATCAAGAGAATAAACGCATTCAGGGCCAGGCCTTTAATCACAGGTTTAGCATAAATGAAGCATTGAATGGCATTACTGTCAACATAGCAGGCATGGTGTCTTGTCATTCTGTAGCAGTCTAATTAAAAAGTCTCTACCTCCCTTATTACAAATACACTACCTTAGAGGCCAAGGACCTAATAAAACCAGATATCCAGAGGCCCGATACAAGTTCACTGCGTGTTTTGCTGTATACCTGCACAAGTCGGGGAAAAAAAAGCCATCTGCCCCTTCCGACATGGAGCAAAAGCAATGCGATCAGCTTTTTCAAGAGCTACCGGAAAACAAAAATATTTCCAAACAGTTTTATAAATAAAAGTGCAAGCACAACAGAGAAATGGTGAGCTTATGGAAATGGATATTGCAGTAGCAATGCTAATATTTGGCACCATGCTGAATGCATTGGCCATTAAAAGGTTTAGCTGTAAGAAAATATGGAGCAATAGTGACATCCGTAGGCCATGTGGGGATATTTCCTAATAAGCCTCTGTTTACAACACACAGAAATTAATAGTGTAATAGCACCCGTAATTTAAGGAAGGACATTTTTTTTTTTTACCTTTGCTTAGAAAGGTGAAGAAATGCAGACACTTGCACTGCAACTGTGTACCATTTTCTGGGCTGTATACGGCACAGCAGTGGAATAAATCAATTCTCATTAGCTACTGTACATAGTAAGTTCTGCAAAAAAATGTTTTTTAAAAGACAGTCAAGTCACCTTGTTCTGTTGCAGGAAGATGTAAGAGTAAATCAAGTATAAAAACTACAGTAAATGCACAGTATTACAGCCCCAAATTAGCTAAAACAATACCCAGCCATTTTTCAGTACCAAACACTGAAACCCTTCACAGAATAGGTTATATATTCTCTGTGCTACAGGAAGGTAACATTTGACAGAATTAATGACTGAAAAGCAGCTCTTTACTGTGAAGAGCACAGAAAAGTATTGCAAAATGCATGAAGCTTTAGTGAAACTAAAGTAAAAAAAAAAGTCAAACTTTTTTTTTTTTTACAATTACCACCATTTAAAGCATGTAATTCATTAAAACTGCAGGACAATAATATTCAGGACTGACTGTTACTAAAACATTTTATGAAATGAACTGAATGAAATAAAATTCCAAAGAGCAGTATAAAATCTGCATCATCCTCCTTAGAAAATCAACACACTTTCAGTAATATTTTTCAAACCTAAATGTTTTGAAAAAATATATCTGAAAATGACTTCAATTAACATTGCTGCAAATGCTGTTCTGACAACTGACAAAAGTGAGAAAACACAGATCGCTTAGTCAATGACAATAATCTGTTGTAAGCATCCCAGTTAATCCAATTTACAGTCACAGTACTTGCTCCACCAGCTGAACTCGGTTAATTCTCACTTGATGCTGGAGTCAGAATTTAACAGTAATTTTACATTTTACAAAAAAGCCTGGGACCAGGATGTATCAGTGATGAAAGCAATGAATAAATTCCAGATTTACAAAACTTTAAAATATGGGCACTGGTCCCGAGATTCAATCTCCCATTTTAAAGCAAGTGCGTACCAGTAGGTTCCAAAACCTCAAAACATTATACATAAGAGTAAACGAATAACTGGTTATTTGAATAAAGAATACAAATTACAACATGTCCAGATTTCACCACCACATTTTTATTCTGTGTAAAACGTAAATTAGGAATTTTCAGTTCAAAAATTGTATTAATAAGAATTTAGCATGTAATGCATAAAGAATTTGCCCAAAATGACTGCACCTCCAAAAATCCTTTGAGCAAACATTCGAAAAACCACAGGTGCCTAAGCTGTAGAAGAGATCAAATGACTGTCACATACAGGTAGACTTGCAATTTGTACCTTTGAAAAGATTTAGGTTCAGTGCTTAATGACCATGTTTCCCTCGGAGTCCTGCGTGAATAAGAGTTCTGCCTCAGAGTCGGAATCAAGGCTGCTCCGGCTGTCCTCTCTCAGCCACGGACGAGAGATCTTCGCTGGACTCTCCCACCCTCTCTGGGTCCAGCTGGTTCGGTCTTTCAGGGGACTTCTCCCCATCCGACGCGGGCACCCGCGATGAGCTATAACTCTGTTTCCCTGGGAATCCTGAGTAAACAGCATTGCCTGAGTACTGAACTGACTCTTGGCCATCCGGGCCCTTTTTGGAGATGACACTAACTCTTTCTCCAGGTCCCCATTCATACCAGCAGAACTGAACAATTTGTCCTTAAGAGGTGACCTTCCCCGAGTGGTGTTCTGCCGTTTTGGAGATCCAAAACAAGAAGGTGAGCAAATGTTCTCTTTGTCCAAAGCCAAAGACTCCTCCCAGCTCACCTGGAACTCAGGTTGAGACATTTTTGGAGCTAAGGAGTAACTGTCAGGTCTCTTCTGTGTAGACGTGCAACCCTCCCGAGTCAATAGTTTCCTACAAAACGTCTCTGAGTTGAGACTCGCTGCCTCTCCATTCAACCAGTCGTGGCTTTCATCACTTCCTTGGAGACGCTTCTTGGTGGGTGGCTGAGGCGCCTCACAACGCGCAATAACTCGATTCCCCTGAGAATCCTGTGTGAACGCATGCTGCCAAGTCAGGGCCTCCTCTATGGCCCCACTCCAAATTTCTGAACGTTCAGCACACTCTGCCTGGAAGTCATACTTACCTGGATTGACAGATTTGTGATGCTCAGAAGCATGTGACACTTCTGACATGGTGCAATCCACTGAACCTAGACTGCCCTTATCCAGGGGGTGTTGGAGAGGCTCCAAACTATCAGATTGACTCTCCCCATCTGAAAGGAATGCAAGGCTTGTCATATCTGGAGCACAATCGCGAGCGAGACTGCAATTATTCTCATTTCTCCGACTGTACTCGTAATGGCCATGTTTATCGTTTTCATGCCTTGACGTGTCAAATTCAGTGACCTGAGGAACAGAGCTGTTGGGATCCTCTTTCAGCCCCACTGAATCAGCAAAAGCAGAGCAGTGATGATATTCCTGGGGCTCATCGAGGCAAAGTTTCCATTTCTCTTCTCTTGCTTTAGATTCGGACCATAGTGCTGAAGGAAAGCCTGGACGATCAGGACCTGCGTCAGAGGCCATACTGTTTTTATCATCTGGAAGTTAAAAACAAGGAAGACAGTTAAAAAGTAATCCTAATGCAAGTTCTAATGGAGCACCTCAATAGACCAATACATTGAATAAAGCCTAAAGCCAGTAGAGTCTGAGACAGTCTGATACAGTTTCAATTTTATAATTAAATAGTGTTCATCAGAGTGTAACAATTACTTTATTTATTGAATGAAGTGTGAGAAATCTGCAGTTTAAAGTTACAGAAATATTAAAAGGATCATTTGCAAAAGTAAAAAATTACAGTACCTGTGCGCCGTGGAGCAAAGAAGGACGAGATGGTGGTCTGTTTTGTGACAGGCAATGGATGTTTGGTCTGTGTAAAGCTGAGAGACATGTTTATGTTGTAGCCACCTCCTGCAAAGGGGTTCAGTGCCTTGTAAATGGGGCGAGTCAGATTTGGCTAGAAAGAAAACCAGACAGTTATTGTTCTGATTGAATTCTACAGCCATCAGTTATAGATGATTATCTATAAATACGCATAAATAACCTTAAACATGATATACCCAAAGATACTCTTCATCATGATACGAGTATCTCAAAACCCGTAAGACGTTTTAAAAATCTTAGTCTTCTTCAGTAAACAAGCTTAATGGCTTGCTTTTTTACAATGCACCAAAATAAAAAGCAAATTAAAATATATGCCTCCTGAATTCTTCCATTTCAATGAGACCACGAGGGCGGTGCGTATTTAACTTTACAGAGGACCCAGTACCTGTTTTTTCTTCTTCATCTCCGCCGTGTCCAGCCATACACCACATTCCTCCGTCACGGGGCTGGATGACTTTCTCTTCTTCATGACTCTTGTTAGAGATTTCCCAACACACGGGCTGTCAACTTCAGCATGACCAACGGCACAATAAACTCACTCCCGGAAACGCCTGCAGAAAATAAGAGAGAAAAATGAGAGAGAACTCGGCGTTTGTGAAACTCAAACCAGTTCAGAAATGGGAATTGCCTTACATTACCCAACTGCGCTACCATACCACCCTAAACCAACTCAAAACTACTTATTTGACAAAAATATGTCAACTAGAACAGTAACAATAAAACTAACTCCTGCACAATGACGAGCAGTCTGCTTGCAGTCAATCCTAAATCGTGCCTAAATTTGATAACAGACATCAGTGAGCACTTCCATTTTTTCATTAAAAACGTATAACTAAGTAACAAAACTGTATTACGGGAAACCACTTGTGTTGAAAACATGCATTTTAATTACTCGTACAAATGATTCATGTACTAAGTAAGCTAGCATGCTCTGAGTAAAGAATGAAACATAACTTAAGTAACTGCACGTTAAAGGCGCTGCATAGATAAAATGACAATGAAAACGACTTTGTTAGAAAATTACTTAGTCACGGTTGTTAAAAACATAAAAAATACATAAATAAAAGAATTTCGGTACACCAGTACATGCTCTGTTAGCTCAACTAACAAACGCTATTGCTATCGCTCGCGTAAAACTTTACCGTTCGTCTTTCAATGATTTAACGACGACTTCAAACACCAAGTCAGTTTCTGTCCACAGAGATTTGTTGAAAAAGCACGCACTGTTCCAGTATTAGGAAAAATTAAGTTACTAAAAAATGGAAAGGATTAATACAAACCTGATCAAAACCCTTCCCGCTTGTTTTTAAAGTTGGGTCTTTTGTCTTATTCTGTGTATAGGTGTCTATATCTTGCCTGTATAAATAACTATACAGAGTATGAAGTGTACATTTATTTGCATTCTAGAGATTTACTTTAATGTTTCCATTTTTCTTTTCTGTAGACGCGTTTCTCCTGCCCCTTTTTTAACTTCTGTTGAATAAAATACTGGCAGTATTTGGACAACGCAAAGAGTGGAAGAGAGACGTCGATCACCCGACCAGGGTTTGTTGTGGTGACGTCAGTGGGACTCAAGAGTGGTGAGCAGGAAGTATGGTCTATTTTTTACATTTCTTTTAATTGTCATTGTAAATACTTAAAAGCGTATGATCTTTTGATCTTTTCAGTTTTTGAAATGCATGTGTGTATTTGTTGAAGTGATAGACTGTTTTGACATTTAAAAAATGGCTGTAAATGCATGCGCTAAGGGGCATTCGTTTGCCGTCAAGAAGGGAAATGATTTATTAGGTTTCGACTTAAATGTCTTTTAAGAAAATCATACAAAAATTAATGTCGGGTCCATTACATTCTGCTGCTACAGTTTGTAACTTGTAATTTGTAGTTTGTAACTACCATACCAAAGGGATTTGTACAGGCCGAATTCTGCTCGAAGATACACGTTCGCTGTTTTAGCCTGCTGTCTGTTTTAGGAGACAAGCAGTTATTCCCTGGATATTGTAAAATAAGAAAAGAATATTCTCATTTTCAAAAACAACAACTCCTTTATTACAAATAATGCCTTTTCCTGGCCAGAATTTGTAACCGGACATACTGTTTGTTACAGAATTCTGCGAGATACAAATCCGTCACCATGTTTCACAGGATCTCGACCAGTGGAGGCTCTGGAGGTGAGAGTCGCCGTGTAGCACAGATAACGTCAACTCACAATAAAAAGACACGCTCACAGAAAATCACTATGTCATTGAATTGTTTAGTGCAATTTTATTTCCTTTTTTAACAACATTGAAAATAGTAATATATTTGCGCACAAAAATGTATAAAGAAATGTACCTGGGATATGTCCTCATACAGTTTCCACCTGGTTCCAAGGCCAGATTGAAACATTTGTTTGTGAAAATCTTGCCTATAGCTCAAGTTTTAGCTCGATCTTATTAAGCTTTTACTCAGAAATAACCTGCCTGCTCTTTTTTCTACAGCCCCAGCTAATAAACCAGAATTATATGAGGTAAGTCTCTCTTTGTGTTTATATGTGCAATATATCTGGAAGCACTATATATTGTGTATTTATGTTGTGCGTGCAAATGGAATGTGATTGTTAAAGTTCTATGTGCTGTAATCAGATTTCTTTTAAAAAAAAATATTTTTTTTCCCCCTAACACAGGAAGTCAAGTTGTACAAAAATGCCAGAGAGCGGGAAAAGTAAGTTCTGTTATTAGGCACAATCTCCTGATGTAATTGAGCAAGATAGCTCCTTGTATACTTGTGAAAATGATCACTGATGCTGAACTTTAGGTCAGACTACTACTTTAAGAAGTCTGTAATTTCACAAAAGAAACCACAAGAGTCTGAGACATGAGATCATTTTCATTATATATAAGCCTTAATTTCCAGTCTTGGCTTTATGTGCCTCCTCAAAACCCCCCTAATAGAAAAAAATAACAGAGTAATGTAGTGCTTTATCTTAAATCTTCTCAAATGCCAATGATTTGTAAGTGAACAACATGCATAAGTCTGACTGAAGAGAAGGACAGCTTATCGTGTAGATATTATATAAATTATACTGCAAAGGAACAAGTAATAGGTTTATTCCATGCTGAAAAAAAGAAGAAAGAGAACACAACGTTTCGGCCGTGGAGCCTTCTTCAGGTGTGGAGCCAATCTCAGTGCAAATTTGTCATTTCTATTAAGAAATATTTTGTGAATGGAACTTTCTAAAAAACTTAATTTACTACAGTTTTCTTGATGTGTTTCTTTTGTGCACTTTAAGGTACGATAACATGGCTGAGCTTTTTGCGGTAGTGAAGACTCTTCAAGCTCTTGAGAAGGCTTACATTAAGGACTGTGTGTCTCCAAATGAGTAAGTTTATGCAGCAGTGTTAAAACACTCTGTCATTTAGCATCTCAGAGCCAAGTCTTTATTAGACTGTGTTTTTTTTCATATTCGATTAAGCTATATGCAGCTGATATATTCCATTGCTGAATTATTTTCAGTGGATAACAGTGGCTGCAAACCAGAACATTCCCTTCGGTCCTTCTTGGCTGGACGTTTGCTTTGAGTTTTTTATTTTAAATGTTCAGTTTTCTTTGGTTCTGACCCTCCCAATTTAGAATAGCCAGTTAGGCGTCTTTAGATCCTGACCCAATTGTGCTGTGCATCTTGGGAATCCCCGGTCACAGTCGGCCAATGAAATGATGCAGAGTCGAACCAGTGATCACAGAGCTCAACCTGCGCTCTCTGTGCAGTGATGGGTATATTTTCTCCATCGGCCCTGCTTGACGCTTTATGAGCGAATTATCTCCACGGTGTACTTCTTCAAAGATCCAAGTTAATGAGCCTGAAAGGCACTTCCACACTGACTTTGCTTTTCATTGGAGTTCATTTGTGATCAAACTCTGTTTTCCAGTTTAAGTTCAGTTCATTTCACATGAGGAATTTGAGTGTCTTTGAAAGTGAAGTCAGGTTCGTGTATTTAATTCTCTTGCAGCTACATGCAGAATAGAACTGCACTGGTATCACATCAGAATACCAAAAAAGGCAATAAAAATTATCTTGGAAAACATCTTAAATGGACATACTTTTCACCCAAGATATATGCGACAGAGCTTGAGGAGAAACGAGCATTTATGAAAGTGTTTTAAAGAAAATGTATTTCATTGGAGAGTCATTGGAAACCAATATAAATAAACTTTCACTTCAGCACCAACTATACCTAACACCAACTCTTCCGTCAAATAACAGAAATAGTTCAAAATAGATTAATTAACTTAGTCGTCATCTTGAGGAGATCAAAGAGCCTGACATGAAGAAACTGAATGTCACCAGGGAAGACTGCATTAACGGGAGATGGCCAGATACTGATAAGACTGACGAATGTGTGTCTTCAGGTACACAGCGGCTTGCTCCAGACTGCTGGTCCAGTACAAGGCTGCTTTCAAACAAGTCCAGGGGTCAGACGTGGGCTCCATTGATGATTTCTGCAGGAAGTACAGGGTAAGAGACAAAGAGAGCACCAAGTTCTTCTGCGGATTATGCTTTTTAGGGTGCAGTTGTTGGTTTGACTTTGGACAGAGGCCATTACAAGTTAGTATTTTGTTCTTTTAAACCTGGTTATGTAAAGGCATCAGCAAATTCTCCTCTCCTCTGGCACATAAATAACATCAATAGGTACAGCATAGCGGGGTTTGTGTATTCATACACCACACTTCCAAAGCTGGAAAGTGTGACAGGGACTGCTATGGTTCAAAATGGGATATTTTCTCATTTTCTTTGAAAATTATCTTTAGTGAGACAAACTACTGTTTTTCTGGAATAATTATTGGTGTGTAAGGCATAAACACTCCAGGCAGGGCTGTGCTGATTACCACACCCCTACTCAGCCCGTTTGTTGATTTGTTTTTATAAACACATTCCTGTGATTATATTTTACTTCGGATAACATCCTGTGTGAGTGTATCATGGTGGTCATATATAAGTGTCCCAGTCTCGGATGAGACATGAAGAAATGATATGCTTAGGGGAAATTGTAGCTGGGACACCCAGGAAGCAATAAAATATGAGAAAGCATTATTTAATATTATGAAGGACATGAAGGGTGTCCTCCCCCCCCGCCAGAGAAATCATTTTGTAGGTTAAAGTGTACTTGAACCCACTCCTTTTCATTTTGCTTTTATCAAAACCCTGGAAGTTAACCCCTGTTTATTTAGGAATTAAATCTGATCATCAATGTGTTATATGTTGTTAGAAATCAATTAGCACTTGCATAACTATTTTAACGTTCATGCAGTTTGAACTCTGCAGTCTGTTGAAGTGATGATTTTCTTACTGCGCCCCAGTTGTTTTCAAATTGGAGTTGAGTTAACAAAGGGCACAGACAAGAGGAGACCATTTGGGTCATCCTGCCTGTTTGGTATTTATCAAACCGATTCAAGGATCTGATGCAGCCGTTTCATGAAAGAATCCAGAGTTTTGGCTTCAACAACATGGCTAGTTAGTTTATTCCAAGCAGACCCGTCCCTTTGTATAAAGAAGTGCTTCCTGTTACCGGTTTTAAATGCTCTTCCGTTTAGTTTCCACTGGTGTCTCCCGATGCTCTGGAGTCTATTCAGTGCATTTAAGGATTTAAATACTTGGATCAAACCCATCTGTTTGAAAATTTCATTCAAAATTTCATTTCAGTTTATACTAGAAAGTGTCGGGATGATTGTATTTTCTAATGGCGCTGAAAGATGTTTTTTCTTCAGCTAATAAATTGTCTATAGTGATAAATGTCTGTTTTTGATTGTACAGCTGGATTGCCCATTGGCCATGGAAAGAATTAAAGAGGACCGACCAATTACCATCAAGGATGATAAGGGCAACCTGAATCGATGCATTGCAGATATTGTTTCAGTAAGTCCCAGATGAACTAGCTTTCCTCAGATGGAAGTGCTATACCTGTGCTGCATTATACAACCTGCCAGAAAAGCAAGGAATTTTCAGGGCGGTTTGTTTTACTGTCAGCTTTTAGTCTGAATTTATTCTCAAACTGACATTGGTTTTGAGGTGCTGATTGCAAGACCACTCCTGCACCTTCATTTCAAAAATGCGTGTTCAGATAGCAACACTCCAGTTTGTGCTTCGCAAATCTCTTTGCTCTTTGGGGAGTCAGGTCAGGAAGTACTCATGAGCCAGCTGTTTTAATACTGTAATGAAGTTCGTCTTCATGCTGTGGTAATAAAACTATGGTATAGAAGGTAACTGTCCAGACGCAGTGGACTGTGTAAGATTGCGTTGATTGCAAATAAAAGCAATACAGGAGCTTTTCTCCGAAGATAGTTTCTTTGGTCTACTGCAGTTTCTCAAATCAGCACTGGGAGCTCAAAGGCGGATAATCTTCTTTTCCGATGTGCACACTTCATCAACAGCGCTGAATAGCTTAAATGCAGATCCTGCTGTTGCTGGAACCAGACTCCTCACACTGTGCAGATGGTGCTAGACATTTGATACATTCCTTTGAAGTCTGTGTGCTGTTTGTGAAGCCTGTGTTGTTCAGAGCTTTAATCATTTAACTGTGTGGTGAAGCATTTTTATAATTGATCATATCTGGCTTTATTAGACTTCTTTTTTTTTGGTTGTTTGCTGCTGTTTAAGAAAGGGTAAAAGTTCAGAATTCTAATGTCATCATTACAATACCTAGAAAAGGAAAACCGTCATATTCTGACACAGGGAAGTTATGGTGGCCTTTGGGAGAAAAGAGACACAGTGTAGCTGAAAGGCCCTATTGTTCCCAACTGGCTCCATGAGGCATTTTCAGTTCTCACTCACACTTAGGTTTTGTGATTTCTTTTTGATGCAAATGTTATTGTTTCTGCCATTTAATGCACATCCTGCATGTTTTAGGGCGAAGTGTGAATTACATTTTGGGTTCTGAGATAATTAGGCTTCATGTAGGTTTTCTGAGGAGTTTACTGGACTGGTAATTACTTATAAAACTTACTGACTTCGTGAATCTTAGTGATTGTGTGGGAGGTGACTGTCCTTGTTCTGCTGTGTGCTGACAATGTCAGCTGCTCCTCTTTGTAGAACCAGCGTGTGCAGAATTAATACCTTTTTTTTTTATTATCCTGTCTCAGGTTAATGCCACGAATTTAGTTTATGTGCAAGTGCAACACTTTCTGGGGATTTCTGGGGGTTGCTCTTTTCTGGCTTATATGTGGCCATTGTAGTAATAATTTGAAATGGTAAAAAAATCCAACTTTAAAAACAACAAAGAATAGAAATTTCCCTTTCTTTATGCAGTGTAAATGTACCATTGATTAAATTAGAAACACTCCACGATTAAATTGATCATTATCAATATTATGAAAATCAGAAAACTATAGTTTTTCTGGTACACCCAGACCTTTTTGTGGGTCTCTCCAACTCTACACATATGATGTCGTTAATGTTTGGAATGGCTCTCAGTTCTGACTTATAATTATTATTTGACAAAATAATCTGGTAATAAACAGATGCAGCAGTATTAATTTAGGTAAATGTTTATTTTTACTTATTCACGGTTGGTAAACCATTCTTATATTATAAGGTTTCCACCAGTGCGGACAGATTGCCAAGAGTTTGTTTTCAGTTCGAGAATCTGTTTGCTTTTTACTTGTGTTAAGTGCACGGTTTGCACCAGACGTCCCATATTTCGGGATGTAAGTCGTCATTAAAATGCTAAGTGTAATTACTAATCTGTCCACTTGCTATGGAAATTGCTCTAAATGAATCATTATAAAACTAAGGTATTGTACTATTCCAAACACTGCCTTAAAAAACACTTTTAAAAAAGTGGGCTCTTGGCCCATTCCCCAGAGTGTTGTGGACAGGAGGGGGGTCAAACTTACAAAGCACCTGACCAGCTGTTTTGTCACCCACTTGGCAGGCATGTACTTGCCCTGTAGGTGGCAGTCTTGCCCTGGCTGATCTCTCCTGACTCTAACCTGAGGCTGTCTGTTCCTCTCCAGCTCTTCATCACAGTGATGGATAAGCTAAGGCTGGAGATTCGGGCCATGGATGAGGTAAAGCAATGCATTTTGGGGCTGCTTTTTGTTGAAAATGATGAAACGGATAGAGCTTGTTTTTTCCTTTTTATCATAAGCATGGATGAATTTCACCATTTCTACAGGGTGCAATTGTAACAAGGCATTCTTCCCCCCACTTATAAACTTACAAATCAGGTGACCTTTCTAATCACCATTATCAGCCATGCAAATCAAAGTTAAGCATTTAACCATGTAAGTGACTGAATCATTGAATCAACACCAGTTATTTGGAATAATATGTCGTAAACGTATAGAAAAGACAAAGAAAATAAGTCATTCAGGCCCAGTGGGGTCATAGTACCCTAGAAACCTATCCATCAGGCTTCTCTTTGTAAAAGTAATTTGTCGTGATTTCCACCCCTATGTGGGGCTTTTTACTGCCTCATTGCCCATAATCTGTTCCCATAAGGAACAGACTATGACCATGTGAATTAAAATGTAGCCAGACATTTCTCATTCTTATTTCTTATAATGCTTTTGAGTTCACTAATTCTTGTTTTAAGCTCTCTTGATGTTTTTTTTTCCAACATAACACAGATAGCATGACAATGTCAACAAGCAGACAACAAACTTACAAGGAATTATTCCCCATACCTTTAATTTAATTCCTGAATGAGGCTGGTTAAACAAAGCCCCTTTGATCATTGCATTGTTCAAACACTGTTGACAAGCAAGAAACAAGCTTTCAGTAGATCCTACTTTTTGGTGAACTTGCATGTTGTTTCATGTAAGACTACTTGCTGAAAGTACTTCAGTCATCTCTTGCCTTCTTTTCTTCTCACCAAGTCCTCGTTTGTCAGTACAAAACTCTTCCCGCTGTTTTCAGCCTCTGTCCAGCCCTTTTCCCTAGGCTGTGGTCAGATTCTCAGTGCCTCCTCTGTCTGCCCCTGCTCAGATCCAGCCGGACCTGAGGGAGCTGATGGAGACTATGAACAGGATGAGCAACGTGCCCCCAGACTTCGAGGCAAAGGACAAAGTCAACCTGTGGTATGTTCCTTCATGTACCTACAGTATACCAAGGCTGGACATGAAGCTTCTCCATGGCCAGTACAATCAGAGGGATGGAGCAGACATGGCAACCTTGTTAAAGCAGAACTGCGCTCATAATTTCTCAGACTGGTTAGCAAATCTCTGACAAAATTAATTAATTGACGGTCTAGAAAAACTTTCCAAATTTTGAACTAAGCACAAAATCGTGACCTTTGTGAAAGTTCTGTGTGGTCGCCATTGTGGTCACAAACCACTGGTCTCTCCACAGATGAGAGCAAGAGCACATCCGAATTGCGATGACTGTCGCACTGTAAAGTCTAATGTAATGCGATGTACAGGCGAATAAGTACAGGTCGTGCAGCGGACATTTCGCTGCAGAAAAGTTCCAGCTTGGCCTGCATGCACAGTTAGCAAGTAAATAGTATTAGTTGGCAAAACTAATCTCAAATCTCAAAGAGGAGAGCAATATTTCTATGCCATTAAAAGAGGGGTATTCACAAGACTGCTTCTTTAAATGTAATAACATTTACATGTTTTGAGTTGAGTACTTTTACACAGAAGGAATTTAAAGTGATCCTGAAGAGATTTATGTGAATAATTGATCAAAAAGCAGTTCCATGAGAGGCTGGTCTTTTGTAGTTCAGTCCACCTCCTGATGAAGCAGTATCTCCTTTTCTTTTCAGGTTGACCACTCTTAGTGGGATGTCTGCCTCAGACGAGCTGGACGACTCTCAAGTTCGGCAGATGCTGTTTGACCTGGAGTCAGCATACAATGCCTTCAACCGTTTCTTGCATTCCTCTTAATTTGTTTCCCCACCCTATTTTCCCTGGAATTTACTGACACCTCCCTTCCAGGAATTCTGAAGGATGCTGAAAGCTGACATCCGTCATATTGCCCCATTATTCTCCGTAAAAGTGCCTGGCTTCAGTGAATTGAATATTTTGCAGTTTGTTGTCTTCATGTTTATTGGTATCAAAGAACAGCAAATGGCTTACGCATTGAGGGTAATTTTCAACTGAAAGATGACACTGTGGGGCATTGTGAGGGTTATAAATAGAGATGTACAGAAAAAAAGCAGAATAGGAGTTCTTTTTAAATTTGCCCACAAAACATGTTTATGCATTAAAAACAGTATCAAGGTTAGCACTGCGGTACTGATTTTGTAGGAACCTAAAATCTTACCATAGCCAGCTTCTCCCTTTATGAAGGTTCAGTATTTTTAGCCAATCATTATGTATTTCAATATATATTAACTCTTGTTAATATAATTATTTTGTATGCATGAGGGAACTGCATTCACTTGTTTGAGATCAGAGGAGGTAGCGATTGGCATTGCTGCCTCACTTTGCTGGAACCTTGGGTTCAATTCTGGGCCTGAGATGATATCTGCATGGAGTTTATATGTTCTCCCTGTATTTGTGTGGGTTTCCTCTGGATGCTCTAGTTTCCTCCTATAGCCCAAAAACCTACTGGAAGGTTAATTGGCTTCTGGGAAAATTGGTCAAAGGTATGATTATGTGAGCATGTCTGTGTTTGTGTGTCTGCCCTGGACTGGTGTCCCATCCAGAGTGTACCCTGCCTTGCGCCAGTTGCTTGCTGGGACATTCTGCTGCTCCCTGCAACCCTAAATTGGAAGAAGCAGTTAGAAACTGGATGGATATCTGAGGAGCAACATTATCTCTGTGCTAGTTGGAGCTCAAGTGTCTTTAACTGTGCCAGTGACGTTTTCAGCTCTGTTGAGAAGTAGAGTAGACCCTGATAAGCTTGTGGATACATGAAGGACTGGGAGTTTTTGTCTCTGTTCAGTGCTCACTCATAGTTGTGAATATCAGAAGGAAATAAATTGCAGCCATATCAAAACAAGGGAGGAATAGGTCATTTTAGAAACTTAGTGATTGTCCTTTTCAGAAGAATATTTTTAGTAGAACTATTTTTGGATTTTTGTACATCTCTAAGCAGATTGATCATCAAAAGATGTTTTGAAATCGTCTTTGATAAGTGTATTTGGAAACGACGACTTTCTGAAACTCAAAGTACATTACATTTTTTCATATGTTCAATTATGGAGTAGCTCTTTATCACTAATTTAATACTTGGTTAAGATTACTAAATCTACTTTTAGGTGTAAACATTTCTATTGGGGTATAAACAAATTCAAATTGTGAATAGGATGCAGTAAAAATGAAGCATTTTACTGATTCAAATAAAAAATATGATCTCCTGTGTACATCTCTGAACATGTTTTTGCATGAAGAGTTAAGAAATTAGAAGGACATATTGAAGTTCAGGGGAAGCCTTTTTTTTCTGTTGCTGCAAAATACCCTGGTTCACTGAAGATAAGGATAAACCAAAGGATTTTTCGTTTGACTGTAAAATATCATGTTCTGCACGACACCATTTACACATTCAGAACCAGCCATTAGGTGTGTGTAATAGTGACAGAAACATGACATGACGAGGAGTATTTTCACAGGTTTGCGGTTTCTTACTGATCATTGTGCATGTTGATGGGCTCTTACTGTGCATTTTAGCACTGTTCTAAAGCTTCAAAAGATCAAAAGGCATTCTCTGTAACAGATGAGCGTTCTTGGATTATTTCTTCAGAATCAGTTGAATTTTAAATCTTGCAAGTCAAAAGTGTGTGACCAAGTTGGCCATTTGCATTTGGTATACTTATGAAATATTGCATCCCCAACCCATAGGAATTGTGTTTGGAAATGTTTTACATTTTTCAATTATATCTTTCTGTTAGTGTATTTATTTATGCTGTAGGTTATTCTTCTTTGTAAATAAAATTCACAAATATTCTGCATGACACTCCTTAATAAATTTGCCTACTTCTTTAGACTTGAGGTAGTGAATGTATTTTATTTCCAACAGTTACACTTCTTTGGTGTCATTTGAGTCAATGCCAGTTTATCTACAAAGTGACTGCCCTGTACATACAAGATAAATTACTGGTTGTGTTATACCTTACTTGTTGTGGGATACACATTCTTGTGAACATTTAATGCTATGTTTTAGGACGAAACAATGTTCCAGAAATTTTTCCCAATACTTTTTTGGTAAACCCAGTTAAATAAAAAAGAGGATGACAAAATTTGGCTGCAGCAGAATATAAGTAGATCTTTCATAAAAACAATTTCAGGAACAATTCGACATTTTTTATTTTACTTTTTTTCTGTAGGTTAATTCAATCCTTAATTTATCAAGAAAAATTCCAACTGCAGTTTCCTTTGCAGTTTTCTTTTCAAACGAGCACTTTTTATTAATGTGAAATGTATTTTCCTTTGTGATTTACTCATGACAGGACTTTTTACTTTATATAAAATCCAGGTTTGTGGGGATTTTTACTGCCATAATAAACCGCAAAGGGCTAAAAGGTCACATCTCATTTTGGGAAATCTGTGCCAACAGTAAAAGGGTCATACTTTAACATTCCTAGAACACATTTAAAAACTATTTTCCTATTGTTTGCTGTCTTCCATTGCCAAAAGCATTTTTGTTACATGAAACACAACTGTGACACTTGGAAAAAAAGCTTTGGTGGCTTTTTGTGATCTTGTTTGAAATATTCTACGTCGGTTTTACACTTCTTTTACTCATTGTCTTTGCAGGCTTCATGTTATTAAAAATAAATCCCTATTTGTAAAGGCTGTTTGGGATACCTTGATTATAAAATAAAGGTTTCTTAAAATCCTATGATTTTGAAGTAATTAAATGTAAATCCCTATGTTATTAGATAGATCCGTAACTTCAGAACAAGCGGGTCCAGTTTTGTGATTGCCATTGGCTTTCACGGTACAGGTCTCTGCTGCATTGTGGTACGGCTCCTTTAAGACCCGGCCCAGTAGGAGCGGGTCAGTCAGGTTAGCCGCGTCTCCAGGGCAACGGACGGTATCAACAGGGACAGGCGGCCCAGTGCAGACAGGGAGACCCCACAACGAGATAAGGGGATAAAAGTGTGCCATACCACAGAGCATAAAAAAACGGATCATGGGAAATCGACAAGGCAAAGGGACCTGTAACAGCGGATGATAACATTGAATTGATCAGTACCTAGCACAGGAAGGTCGACGCACTCATGCCGTCAACTGACCAAGAAGGGCTCGGGGGAACGGATGACTAAAAATGCACCTTTATTTTTTTTAACGAAATGGTCTGCACCGATGCTCATGCGAAAAAGAAAACCCTTTGAATAAGTAAACGGAATCGTCATTTTAAGAAAGAACAAGAGATCCAAGACCAGCTACTGTAGATCGAAGACTTCCCTTTTCTGGCATCAGTACAAATCCGAAAAAGTGCGGCGTCTCACCTTCAATGTTTACGGTTTTTTATTTATTTGCACGCAGAGGTGAAATTTTTAATTCAAAACATTGGATGCGTGCGTCAAGATGACGCAGCTGCTGTAGCCGATCGGTCTGTTGAAGAGAGCGTCCAAAAATTGAGTCCCGAATCTCAGCCTGTGAGAGCAGGACATTGAAAAGTTGCTTTATTTTGTTTAATTGCGGAAACCGACTTTCATCATGAATGTCACAGAAGTGGAAGATCACATCTCTCTGAAATATGAGATTAAAAGAAGACTTGGCAAAGGGGTGAGTTTTACCTTCTGTGTTATGTGGCGTGCTTACTGGCTGAGAAATGGTTGTTGCAGTAACAATTATTATCCCGTGGATTGACCCTCTTGTAACGACAGATAAGGGTTAGACGAAACAGCAGTGGGGAAATTTAAGATGAGTGTATTTCAGCCATAATTACGACGCAGACCTGTCAATGGAAATAAATATCATATGTTTTGTTCACAGGAACGTCACCACGAATGCGATCACTTGTGATTTAAAAATCTTAATTTCATTCGTTGCGAAAAAATTGAAATTAAAGAGCGATTTAACCATAATCCTTAAAACCTTTTTTTTGTCTGACTAGACAATTTGCCTAGTTTTATCCGATACTGTTTTTACTTAATTAAAGGTTGCAGCAGTGCTTCGCCTAGTTTTGTGAAAGTTCGTGCTTCGTACAGTTGGGTAAGGACGCTGTGGGTGGTTAGGTGCCAGTTGTCTTGGACACGGTGAAGCTCAGGCTGTTCTCTGTGTGTGCTGGTGTGCTGTTAGGGTCTTGTTTTAATTTCCTTTCGCTATTCCTGTAACAAAGCGCTGCTATAACGTTAAGATATAGAGTGGTAAAAGTCTATTAAACCACGTAAAATCACGGTAAAGCATAATAACGAACACAGCAAGGGTGTTAGCGCGGTGTCTCCACGGAAACTGCAAAAGATGCTAGGAATTATCACATGAAACTTTAAAACAGATCCAGATATACTTGCCTTAGTTACCAGAATTGTCAGGAGTCTAGATTTTCATAAGTTTACTGGTTTGGATAGTTGTGATATTTGGGGTTTTGAGACGCTTGTCATTTAGCACTCCTCCGTGTAGAGCGAAATATTTTTGATGTTTTAGAATGGTGGTAGTAATACTGTCAAATAGAAAGTCCTGGCACCTTTATTTGAAAGTTTTTCATTAGTTCACTTAGGCTGATAGCTATTGTCAAACAAATTACTCTTATCAATTACATTATCCAAGTTTAATGAGCACTGATTTAACCTGGCTTGTTGTAGGAAAGGTTCCTGGCGTGTTAACTCACTTCAGACAGGAGTGTACGTACTTTGGTCAGAAAATTGAGACATAAATATGCATACCTAGTTGGAATTAAGTTAGATCATTAAATGAACTGGTGAATAAAATTCCTTCAAAATGATGGGTGTCTGCATTCCAGGTAAGAGCTACAGGAGTTTCAAAACTAGACCAGGATGGACCGGCTATGGTCCTAATGTGCCATTGTAACCTACCGTATTTACAGGATTTAAATACAGCTGGTAATTGGTCCAGCCAAGCCATTAATTAGTTACTATTAGCAAGGTTAACATTAAAACCCACAGACGCCACTGGCTCTGCAGGACTAGAGCTGGAACACTTGTCTAAATGTCTAGATTTATTATAAAGTGCATTATCCCTGCGGTGTGCTCATGATGTGGTGTTGAAGTTATTTAACAATAGTAATCTAATGGCTTCTTGAGGTCAGACTCTCAAGTAGTGAGACAGCTGTTCACCTCTTGCTTTCAGCCCTGGGCACATGCAACTGTAATGGAATTCCACTTGAAACCTTGTTTCTTTTCAAATTTGGGAAGTGATAAAAACTAGGAACTGCACTCCCTTATATCTCACCTTTTCAATGACTTTTTTGTTGCTGTAATAATAATATAAAACTGGTCATTTGTGGTCATTTCTCATAGTCTTTGCCCGTTAAGGAATTACTTTAAAAACAATTGCGTTCTCCACAGTCAGGAGAAGAGAGTTAAAAAAGGTTCTTTTTAGTTTCATATTTCAGACATGAGGCCCTCCTTGTGCTTTGACTTGGTCACAGTAATCTGACCATTTTGTAAACATACTTCACGGCCACTAACACAAAAAGGGTTTAACCCATTACTTCCAGCATAGTCAACAACTGTATTGCGTGTCAAAATGAAATGCTGGAATCTACAGGGCCTTCCATGTGTGAGTGGACATCCTTCGCAGTCCAGCTTGTGTTCTGAGAGTATCCAGACCTGTCCTCTCTCCACACACTCCTGACATCTCAGGCAGGAGCCTAGCACTCTTGCTTCTTTTAGGAATCTGAATTCTACTATGAGATAACTTTACAGCGCAATAATTTAAATTAGGTTCTAGATTTAAACCATGGGAAACCTAGGAAGGAAAACAGTGCACTAGAGTTTGAATCATACAGAAACCTGCTCATCAGATGCTTTGTAGAGATCTGACAACTGTATGTACAGTACAAATGGAGAATCGGGTCCAGATGTCTTGGCACACATTACAAGTGTGATTAAGGACTGTTGCTCTTTCAGTTATTCCAGAATTGCTGGGCCCAATGTTATAGGTTGTACAAAAAGAAAAGCAATGACCCCTGTTATTTTTATTGGTTTTATGATCTCACAGGTTACTCGTATCGTACCAGTTCAATTTATTTTCAGAAGTGTTTCAGTGACAATCCTCCAACCTCCCAGTGCCAGCGGGCGTCTGAAGTATCCAGGGTGAACACACTGGGCTTTGCCTTCATGTCAGATAAAAGAAAGAAGCTCCAGCACTCCTTTTCTTTTTCTCTCAAGGGCTGCATGTTTTATTTATTCATGACTCGGCAGCAGTGCTGTAGCCAAAAGCTGTGGGCTGTGAAAAATGCAGTAGTGCTGTAACACGTGCAGTGTAGTGAGAGATAGATGCTCAAGCACAGTGTCTCCCATTGTTTCTCCTTGACTAGTTCAGGTTTTCCTCTGAGAAGGTGTGGATCATTTTAATTTGAACCAATAATATGATTGTATCAATGCACAGTATATCATACGTCCTTCCCTTATCTGTTACTCCTTAACATTGCTATAGTATAAACGAGCACTTATCAACAAGTACAGTTAATTACGAAGGGTTTAAAGTTGTATTAGAACGCTAAGCCATTTCTGTCATATCCATACTTGCTATTTATTTTCATGAGAAAAAATACTGTGATAATTAACCATAAACCTGTATCTGGAAAAAAAAAACCTCTCAATATATATTTTAATTAATTTGAAGACTCATTGTGTATTGATAGATAGTTTTTATCTGTGTAACTTCAACACTACCTGGTGTATCATAAAATAGGATGCACTTTAATGTGAAATTACAGAAATTAGGATTAAAAGACTTCAAGCCTCCCACCACTGAATATGTTTTTGTGGGTTTTGACTGGATTTTACTAAGGTAGTGCTTTATTGTCCTCTTTTTAAAGTTGAACAGAGCTCCATAATGCCCTTGACATGAGTAATGCTCTATAAAAGTTTGTAGAAATTCTTTCACAGTACTTCTATAAAACTGAATTCCAGGTAATGGGTTCAAGATGGGTTTGCACTTCGAGATGGTTTTCTGAGTCTGAGAATGAGTTCACCCTTCCTATTAGACTGGTGATTTATCCTGCACTGTGTACTCTTCATTTCGACTATGTATAGTCACCAGGACACCAGTGTCACTAAACCACATTCCACAGGTAGTTTCATTTTTGTACAAGCAGTGATTCTGAACAAGTACATTCTTCAGCTGGATGTACAATATTTTTCACAGGTGCAGTGTTTGTAGAAGCCCTGTTTTTAAGTTGGTCAAAATGTGTTTGTTTGAAGTAACTGAATATGGCAGGCCTTCAAATATTTTAGTTCATCTTCGCCAGCCATGCGTAACTGTCCACTGTTATGGCTTGGGCTGTCTTGGCTACAGTTGTTTAATGGCTGTTTTTGATGTCAAGATTTACACATCTGTGCCTGGCAGCACATTGAGAGAAGAATAAACGCTTTAGAAGTCTTCGTGTGCAGCCTAACCTAACCTTTCTTTGTGCTTCTTTTTGTGTAGGCATATGGAATAGTCTGGAAGGCCATTGATCGGAAAACTGGAGAGATTGTTGCGGTGAAGAAGATATTTGATGCTTTCAGGAACAGAACAGATGCTCAGGTAAGCAGAGAGCAGATGCATTGAATTGCAAATGTGTCCTCCATTTTGTTTTTCAACTTTATTGAGGCTTGTTTTTTTGCTTCTTAAAAGGCTGGCGATATTGAAGGTCATGTCATTGCACCAAGTCTCCCACCCCTGTGCCCAGAATTCATACATGTATACCAGAGTTTCTTTTTTCTCTTCAAGACACTCGTAACTTCTGTAAAATATTGAATCCTTTTTTGAACCACCTACAAACACAGGTGTCTCTGACCCAAAAAGTACATACGGTATTGCTCACTGCATGGTGCAGACTGAATAGTGTGGTGGTCAGCACTGTCGCTTCAGAGCTCTGGACTGACCATCTCACACAAGGTTTTGTCCCACCTTGTAGCATGTGTTTTAGCCTTCAGATTCCTTCAATCCTGGGAAGAAGCAGCTTGAGGATCATTAAGGGGTTAGGTATTACATCAGAGAGGCATTAATTAATCCAACTGTGGAGTACTGCTGTAATTATTATTTTGGGGTGTATTAGTAGTAAACGTTAACATGGTCTGTTTAGTGAACCTTCTATGTTTAGGGAATACTTTTATGCTGGTTTCCCAACTGGTAATTAGTAAGAAATAGTCTTTGTCCACATCTTTATCTAACACAAAAGAGTTTCGGTAAGTTTACTGGAAACTGAAAACAGTGTCTGTGTTTTTTGGTAATTGCACCGTTGAAGAATCGTTGCCTAATTCCAGTTTTTTCAGTCATTGCATTTTCTTTTTTTGCAGAGAACATTCCGAGAAATAATGTTTCTTCAGGTAGGAATATCTTTATTACCTGTTCTGATCTTAAAAATATGGAAGTTGATCCTGGTCATCTTCTCATGAAGATAAAACTAAGACTTGGGGTTGCAAATTTTTGTTTGTCTTATTTATGTAATGGTTTTACATTTTTTTAAATTCTGTTCGATATTTAGATGATGTATGGATCATTTACACATATCATTGAAAAGCTGATTAGCTTAAAAGTTGTTTTAGAATTTTCTGGTTTGCCCTTTTTGAATAATGCTCTTAACTATAATTAAATTAAATGCTAATTAATAACATACTAGAACCTTAGACTTTAAACAATTTCCTGCATTTAGAATCTACAATTTAAGAAACATTCATTTTAAAATGAAAATGCCTACTTAGATTAAAAAGTAAATGAAAAATAGTAATACATTTAGCATCTAATTGTCATGTGTGATGAGATGTGACTGCTTAGATGTGATATTGGTATTGTTGAAGTTCACTTTCTATTGAACTGCAAAATCCATATAGAGGCAGATTTTGTAAATACCGTTTTGTTATGTTGCATTATTTTATCATCACAATAACAACATATCTAAATATGTACTTCATAAGCGATGCACAATTAATGTGAAGGTGGAACAATTTACTGTTTTATATTCCAATAGGTATGCTACACTAGGTTATGCTTTGTAAACAACTTTAAAGGCCAGATTGTTAACACTGACCTTAGGAATACTATTACTAGGTCCAAAGGTTTACAATTCTAAACGTAATTTACCATAGAGACAGGTACAGGGACAGTGCTATCTAGCTCAAATTCAGTGATGATCTCTACCAGCATGTTGGTAATGCAAACAGACATTTCAGCAGTACTACTCATTCTTGAAATCATTCTTTGCTTTTTGTCTTTAACCACTCTTTTGTCTTTATCCACTCTTTATATAAATATATGTATGTCCCTATGTTAATCCCTGAGGAAGAATTTGGCTTTCAATTAAGAGTGAACAGTTTAATGAAACTGCAGACTTAATCATACAGTATGATGAACTTTACATGTGTGTCTTTCTTAAGACATAATGATTGCACTTTGCTATTTGCTAAGGTCCTATCACTGCTAGGTAAGTTATGGTGTGTATTATGTGTTCTGTTCTTGCCTTGACCAAAGTCATTCTGGGACAACACTGACATGTTTTCTACTAATTAAGTTAGAGTAGGGACCTGCGTAGTAAAATATAGAAATTAGTTTGACAGCCCAAATATTTTTTATTCTATCCACACACCAGAAGGAAGGCTCAATAGCCAAAGCATTTGTGAGTTTTCTTGCCAAGATGCGCTTGTTCAAATATACACTAGCAGCAACAGAAGTTCAAATCATTTTTTCTTTGTAGGCCTTTTTTTTATTTTGTTTTCTGTCTGTATTTGAAATAATGTGTGTTTATTCTTCCTAAGGTAAGGAAGTAGGTCAGTGTTAAAAGTCAGGCTTATCTCTTTTGTGCAGTAGTGTGCATATTCTTCACACTAATCAGAGCTGGAGCCATGGGGCATACCTCAATAATTATTCTGATTTTATTACAGAAGGGTTTAAAAATACAACACTGTATTATAATTTGTTCAAAACAGGGAGTAACATTTTGGTCTTTGCTAATATATACTTTGTGTTCTGACTTAATAATAGAGTTGTTTAGTTTAGTGGCTGAACATTTTTTGTCTTCTTTAACAATCACAAAATATTTTCTGGGGGTTAGCAAAATCATTAAACCACAGGGCAGTTAATCAGCAAGGTGGAGCTACAGATGAATCCAAATGATTTACAAAAACGTTTTTAAAAAATGTAATATCAAGGGATGTTTTCCCAATACAACTATTTAACATCCTGAAAAGTACTGACAAGGTCAAACAAGTGAAATCCAAACCAAAGCACACAAGTGGAATCTTTGTGGAAGTGAATTTAGAACTGAGAGCAGGAGGCACTACTTTCTTCAAAGGGTTGTGGGAGTATAGAACAAGCTCATAATCTGTTTGAGAACAGCTGAATGAGATCCTTGAATCAGTTCGACACGAACTACAAATGCACTGATGTTAAGACTGGTTCCTCTCACATTGGTTTATCCAGTATAGTACATATCTTAAATCCAGTTGAATGGACTGCTTTTTTTATTTTGTGGTAAAAGATTTGAAGGCTGTGATCTGTAAAGGAGAAAGCAGAAGTAAAATGTGTCTCTGTGTTGTGTTTTAGGAATTCGGCGAGCATCCCAACATCATCAAACTGCTGAATGTCATTAGAGCTCAGAATGACAAGGACATCTATCTGGTCTTCGAGTACATGGGTGAGGACATGGTTACCTGCACAGGTGTACCCCATGTCACGACATCCCTTTACCTTCCAGTGCAAACCAGAACAGCATGAACAGGGGTTTTCCCTGACATTTCAGCTAATGTGTGTTTATTGTTAAAAAAGTTTGTCCTTAAAAGAGCTTCCTCTAAACTTGTAAATAATGTATAAGGAAGATAGAAACTTTTCCTTAATGTCTTTTTTACAGTACGTATCAGTGTGTCAGGTACAGATTTGTTCCATTCAGTGTTCATTTAAATATTTCCTTAATTACTACATTTAACCAATCAATTAAGGAACTGCTTGAATTACAAAATACATGTATTTATTGTACTGTTGTTGCTGAGCTCAGAGCTGGTACTGTTTAAATGCCAGTCATCAGACAGCGTACTGTACTGTTGGCAAACTGTCAGATGCTGAGTGTTTAAACTAGGACAGACACCTCTGATGTCTCAGGTTCTTTTTAATGCAGCGGGATTTCCCATCTTTGATCTCTAACAGGTTTCAGGGCTGATTGCTTGACATCCTTTGTTATTTTGTGATCTTGTAGTCTGAGGCTCCATCCTGGTCTAACTGAAGAAGAAGAAACATAGATAGGCTGCATTGAGAATGCACTGCAGCGTTATGCCTTATCTATCTGCCACACCTTTTGTGCTTAAGCTCCTCGAGGATAGTGTACATTTCATATTCACTGGTCATCGCAGAGCTCTCAAATTCAAAGCCAGTTTATCTCTCTCAATTCTCTGTCAAGGACGTCCCACCTTCCAATATCGAAACTCTTTATGCAAATGATTATGACAGCTCTCATTTCTTTAAGCAATCACATGATCTTCCTGAGCACCTGGCCTGTTTTCAAGACATTCTTTCCAGTATATACGCCTGAACTAATGCATAATATCCATCTGAAATATGTCTGAATTGCAGGAGAACAAATCCTCTGCATTTTCAGAGCAGACGCACTGTGAATGAAAGCTGATGATTACACATAAAGTTTCTGTTTCTTGTTATCCGTAAAACAATTGTCTCGGTCTTTAGTGCAACCGGTCGTATGAAAGGTGTATGATGTGTGAAGGGTGAAGCAACAGAACTTAATAGGTACTTAGCTTGACAGCTTATATATTAAAGATTTAATGATGTATTCTCACTGTCAGGCACATCAAGCAGTGTATTATTTTGGTTCAATTCACAGAGACAGACCTGCATGCCGTGATAAAGAAGGGGAATTTGCTCAAGGATATTCACAAACGATACATCATGTACCAGCTCCTGAAGGCCACAAAGTTCCTGCACTCAGGCAACGTTATTCATAGGGACCAGAAGGTACTTCAGTAGAAATAAATCTGCCAAGACTTTTGTAGTTGTGTGAGATGTACTTACGATATTGTGGAAGTATAAACTGCTTTAAGTGACAGCTGATTAGCCAACCAGTAACTGTCCTAATATAATCCTAGTACAATAGGAGGATGTCTTGAGACAAATGACTTCTGACACACTTTGAGTCTCACAGTGCTTTATGGGACAGTAGGCATTAACTGGAGCAGTGTCACATCTCTCAGTTACATTACTGCAAGCCTGCAGGTTTCTACCCAGCTTCTGTTTTAAAAGCAGGGTATAGATTGAGGTATTTAAATAATGAATTCATTAGGACATGAAGGGAGCACAAAGGTGTTCTTAATATTCGAGGAATATTTTACTCCTGCCCCTGTTTTGAAACATATCTGTCTTTTCTGTAAAATAAACAATTATACCTTAACATTTTTCAGACCTTATCACAAATTACACACCCGAATTTTGATTTTAATTTGTTTCAGTAGAAAGATCTCTGGCAAACATAGAAAAACCTCAGTTAGCTGATTTGAAAATTGTGTTTGGAAGCTGGCTTCAGAAAAGAAGGCTAACCAGAAATATACGATAATCTTGACAATGTAATGGGAAGCTTGGTTAAATTTGATCTTTAGGATTGCTAGATGAATAAGAAAAATGAGAACCCCAAATCCCTTTTTCATGGTTATCCGTGAATTTACCACGGTGAATTTATTGCGATACCTGCTTACTTTTATCATACCTTTGCGGTGGTTTCTCATTGTGTCATGCCTTCAGTGTGATTTACTGCAGATGCTCACAGCCTGTAGGAGGTGCCACTTTGAGCTTGGGCTATGTCTTTAGCTGACTGACAGGGATTCCTCAAACAGCATCTCTCACTTAGCTGAGCTTTGTGGGGTTTGGGTGGGCTTAAGTCAGCCAGGCCCCTACAAGTTTGCCGTGACATCAGATAAAAAAATAATTCCTCTTCAATTGTTTTTTAAAATACTGTGGTGCCTGTGGTGTGTTGGATATGAGTGCATGCTCAGGTCCTCATTTGTTTTTAAATTGGTTGAGTTAATAATAGATTGGGTAATAATGTTACCCAATTATTATTAAAAATATAATTCAAGACAAGAACATACTTGTATATTAACAGTGAGGAAGAAAGAATAAAGGTAGTAAGACTAACAAAATTAGAAAGCGTATCCAATTTTCTGCTGTTTTCTTGTATTTTACATATGTGTCTTTCTCTGTGTCCCCAGCCTTCCAATATCTTGCTTGACACAGATTGCTTTGTGAAGCTGTGTGACTTTGGTCTGGCACGTTCGCTGTACCAGATCCAGGAGGATGCTGGGAACCCTGCTCTGACAGAGTATGTGGCCACACGATGGTATCGTGCCCCTGAGATCCTCCTTGCTTCCACCAGGTACACTTCAGCATCTACAGCAAATATTGTTTCGCTTGAATTACAATACTTTAAAATAGAACAGAGTGTTTAATACAAATCTAGAGTGCATCACAATTTGTGCAAATACAGTCTAGTTTAGGATTGCTGCTTGTGTTAATTGTCTTCATAGGCATAAACATTAATCCTAGATCTATAGGAAGAAGAAATCAGCTGTTTACCTGTTTCTCTAACTGCAACTTGAGTTTTAAGTTTGTAGCAAAATAAAAGTGTTAGGGGCTACAAAAAATCAATGTACAACATTCTTGTAGAAATTCAATTCATCCAAATAATTAATGGCAAGATTTTGGATCTATGTGATCATGAGCAAATGAAAGTGATAAGAAATAGTCTTATGTGGGAATCCATGTCTTAAATGGGAAACTATTATAATTGCACATGGGAGATACACATTTGTCTGCACAAAAAAACCCAGAAAAGATTCAGTTATATTTACAATGTTTTTTAAATACACTACTAAATATACAACTTATAAGTCAACAGTAGCTATTTCAGATATTACCTGTCGATTGCCACTTGCTATTGTGAAATTAAAATAACTTGCTACAGAAAAAAAGGTAGCCAGCTATGATTAACATGTCTGTCCTTACAGGTACACGAAGGGGGTGGACATGTGGAGCATTGGCTGTATCCTCGGAGAAATGCTGCTGGGGAAAGCTCTGTTCCCAGGCACATCTACGATAAACCAGATTGAAAGAATCATGAGTGCCATTCCTCCACCTATTCATGAAGGTGAGGTCATCGGAAAGAGGAGTGCTCCCAATGTCCGGAGTACACCTATAAACCCATGAACAAGATTCAAGAGAACATGTGTCAGACTGAACAGGCCATTATTTTCACATGAAGTCAAGTACAGTGACTTGTAACTGAGGGGGGCGGGGGTTATTGTCTTAATAATTCAGTAATACTGACAGAGTGGACCCACTGAGGAAAGCCCAGCTGTCATGACCAGCCACCGATTCCAAGCCGTCTCTCCTGTCTCCTGTCTCCTGTCTCCTGTCTCCTGCAACGATTGGCACTGTTTTCTTATCTGTTGAAACGGATTGACTTTCCACTGCTTTTCAGTTAGTGTGTCTTTGAAGAAGCAACCTCCACCTGCCGTTTACAATAGTACACCCGGTATTTTCAGTAAGAGAATAATACAAGACCCCAAGATATTTGTAACTGATGTTAATTCAGGAGAACTACCACTATAGATTGAACAGACACTGTATTTAATAAGTACACAGTTGATAAAATATGCTTTCAAAATTAGATGAAGACTGTTAATAGAAGCAGTCTTTGTAGTCATGTTAGCTGAGTTTTCTGAATTTATATCCAGTACAACAGTTTTCCTTTTTTTTGTTTTTAGATATATATTCAATAAAATCTGACTATGGAGCTTCAGTAATCCAGAGAATGTTGTCAAGGTGAGTTCACAGTCTTTTTTTCTCCTCTTTTTTACAAGTTACTCAGGGAGACTAAATAATACCGACACTTTACACTCAGTTTCATGTGTTATGAGCAATGTCTGTATTCAGAACATAAAATGTGGAAGCTTACATATTCTGAGAGCATTTTTTTATTTATATTTTTTTCATGAGATTTTTCAAAACAAGCTAGCCACTTTGAATAAGCAAGTCTCGAATTTTTATGTATCTGTATCATTGTCAAAGGTTTTAACTGCATGAAAGGAATAGGCAGCATGTACAGCTGACTCATTTCATAGATTTCTGATTGCAGAATGTATGGTGGCTTGAATGCAGAAATTTGATTTTGTTGTAATGAAATAAAAATATACTATGTTAAAAGATTTATTGGTTGTATCCTGATGGAAACATTATCTAGTTTGTGATCTCGTTTTCTTGATAAGGTAATCTTGAAAGGTTTGTCCAGTTTCGAGAAGTTTACATGGGTTGTGTGGACCATTTTGGGAAGTTTTTGTTGAATTTAACAGATTGTGCCGAAATACAGTTTACAGTGGCTTAGTAGTTAGGATACGATTTTGTAGAGCTTATAAACCTGCCCCTGGCAACAAATACGTTGGATTAGACTTGATCAAACTTTGAACAAGCTTTGCTATCACAATTTAAACTGGAGGTTAAAGGTAGTGACCCAGTTAGTTTTATTAGCAGCTATTTTTATGACTCTAAAACAAATAGATTTGCCATGCACATGGAAAGACTCCAGGTTGCCAGCTAGGATAAATAGTGTACTGATGAGTGCAGTGAATGGAGAAAAAGGATACGTACTTCACACTGCACACTACAAGAGTCAAGACACCAAAACATGATTTTGTTCTCAGTGATCAATGTTTCTCACTCATTCATTTTTAATGTATCTGTCCTTTTCACATTTTTATTCTGAAATGGTAACAATGGCCTTTCCATTTCCTTTTTGAGAATTCTGTTTTGTTCAGGCTAAGGAGATGAGCATTCCAGGTTGCTAAGGTGACTAATGTCTCTTTTCTGAATTTGAGATAACTCTTGTCTTTGCTATTAAAGTATGTACTTTAATATATACCGGGGCGGTGGGTGGCTCTGTGGCTAAGGATCGGCGCCTGTGGCTGGAAGGTTGCTGGTTCATATCCCGCGGTACGCAGAGGAATCCTACTCCGCTGGGCCCCTGAGCAAGGCCCTTAACCCCAACTGCTCCAGGGACGCCATATAAGTGGCTGACCCTGCGCTCTGACCCCAAGCTTCTCTCCCTGTCTGTGTGTCTCATGGAGAGCAAGTTGGGGTATGCGAAAAGACAAATTCCTAATGCAAGAAATTGTATACGGCCAATAAAGTGATCTTATCTTATCTTAATATACATGGACTTTTATATGTGGCCATTTTTCCAGTACTGGCATAACTCTTAGAACACTATGGTCATTTGAAGAAAAAAAAACAATTGATTGTTCTAATTTGAGTGTCAGTACTTTTGACTGTACAAGCTTTAAGACTGTACAATTGGTTCATAGGTCCAGAATTCCCCTTGAAGACTTGCTGCCTCCCTCAGTGCCCCCAGATGCCCTTGATCTGCTGCAGAAGCTGCTGGTATTCAACCCTGATAAGAGACTCACTGCAGAGGAGGCTCTGGCACACCCCTATGTCAGCAGGTAATAGGAGACAAAACAGTTACAAAGTACTTATCTCCAAAATTAAACAAATCATTTTAATTCTTTATGCTGTTCGTTGAACTCCACGGCTGTTTATTGTTCCTTATTTGTGGTATGGTAACCAAAACTGAACGCAATATTCGAATTAAAGTCTTACTAAAGCTCTGTAAGCTTCAACCTTTATCTATTTAAATCCCACACTTCTTGCTACTTTACTCGATGATTTATTTTGTTTTATTTATTAAAGGATGAAGTTTGTACCAAGGATAAAAATAGGGAAATGGCGGATGTATTAAATAGATATGTCTGTCACATCTGTCAGTCTGTCTCTAACAACACTGCAAGCCCACAGGAGTCTGTCAACCTATTGGCCAGTTCTACAGATATAAGTTTTGAAAGATTATAGATATAAGTTGAGTCACTAGTGTGGAATAGTGGTTAGGACTCATTATGGGCTGAAGTACCAGATAGGGCCCTGCTTTTGGACCCATTCAGACAGATGTGAGCAGAAGTGTTTCCAGGACTTTTCTCTTGGAAGTCCTGATGGATGCCTATATCACTACATATACGGCAGATAATTTTTAATACACATCATTTTAATAAGGAAAAAATATTCTGTTGTACATTGCCTCTTGTTATATTTTATTCATTAAACTGTTCCACTGGGGAGGAAGCAGTTTTTGTCCTGGAATGGAAGGTCCAGAAATCTCCTCTGCAGGTTATGAAACCTGATGACGGACGCTGTCTTGTCATCCTTGCCAGGTTCCACAGCCCTGCAAAGGAGCCCAGCCTGGACTACGATGTGGTTCTCCCTGTGGATGATGACACGCAGCTGTCTGTAGCAGAGTACCGCAATAAGCTCTATGAGGCGAGTGGGATCCGTGCTTTGCTGGGAAGCTCCAGTACCGCAAATAAATAACCACAGAAGTGAATTATTAACTACAGTGATCTCATCTTGCAAGCTAGTAATTCAGAGCTTTCAGAGTTTTATTGTTAAATAAAATTAAATTAGTTTGCATCTAAATAATCTGTTGTGAAGGGATAGATTTGAATGTTTAGTGCTGTACTCTTCGTGCCCCATGGAGACCTTGATCGGTTATTTTATAAGTGAATTTTTATGGGGAATTGTACTGTAGGTACGGGCAACACACACAGTGGGCAACTTTTCTTTAAGAAAGACCTAGCGCCCCCTCCTGGTTTGTAGATGATCCTGGACAGGAAGGCAAGTCTGCGGCTCCAGCGGCAGCAGGGCAGGCTGAAGGAGGCGGCCGTGGGGGAGCAGCAGGAGAGACCCCCCGAGGAGCAGAAAGAGGCCAGTCCGCCTGCCCCCGAAGCCACACTGCCGCCTCCTGGAGCAGCAGCGCAGAAAGACCGAGCCGGGACCAGTCCGGACTACAGCCCCAAGGCCACCAAGACCACTTACAACCCCATTACACACAGCCCAGCGTCTTATGGTGCCCTCCCTAGTGAGTCTCTTCGCACAGTTCTGGTTGTCCTTGAGCAAAAACAAAAGGTCCAAAGTCATGCTGACCACAAGAAGCCGTGCAGCGTAGCATGTGACTCACCAAGCTGGCAATTTTTCATCTTTACTGTGAAAAGAAAAAAAAAAGCATTTTAAAAAACAATGAGGAGCTTTGGTTTATAAATACTACTCTTGCATGTGCTACTGCCAGTTATTGTTTGGTAGCAGGGTTTGGAAATCTAGAATATTGTGGCATCACAGTGATTTATAGTATAAATGGTCACTGAATATGATGACATTTAACCTTCGCCAGCCAGTGTAATTTCCCCAAGCCATTTCAGAGTTAAAAGGACCAGCAAATGATCTTAATGTATACAATTATGCAACGGTGCTTATTCATATCTGGGAATACCAGCTGTGGCCTTGATAAACCTTCTGTCTGATCTCTTGAGACGGCGGTCCCAAGTCTTCCCAGAACCCCTCCACAGCAGCTCTTCAACGCGGCGCGACGGCAGGCAGGAAGCTGCCGCGTCAGACCAGCCACGAGAACGTGACGGCGCCGCCCGCAGCCTCGCAGGGACCCAACGGGCTCAATGTGAGTTTTAGATATTTAGCGCAACATTTGTGCCCTTTAACTGTGGTCTGATCTGGATTATGCTATGCGTGAAAAGTGGCTTTACTGTGCTTACTGTATGATGCAGCAAAACACCGTGCACTGTGCTCTCGGCAATCCTTTGAGACACCCCAGAGCAGTAATGCCCAGTGATGGCAGGTTATCCAGGTAAAGTGTGTTCGATGGGGCCCATGGAACGGATCTGGTTCCGCACTGCTGACAAGTGACTAATGGCCAACTGATTTCACGGCGCCACAGTGATCATGCCCTGGGACCTCATCGCTGCCTTCCTGTGATGCCATCCTGACGTGACAAGCAGCAGAAAGACACGCTGCCTCATGCTTCTCGTGTAACAGTTGCTTTCTTGTAAGATAAGAATGTGACGGTGATCCTGTGGATGACTCTGCTTTTAAGGCAGTTGAAGTAATTTGTAAATTTACGGATGTATGTTTTGCTTATTTAATACTACCATAATGTAGGTCAGGAGTGAGCAGTCGTGGTTATACTTTCTGTTCCATTATAAGATTTCAACCCAAGCAGTACCTTACATCCTTGAACCGTAATTAATTACAAGTCTCTTAAGATCTCGTTACAGTACTGTGCAAAGGTTATTATTTGGGTTATCTTATTAGAATCTTTTGTAATTCTGTTGTATTGTAACGGCTACAAACAGGCGCAGATTTATAAGGATTGTGCTGTACTTTGTCTGCCTCCTTTTGCTTTCCTGTTGTGTTTGCAGTGTAGACCTGATACAGGATTTTTAAGGCATCCTATATCAAGTGACTTTGCCCTCTGAAACATTGCACAAGGTTTGTAGGTTGGTTCGAGTGTCTGTTTTCTGATTCCAGGTAGCCTTTGTGAGGCTGCTTTCAGATGCATGTCAAGCTTTTGTGGTGACCATTCAAGCACTTTGGAAAGCAAGGTGGAACTTGGAATTCTCACATTTCTTTTCACTTTGTCTGAAATCACTATCCTGATATACCCGAAGTCAATGTCTAATAGCAAATAACCTGAAACCTTTCCACAAGACTGCAATCAGAAAGAAGCAGGTAGTGTAAAGCTTCGAGAGGCGTAGACCGGAATGTGGAAGCTGTGGAGCTCTCTAGCCCTGAACGCATGCTGACCCAGCCCTGGGTAACAGGATCCTTTCTGCTCCTCAGAGTCAGGCTCCAGTGAGGGGGGCGGAGCAGCATCGTGGCCGTTCGGCTCCAATCGCCCGAGCCCGCTCCTTCTCTCTCACCCAGAACCGCTTCAACAACCCTCTGGTCAGGAAGGAGGAGCCCGACGTGGCCGCAGGGATGAGTGTGGGCACTGCGCGCCTGGTAAAGACACCGTCTTGTTAGAGTTATTTTTTAAAATAGATGTTTATGCAAATTTGGGAATAAGCTAACATTCAAGGATTTTGCTCTGGGGAAAGAATTACTTCTGATCTTCTAAAGGTTTAAAGGTACTATTCAAGCTTAAAACAAAATAGGAAGGGGAATAATTTTTGGATTAACATTTTCAGAAAATTAATTTAATGTTCTGTATATATATATGTATGTATAGTAAGAAAAGTGGTTATGCTTCTACTGCACAATTTTGCACTATGTTTTCTAGACTTTAAAAATCATTCTACCACTTATGCTTGAGAATGCAGTGTACATATGCATATGTACACTGCACGTACATACTGTACATACTGTACGTAGGGCTAATAAAGTGCTTTTATCTTATCTTATCTTATCTTATCTTATATTACATATTAAATGAACTACAGGTACACAAGGTACATTACTAAATTTTATTGTATTTAAAGTTAGATGTTAAAAGCATATGAAGCGTTTCTACAGGTTTCCCTGAAAAATAATTATCAAAGTAAAATTTGTCTTGTGTCCTTGTTGAAGTCTCTAGCCCTCTGACAATAAGAGATTATACCTGACTTGTCTGAATATATTCAGGTAGTGGAACAAGCAGCGGTATGAATGTTTTTTCTTCTACTGATGTTGCACCTTTTCCTTTTTTAAAAATGTTTTTTTTCCTGTTTTCAAGAATCAGAGGTCACATTCACAGACGCGTGAGAGCAAACCTATCCCAAAATTCAGCAAGAAAACGTTCCAGAATGCCTCCAATGTTGGAGCTGCAGGGGACCCTAAGGCTAAGCTGGGCAGCTATGCACAAGCCTACGGGACCATTAACAAAACTGAACTGGAAAATCTACTGCGGGTTCGCAGTAACCAGTAGCACCTTCTCCTGGGGACTGCAATTGCAAACACTACCTGGAGGACAGGAACGTTTGGCACAAAGCTCTACAGTAAACATGTTTTCAGAAGAAGATTCTGTTATCAGTGGAAACCACTGCAGTTTTTTGAGTTCCTTCACAGACACTTTGCTTTAGTATTCCCAATAAATTGTCGCCTTAATGCCCATCACTCCTATGAACAAACCACAGGCTTCAAACTGGATCATGTGAACAGGTTCTTGGACCTTGGGCAATGCAGTCAGCATTAAACCATGAAGCCAGTGTTTTCAAAAAGCACATGTCTTGCATTTTAAAGTTTATGTATAGACAAAGCATCCTAAATTAAAACTTACCAGCAGTAATCCTAAATTAAATTACCTCAGTTGCCTTTTTTATTTTTATACCATTTGTATTTAAGTTTTCTTATTCTTACTGTGTTTTATCTTCAAGAAGCAAAAGCTAAGAGTTAATTTAAGAGCTATATATATATGCATTTATACAAAGTTTTGTAGTTTGCATTTATACAGAGTTTTGTAGTTTTCTACAAGTCCGTGAAGAAATGTCATATATCTACAGGAAAATAGTCTAAAATTATCCATGCATCTCTCTTTTGATACGTCAGCTACACCATTGCATCTCTTATTTATATACTTTCCCATAAGACTACAGTCCTGTTTGTTGGTAACAAGTTTAAAATCATACAGAAAATCTTTATAAAATATAAAAACTGTATAGAGAGCTTTATTTTCCTGCTCACTTCTTAGTCTTTGTCTCTCAGTCATAATCATCTGTGTAAGGACTATTTTACCTGGGAGGGACTACTAATGCAACATTCTATGCACTTGCAATTTTTTTAAAGTTGAAAGCAACATTAATTCCATGCAGGTTTGTAAAATACAATTATTGAGAGCCCGAAAACAACTTACTCTGTCAGTCAGAGGTTGAAAAAATGCAAACTAGGAAATAAGTGCCTTATTTAAAATACGGATGGAATGTAAAACAAAATGAAATGGAAACATGAAAAAAATATTTAAATAGTGTAAAATGGTCTTGTTCAATGGCAGTGGTTCTCTTTGCACTATTCTCAGGATTTGTTTTTTAAAGATCCATGCCATATTACAAGACAAGGAAGTAGATTCAGCCAATTTTCCCAGCATAGTTTTGCGTCCCTGATACAAATGGATGTCGTCCTGTGGTTCAGATATAAGCACCATCTTCTCCCTGTGCTGTGGACAAGGCCTAGTGACCAGAAATAGATGTCATAGTCACATGGCTTCCCTGTCAAGGCTGCTAAGTGTAATGTGGCAGGGCCTTTATGAAACTGTGACAGTGTTTCATAATGTCCTAATTATAATGTTAATGTGTATTTTTGGATTGGGAAGATAATGGTTTTATGACATTTAGTTACACTCTCATAAATGATTGTGTACATGTTTTAAAATAGTAGCCATATTTTTTCAGTAATAAACAGGAATGATGTTTAGATCATTTTCCTTAATATATCTTTCTAAAAATGATGAGAAAATCCTGAAGAAAAGTTCTAATTGGAAAAATGTATGAATCTTAATATTTTCAAATAATACTAGGTCAGGCTTTTAAAAACTTAACAGTTGTTCAGGGAATGTTGTATAAACCATACCTAAAATTGGTAAACAATATTCATGTTGGAGAAATTATATTGGTCTTGCTTAACAATTAACCGTTGAATGCAGTTGTACAGTAGATAAGTATTCAGTGGGATATAAATAGATACATATCACAGAATCTGTTATAAAATCATAGTGTTGCTGATTCCAGCAGCCAACAATCAAAACTTTAAATTTTATCTACTACAGTACATCAAGTCTGAAACTTTTGCTTCCTTCTGGTTTACCCCGGCTCTGTAAGAAGGCTGCAACAGAGAAGGGTAGTTATTTGTGTAGGACGGATAAAATTGTGAACTATGCAGGCAACAATCCAGCTGGGTTGTTAAAACCTTTGGAAAATGAAATGCTTAAAGATTTTGTCTAGGTATTTTCAGATTGTGCTTATGAATATATAAATGACTTTTCTTTGTTTCTATTTAAAAACACAACCCTTTATCATTTTAAACTGTATTTGGGAAAATTACCTGTTGAGTCATTGAAAAACTGTTGGTTTTTTTATCTCGCAGGTCATGCCATTAGGAAACATTCCTAAATATTAAATGTTTAAAGAAATGTACTTTGACTTGTTTGTTTTGCTTAAATTGCTGACTTGAACACTAAAAATGTTTTTCCCTAAGATGAGCACTTCATTAGCCAGAAGAAATATTTAATAGTTGGCCAGCAGAATGGCAATTCAGATAGATGAACTGCAAGAAACAAAAGAACTATCAAATAATAGTCACAATTAAGAGTTATGTAAAGCAGTAAAGAGTAACAGTGGTAGAAAATAAAACAATTTTTCTTTCCTTGTAAACTAGAAACTACTAGATCTACAAAATTAAAAAGCTATTTAACAATCTGTAGCAGAGTTTGAATAACCAAATGGGAATATACTGTACCTCTTAAAACTGAAACGCTTCTGTGTTTTTGAAATAATGGTATTTTTTTCTTTCTGTGGTGTACTTAATGTATTCTTATTGTAACTTTTTGAAAGGCCAGTATACACTGAGAAATGTGTGTCAATAAATATGTACAGTATTTTAAAATCGGACCCCTTTTGTCTGTATTTGTTCACTTAATCTGTGAAGCCTGCTGAAAAACACAGTACACTTTAGCCCATATGGATATGGATGCTTCTGTGAGAGATAGTCTGCCTGGGGCAATGAGCTCATACTTTGTTTTGTTGTAATAATGATATTTACCTAATGCTTGGTGACCTACGCTATTAGCAAAAAAAAATCTGAACTGTAAAAAATCGCAGAGTGCAAAAGTCGTTTTGTGAATTTTGTACAATGGTATAACACTTGCAGAGGAATAAAAAAAGGTTAGTTCCACACTGAAAAGTAGGAAGGGAAAAAGGCAACATACACATGAAGAGGCTCAATGGTTGAAATAAGTTTCTTCTTTCTACTTTCCAGTGTGGACTTGACCTCTTGTTTCTTTGCAGCCAAAGCCCACCGACACTATGCTCTGACCAATAGCATTTAAACAAAGCTTCACATTACCGATAAGAAATGTCAATGTGACACTTTGGGAATTATTAATTAGCTGCTAGTTAATTTATCTAATTGAATTAGCTAAACATGGCTAATTAAACATAATAAACTAGACGAGGCTATTTGGTGGGGTCTTATTTGGCTGCAGGTACCTTAATGATCCAAGATTGTTACTGGAAGGAGCCCATGGCCCAGTATGTCAAACCAAACAACAGGGCTAGGACATTATGTACTAAACTGCCACAGAACCTCCTGAAGCGTCTTCTGTTTTTTCTCCCGTTCATAGTACTGGAAAATAAACTGTTCTGGAGAAATACGAACGGCTTAATGTTTTTGTGTCACCTTTTGCTTCATCCAAGATGACAGTGTGTGAAAGGAGTTTGTGAAGATAGTAGATTTACTAAACTGCAAGAATTTGTGTGTCGAGGTATGAATTCAACACTATACACACGTTCACGAACTGGCAGCTCACAACCCATGACATAAATACAAACAACACAATAATAACATGTTGTTCTCATAATTAGTATTGTAACGCCACGGGGGCTCAGGCGGGCGCCCTTGCCGCATCTGGTCGGCCCCATCCCGACTGGAGGCTCAAACCCGGGACTTCCGCGTCTCTCTGCAGCGACCTAGCCCCGTGAGCTAAAGAGAGATCTCTCCACAGCCCAGTAGCTGTGGTCCTGCTATCACAGGGAAGGGCGGTGACGTCACCCGCTCTGGTACGCCGGCTCTTACACAGTGCCTGTCGGCCGTAAGCGTTACACTCTCCCCCGCTTAAATCGCCGTCCCCGGCGAAGGGCTATCCCGCCCCGCTTCTGACACCAATGTAACGCCACGGGGGCTCAGGCGGGCGCCCTTGCCGCATTAGGTCGGCCCCTGCACCGTCCGGGGCTCGAACCCGGGACTTCCGCGTCTCTCTGCAGCGACCTAGCCCCGTGAGCTAAAGAGAGATCTCCCCACAGCCCAGTAGCTGTGGTCCTGCTATCACAGGGAAGGGCGGTGACGTCACCCACTCTGGTACGCCGGCTCTTACACACAGTGCTTGTCGGCCGTAAGCGTTACACTCTCCCCCGCTTAAATCGCCGTCCCCGGCGAAGGGCTATCCCATCCCACTGCTGACACCAATGTAACGCCACGGGGGCTCAGGCGGGCGCCCTTGCCGCATCTGGTCGGCCCCATCCCGACTGGAGGCTCGAACCCGGG
The DNA here is from genome assembly GCF_059453375.1 of Lepisosteus platostomus. Classification (NCBI taxonomy): domain Eukaryota; kingdom Metazoa; phylum Chordata; class Actinopteri; order Semionotiformes; family Lepisosteidae; genus Lepisosteus; species Lepisosteus platostomus. The sequence goes on from NC_142622.1 coordinate 15,975,332, forward strand.
ACTTCCGCGTCTCTCTGCAGCGACCTAGCCCCGTGAGCTAAAGAGAGATCTCTCCACAGCCCAGTAGCTGTGGTCCTGCTATCACAGGGAAGGGCGGTGACGTCACCCGCTCTGGTACGCCGGCTCTTACACAGTGCCTGTCGGCCGTAAGCGTTACAGTATGTATTTTGTACGTCGTGGCGTTTGTTTGTTTTGCACCTTAAATCTATAAGTCGTGTTAACAGTTTGTGTTTGCTCAGTTACCAAATGTTGATGTTGATATTTATCGTTTGCTAGCATTACAAAACCGTGACGTAGCGCACCTGCAGCAGGCGTTACGAAATGTGAGAAGCTACTCAATGAAGACAAGCCAGCGCGTGGACCCCTCGGAAGCCTGTCATATGACGGGAGCGTGCGATGACGTCACCGTCATCGCACGCTGGTGAGATCCGAGGTGGGCGAGAGCGAGACTGTGGGGTGAGATCAAGCGCTACAGTCCGGACGGATGATAAGCGAAATAGAATACTCTTACTGACGCAGAAGTGAGTTTTGGGACTATAAAACATTGCTGATAATTCCAGAAGGAAAATAACAAGGTAAGAACACGTACGTCCTTGTTTTGTTTGTGTGTAGCTGCGAAGCTCGTAATAAGGTGTGTTTATAGGATGATCGCAGAGAGATATAAATAGGGTTAATAAAAACGATGGACATTAATGGCAGTCTGTGGAAGCGAGAGCGAGTCGTGGTACAGTAATGATCCAGGTGAGGTGACACTGATGTAGCTTCAGCGCACCGAGGCCCCGATCGAGCGCCTGGAAATGTGCGGCACCGCACTGCAAAACACCAGCAGCGCAAGGTGTGATATAACTATGAATGATACGGTAGCAACACATAAAGGGACCTAAACATGAAAACAGCGTGAAGGCGAATGCCGACTCTCGGTGTATAATCTGCCATGCCTGGCAACTGCGCGAAATGAAAGCTGATTAACGGAGAGAAGCACCTTACAGTCGCTGCTCTGCCCATTTTATTCGGCAGCTGTGACACACATTCATTAACGGTTAGTTTTCACGTCTCAGTTGGTGACGTCTTGCCTGTCCGGCACATCCATGCATAATCAGGCAGCCTCTTGTGGGTCTCCGGAGGCAAACTGAAGCGAACCGAGACCGGACAGGCAGAGCCTCCTCCGCCGGGCGCGTCGCTGCAGCCCGAAGCAACATGGCTGTAGGCCGGGAGCTGGGCTGCCGGGGAGCATCGCGTCCGTGTCTGGGCAAGCAATCCGCTTTCAGCGCCTGGGTATCCCGCTTTTAGGAATGGGAAGGAAAACTCATTCAGGTCCTTTGAAGGCAGTCCTTTAATATTACATCTGAGAATTCCGACGTTTATGAATTATCCATCGGTTGCTTAAGCCTGGTTCTCTTTCCCTTTCAGCTGTCCTGTCGCGCACCGTCCGCGGACAGTGTGGTGGAAAGTAGACAGGCGGCAACTGAGAGCTTTAATTAAGAAATCGATTTTGGCCTGTGTTGCCTTTTCGTGTTCGCGACTTTGTTTTTTTCCTCCTCTCTTGACCAGCCAAGGTGCTGGCTCACAGCCCTGAATGCTCTACCGTGCTGGACCGCAGTCCGGTCCGGTCCCGCACCGCTGCGGCACAGTCCAGTACCGCAGTGTAGCGTGTGGGCCCGACCTGACCCGTCCAGAGGCGGAGGTGGTTGACTGAATTTCTACTTTAGAGTTACGACAAGACAGCTGTTTTCTCGACAGAGCCGATCTTTAGCGTGCGATTAAAGTCTTCTTTGATTTGCGTTTCTAAACCAAACCGTTTTGATGTGTATCTATGAGAGAAACCCCCCGGTGTGTAGTTTTATCCAGCGGTTAACCGGCTGCAGTCAATGTTTACAAGCGCTTGGCTCAAACATTTTAAGTTCTCTGTTTCAGTCTGTCTAAAGCACGTTAGACGGGGTTTTCTTTTGAACAAAGTAGTGGCCTTCCGGGCCGCTGTGGATATTATAAACGAGAAGGGATTATAATGTCTTCCCAAGAGGGGGACACCCTGCCATGTGATGTAACGCACTCACATGGTAGTCACCCTTAGCTAAACAGAAACTGATCCGCCAGAGGGGCTTGAACGCTTCCTCGGTTACAATGATCTCAGTGTCGCTTATTAATTTACAAGCCACCTCTTCACACAACAGTCTGTGACAGGAGCCACTGAGGACAGTACAGTATGCCGTCTTATTCCTTCAGACTGTCATAAAAACTGCAAAGCTAATACTAATCTGCTAATTAAGTCTTATCAACATTCAGTACAATGCGATAAGAACTTTATTTCAATTCATGCTGGATCTCTGATGTGTTTTGAATGACTGTATAGAAAATAGTATCTCAGGAGTTCATTTGTGACTGGATTAGGTGTGGGATAAATCCAATGCATTCGGGAAGAGTTTGTTCCCCTGCTGTATGTGATTTTTCAAAAGTATTCAAATAAATTGCCATACTTTAATGTGTGAATTACAGTAGGTCCCGTCTACAGAATTTGTTTTAAATACAACATTCACAAATTTTAGCACATGAGCCACATGCCAGGTATCTGTAGGAACTAATTTCAGGAGTGGGCAAACATGGATACAGATACAGAGTGGAAGACACAGCTTGTTCCATACTCCCACAACCCTTTCCGTAAAGAGAGGGGCCTCCTCTTCTGCGTTTTCAGTGCACTTTCATGGAGTTTCCACTCGTCCTGTGGTGTATTTCTAACATTGTCTTCATGTGACAAGGCTAATAGAACGTGAGAGGTCTTTGAGGGCTGGGAGGTGGAAAAGATAGCACAGAAAAAGTCATTGTGAAAGTGAAACAATTGAAGCCCAGAGAACAGCAGCAGGGAAACATTATGAGAACACCATTTCCTGGAAGAATGGCTTTGGAGCTTCATTTGAGTAGGACTGTGTCTGGTTGAATTCCCACCATAATGGTGCTACAGAGACCGCGGTGTTAAATCGGAGCACTCCTTTTTTAAAACGAGGTGTTTCTACATCACCCGTAGCTACTAAAATAAGGTTACAAGACGCCACACAGAAGATGACAAAGGTCATTGCCACTTTATTCCCTCATTCCTGTGTTTTGAGTCGACACACCGCCGTCACTCAAGTGTACTCTCTCCAGTTGACAGAGGAAAGATTTCTGCTTCTCTCCGTGACCTGGGAAAAGAATCCCGGTGGGTAGGCTGATTCAGGTCCGCCACAGGTTGCTTTCCCACGTCTTCTCTGGTCTGAAGGAACGCAGCCGAGAACTGAAACAGGCCTCATCTGAACACCTCTGCCGCCAGGTGTAGTTCTGTCTGCAGAGAAAATGAGGCACCGTGCTTTAAAGGGTGTGAAAGGGTCCTGCATAAAACTTGATATATCGATGCCACCCTGTATCAAATCCACTGTAAAGAGAAAATACTGTAGTGCTTTCCCCTGTTTTAAGGGGGTTTTAATGGGGGGTGTTGTTGGGCGCTGCTGTTTTTCGCTCGAGGGTGCGCCAGTAAAATACCCAGCAGTCAGCTGGTACCAGCCCAAGGCACTCTGGGTAAAAGCATCAGCCTCAAAGCAGAATAATAAAAAATAAATTAATGAAATTAAAAAATGAAATCTAAAATTTTCTTTCTGTGCTGACAGCTACATTAGGAGGTGTCGCTCATCTTTTCTAACCACACGACTCTCTGTAGGTGTGGCTGTTTGTGTTTATTTTCTGAGTACAGCAGTGGTGAAGACCTTGAAACTTTTAATGTCTTTAATGTATTTGTGCTGTTTTTTATCTAAAAATATGAATGCATTCCTTTGAAGAAGTGGAAACTTGTTTTTAACTACGATTTTTTTACTTCTGTTGGAATTGTGCACAGTCTTATACCCCATCCTCACAGATACAGGCCATTAAACCATTTCTCAAAAAGCAGTAATGAGAAATGAGCGAGAGCTATATCATATTGTTCTTTAATAGCCACAGCTATTAGCTAAATAGAAAACACGTACTGCTGTTCAGGGCTTTGGCTATATATTCCCTTTTACTGACCTCTGGCAACTGGATAAGTTTTCTAACAGGTTTATTTTAGAGGTAGCTCTTAATTACACAACTACCCAGCGATAAAGTGATAGTATCTACAATAATATTTAATGTTAAGTGAAAACTCTTATTTGGCGGGATTTCTTTAGAGGGGGACCATATATGTCTCCTGCCTTCAGGCCACAGCCTGCAGTTGAGGTCTTATTGTGTCGTCTCATGTCGTGACACCCAGGCTTCTCTAGATGTGGTTATTTCATTCAGAATAGCAGTGAACGGTAGGAGACATTGCTGTGAGCGTTAGTGCAGTCCTGCGTATGCGTGTTTCAGGACTCTCTGCGTGCTGTACTGGAGAACACGTGAAACCATTGGTGGTCAGCAGAGTGGCGGCAGTTACAGTATTTCATGTGCTCAGTGTGGTGGATTGTTCTCTTCTTGGCAGCTGTACAGCTGTTTGGGGGCTTTTCCTCTGGGAACGAAGCTGTTCCTCCTCTCCGAGTGCCTTAAATGCCAACGTTACATGTCACGGCACCCAGCTCTTCCCGTCTGCCACCTGTCTGCTCTTACACAGGGCAGCTGTGGAGAAATAACAGGCCCCTGTGAGCCTAAATCATATCCCTTCCCTCACCTTCATACGCTCAGAAGTCCTGGATAAAAGCCACACACCTCTTCCCAAAATACAAGAGGGTTTGCATATTCCGTCAGCAAGTTTCGTTTTGTCCGAGACTAGCTAAATAGCATTTCGTTATACCATATACCATGTATATGAGTGTAATGACAATAAACTTGAACTTATTACTGTCAGTAAAACGGAATGCAGTTACTGCTTGTGGTAAAAGTAAATAAAGTTACACTTGGCTCTTCCAGGGCAGGCCTGACGTAATAGACAGTGTTACCAGAGATTTGCATTAACGTCATTTATACTGCAAGTACTTTTTGGGTTAAAGACCAGATCCCTTAACAATAACTATTAGGATGTTATCCATCTAGTTTCAGCCACCTAATTGTGCTCTGACACGCATAACATTGTTCACCTTGTAGCAAGTTAATGCCTCACAGCTAATCCTCTGCTGGACTACTTTAGAGGGAGCAGAAATAACATCAGGCTCGATCTCTCATCCGCTCTGGTAAGCGGATTTATTTTTCTTTAATGAAACAGACTTCTGTGGCAACTGATTGGTTTGGGGAGATCGGGAGAAAGACCACAAAGACAAGAGTGGTTTTTTTTTCCGTTGGCGCTCTCTGGAAAGTCTTTTTGATCTTTATCCCAGCTGTCACACCATCAGAGTCCATCAGCATTGAGAACTACCTTGAAGAACCAATTTCATTTTTTTCCCCAAAGGATCACAACAAATGGTTAATTTGCAGCAAAGAAGAAACTTTCCAGATGAACCTACGTGACATGTTATGAATTGCCAAAGAGGGGAAAGGCACACCAATGACTTGGACAACAGCAGATCTGATTTGTTTATTCAGATGCCTTTGTATGAAACGAGTATTGCCTGCCTTGGTGAAGACTGTTATTGTTGGATCTCCCCTGAGACAGGTCAAGGAAAAACTTGCAAGTGTGGAGTTTTGACAGTGAAGGGAAAGTGTTCCGGCATTCCCTGGAAATAGGAGCACTCTGTCATTAAGCATAAAGGCAGTGTTCATGTGTCCTAATCTGACCTCTGAAGGAGGATGTGTAGAGTGTCCCTGGGACTTAAGGGCTTTAATCTTTCTCCTGGAAGTCACCTGTAACTGTAAGGTTTTAGATGATGTTTTAACCTTGACTCCTGGAGGCCGAAGGAGCTGGTGGGAGTCCCAGCCAGCTACCCCCACCCCCTTCTCGGCTGCACTCAGCCAATCCTGCATTAGCTAGCCAGGCACGGTTAGCTAACGGCGAGAGCCAGGCTCGAACCCGGGCTCACGGAGCTCAGCGGGTGCCTTTACCGGCCGAGCCACTCGGCTGGGCCTGGCTGTAGCACGTTTAATGGTGGAGGACTAGTCATTGATGGAAGAGAATGCCTTCGGATAGTTCTAGTTAAACGTCGTGAATAAAAATCAAAGTGCATTTGGGAGGAGAAGAACACGGAGATCTCAAAACCGCCGTCTTTATGGGGAAATTGAAATACTCCACATTGTCGAAGTACTTAATAATCATAAACTTTATTTTTATATAGCGGCTTCTCAGAGTTTTTTACACAACAACAAAACAAAAAATACACAAAATATATGCATTGAATATACACAATGAGAGTATGGAATACAGTAGGAGCAAAGGTGCACACGGAACCATTTCAATAAAAAACCCTCTAAAAATGAAGGTTTTGAGTCTGGATTTGAAAGTGATTAGGGAAGGTGACTCTCTGATATCCTTTGGGGCGTAACAGGAGAAGGCCCTGTCGCCCATAAAGTGTAGACAGGCTTGGGGGACAGACGGGAGACCAGGATTTGACAAATGAAGGCTGTGAGGTGGGGAGTAAATCAGTACAGAAATACTTAAACCTGGGAATGTACAGTTGGAGTGAAATGGTGGCAATTCACAGGGCTTTGTGGGTAGGTTCCACTGTAACAAAATGAAGGCTCTGTGGTGATATCTGGATTGAGTATTGGGTGTTTTTCACAAGTGCTTGAAGTTTAGTCAAGGGGACTATCTTTTTTTCAGTAAACCTAAGTTAATGTGGTGATAGCATTGAGCATTTGAGAGACTAACATGCAGCTTCCTAAGAACAACAGCAGATGAGTACAGGTGGTTACGAAAAGCATGTAATTTGTTTTCAGTGCTGCGGACTTTGAGACATTCTCAGAAGGAATTTCTGAGTTAGTGTTGGTTACGTATTGTAGTACATGAACTTGCAGGAATCAGCCACAACCACAGTGAGGTAAAGACCTTGTCTTGACATGCTGTTATCCAAGCGAAAGGTAGTGTGTTCACGGAGTTGTTGTTTTTTTTGTCTTTGACAAACATGCAGTTTATTTGTGAAGCACAAAGAGGGAGCGAGCTGGTGTTTACAGTCTGTAGTATTAATCTATACTCTGTCTGGAGCCAGTTGCCTCATGGCTCAACCACGGTAGTCACACAGGAAGTCAGGGGATTATGGGAAACTGTGACCTAAGAGGCAGACCTATCAACAGCCTTAAAGATCTAGAAGGAACTAAATAAATAATGTGAACTAACCTGAAGATTTCAGTTGAGGTGACATGCAAAAATAGAAGTTGTTTAAGATGCCTTGCAAATTCTAAGTGATGTATGCACATTATTTTCAACGGAATGTTACTCTGTCTTCAAAAAAGTGGATACACTATTTCTTTGGATGAAGACTTTATCCTCCTTGTTGAAGAGTATAAGGTTGTTGGGGTCATCTTCAGTCTCTTTTGGAACAATGCTATGAAAAATGTCACTTCAGTAGGTTAAACAACCTCAAAAAAAAAAAATCCAGAGCTTTGCTTCTCGCACATCAATATTAAAGACCTGTCCAGCTTATTTCTGGGCATGCCGACTCTCAGAGAGACTTTTTAAAACAGTTCCCTCACTCTGCAGTGTATAGATTCCTGGGGAGAAAAAAAAAGGGAACACAGTCCATTGAATTTTATATCCATTAAGTCCATTCAATCTCATAAAAAAATTAGATTGAAAATGCAATTCTAATAATCTGAAATCAAGCCACTTTAAAACCTCCTGCCATGAAGCAAATGTGTTTTAAACTGGGGAGGAGTCCTTAGGAGAACACTGGAGCCTCTGTGAATGGGTACTGTTTTCTCCTGCTGGGTTTCTTTGCCGACAAAGGGAAATATAAACCTAGTTTAGGAACTCGCTCTCAAGTGTTAAAAGTCGCTAACATTTCCACTGTGTGTTCAGCTAAGGTGTTCTCACTGGCGAGCAGGAATATTCAAGCTTTGCTCTTAAAAGGGAGAATGGAAAGTGTAAGACGGCATCATTCAGAAAATTCACAGATGCAAAATGTTAAGCATTGTGTGTGCTGTTTTTCCTAACACTCATAACTCCCTTAAATCCTCTGATCACCTGGCTAATAGCTGAACTCGGCAGATTTAAACCTACTTTGAATATACAGTATGTGCACGATGATATGGAGCAAATAAAGAATTGTGTACATTTGCACAGCTGCACACTTGGTTGATTTTTCAACTTGTGGTATTTTGTGTAAAGGTTTTGAGTTCTTTGAACTGTTTTGAAGCACAAAAAAGATCAAATCTTAACAAAACTGCGGGCTTGGTTCATTTTTAATTTGCTAGCCAGGAGGAGCAGAGCAGTGAGGGAGGACATGCTTTGGTAGTGGAATCTAAGCTGCTTCGCTTGTCAGGTGGAAATGTCCCCCATTTTCATGGTGTTGGAGAACCTTTCTTGATGAGCAGATCTCTGTTCCCTCTCAGTAAGTTTGCAGTAGTAATAAGTGATACTGGATTTAATTATCAAGTCTTTAACGAAGAGCAAATCCACTGTTAGTGCTGTTGGAGAGTTTGACAGGGGGTGGAGAGTGTCCCAGTATTTCAGGGAGCCCCAGACGTGCGTGGCCATACCGCCTTGCTGTGTGTCCCCCTCTGAAATAAGCTTCAAAGCAGCTCGCAACCCGTTTGTGTTCTTCAAGTTAGATTCTAAGTGAGGTTCTCAGGTGGTCGTTTAGTCGTGCACAGAAAAAAAGCAAATACAAATACAGCCTTTCCACTCTGCGGTACGAGCTCAGCCTCAAGGAGTTAAAGATGTGTGAAATAAGGAGCAGATCATAACAGCGAAAAGTGATGAGGAAGTTGTAGGGTTTTCAGGTGCTTTCCATGGGTGACGTAAGGTCGCATGATGCCAATCGAGGTTTTGGTAACCCATGACTTGTGACCCTTGTACTGCAGAGAACTGTTCACAAGGGAGAGCGACCCAGTAACCCAAGGCAAATTCAAAGCTGTTTCAGCAGGGCAGCCCCTCAGAGTGGACTCCACTAGCTTCAGCACCTTAACAAAGGTACAGGTGGACCTGAATAATCCTCGTTTATTTGTTGGACTGAGAGGAAGAGAAACTGGGTGCTTCTGTTGCCAGTACTTGCATCTCCCTGCCTCAGGGATGTTGTTGTATCCTGTCTCTGCCTGTACATAAAAAAACTAGCGGTTAAATTCAGTGATACTGTTAGAAACCCTTTCTGCCAAGTAACTGTGTCCCCAGGTGAGAATGAATATAAAGTCTTTGGCTTTTTTCTTATTCATTGTACAGCACTTCTCATTCCTAGTGTGGAAAATAAGAAAGTAAGAATGTTCTTTCAGATGAGAAGAGGCCATTCAGCCCATGTAGCATTTAGTAGCTAATTGAGATCCAGCAGTTTCCAGAAACACACTAAAGTAGTATGACAAATCATAGCTCTTGCTCACCAGTTGGTGTTATAGTACACCAGGTGACACTACAGAAATCATGCAATCCAGGAACATCTGGACATCAGCCCATAAGAGTGAAGGCAACCTTTGCCAGTAGCTGAAAAAATACATCTCATCTTCTGACATGAGCTTATTGTACCATTTCCTCTGGAATTTGCTTTAAAGAAAAGTGGAAGTTCTTGTTACTGGCTGAACCACAGATGCCAGTTCTGGTTTAGACAAGGATGGTTGATGAGTTGACATAGATCAGCTTCTTTTAACTTGAGCTCAGATATATGAGCTTTTCTTATTTTGCCAAGCAGTAAACTGAATTATGTTGTGAGTGAAACTTTAGCCTTCGTAGCCAAATTTGACTGATTAAGATAAGAGCAGAACCAGAAAAGTGTGATTTTTACCCAAAACACTGGGGCGTAAGGATGCAGCCAGTTAACGAACGTCTGATCTTGAAGCGTACACAGCTGAGTTTCACTCTTGCTTCCCGGAGATAGTCAACAAAAAGACAACAAACAGCTGATCGGTGGTTGAAAGGCTGGCAGCCTGCATATAAAAAGCTTGTTGGCAAAATCCGTTCCAAGGAACGTTCAGCCAGACGAAAGTCCCATCCGAAACATGCCCTGTTGTGTACTGTCAGTGATTTTTAAGTAACTGGCTTGTGAGTAAATATACCATTTTCTTCTCTTTTTCCCTGAAGGTAACTCAGAACATCCAGAAAGATGTCTCAGGACAAAAGCTACCATGTTCCGGGAGAAAATAACCCGCTCCATAACCCTGTGTTTGGCGCTCCAAACCCAGCTGGATTCATGGTGCCTCCCCCCAGCTATGGGCAGAGTCCCCCTTCGTACGGTGGACCAGCCCCCACTTACGGAGGCCCCGGCTACCCCACGGATGCCTTTGGACAGCCCGCGTTTCAGCAGGGGGCCCCCGGCTTCGGACAGCCCGCTTATCCTGGCCAGCAGGTCCCTTTCCCACAGGTGCCTTTTCCACAGATGCCCTACCCACAGGGCCCCTACCAGCAGGGCCCCCAGCATCCGGGGTTCCAGCCCCAGGGCCCCGCTCCCCACACCGACGACCCCTCCGGTGAGTGCCAGGCCGGAGACTGTCCTTTATCCCCAAGCCAGCTGTCGACCAGTGTTGGCCCTTCTTAGCTGTGGGGATTACATGTGATTCAATTCAATTCAGTTTATTTTCATATAGCGCCTTTCACAACAAGGTTGCCCCAAGGCACTTGGAGGGATCAGGCCTTGGGGGAGGGGGTAGTGCAGGATCCCTCTTTATCCTCTGCCTCTTAGGTGACCAGGCTTCAGAATTTGCTTAATGATCCTCTTCAAAGAGAAACACGACAACGGATTGATAGTTTTTCATTAATTGAATGACGGGGGGGGATTCAGTTTTCAAGAGCCACATAATGTATTACGTTTTTGGTTTTTGCTTTGTAATTGAAGGATTTAGTGCTGGTGATGCCAATGTATAAGTGATAGTATTAACTATTCCTAATGGAACATCTGAGTTCATGCCAAGTCTCCGGAGACTTCAAAGTTCCTGTTTAATTCTCAGAATCAATTTAAGGTTGCTGTTTAACGTTATGGCCCTTATGAGTAATGATTTTTTTGTAAAAGAAGTTTCCTTGTTACTAAGATATGAGCTCTTTCTAACTTGTAGTTCTGTAATGTACGTGTGATTGTGTTCAGTCCCGCTCAACAGTCCTGGTTACCATGGGGACGTGCCTCCTTACTACGATAATGAGGAGTTCACCACTTCAACCTGGGAGGACAAGTCCATTCGACAGGCCTTCATCCGCAAGGTGAGCAAGCAGAACAGAGCTCCGGCCTTCAGGACACAGCTCCTTAACATGGATTTCCAGAAGCGAAAGAAAACATGACTACTGTAGAAGTTCATAAAATGCCAATACTGCAGGATGTTTCTGAAACTTAAGTAGTTAAACTGCACTAACAACTTTCAAACTTCTGCATTGCCTTTATTTTATCAACCATTTAAATGTCAGATGAATGTAAGTTATAAACGTGGAGGTGCCCAGTGTTAAACCTTCTGAGGTTTTTATTCTCATTATGCGGTGGAGGGAAAATTCAAAGTGTTTGCTATCTACACCGTGTCCAGACAGCACTCCCATTCCCTCACTGTTGATACAGTGTACCTATTATGAAATATTGTACCCCAGAAACTGCAAAAAAAGTCAAGGTAATTGCAAAGCCATCTTATTTAGCATACAACGTCATTCCAAAGTGAGAAAAGTACAAGACTTGGTTATACTCTAGAAAATGAATTTAGAGTAGAAAGCAAATGTCTTGAGTTTCATACGCAAAGTCATGTCTGATGGTGAGATATTGGTAATCTGTGCTCTAAATGATTACAAGACCTCAAGATTGCAATGATTACAAGATTAAAAGATTATTATGCTGATTATGTGATGGCCAGGCCTGCACATAAGACACATTTTTAATTGTGTGAAAAGGGAAGAAAAACGCAGCTTATATTTTAAAAGTCGTGTAATGGCTGTGAGTTTCTTTGGGGTCAGACGTCCGCTCTCTTATGATGTGCTCGGATTCCGCTCCACGTCCATGCAGTCTAGAGCCGGAGGGAGCCCGACAGGCCCCCGTGGCTCTGAAACTGAGTCTGTTTTTTCCCCGTGTTGCGTTCTCCAGGTGTTCATGGTGTTGACCGTGCAGCTGACGGTGACGTTCGCGTTCGTGGCGATTTTCACGTTTGTGGACGACGCCAAGCTCTTCGTGCGGCAGCACCCCTGGATCTACTATGTGTCCTACGCCACCTTCCTCGTCTCGCTTATCTCGCTGAGCTGCTGCGGGGATTTCAGGCGCAAGCATCCCTGGAACCTCTTGGCCCTGGTGAGTTATTATTTTCGACTGCCCTCTGTTTTTTTGCCAATACACCAGCAGTTCTTCACCTGCCGGTGTCCTTGGTTTGGAAAACACTGATGCTCCAGTAATTATAAGTGTCACGTGTGTACGTGGACAAGGGAGAGAGATTATATTACCCTTCTGCTTATAGTTTAATAAAGTAGTATAAAATAGTTTTTGGCATTCATTTGAAGTGTGTTAGAACCTGCAGAGCTTTGCACAGAGCAGCTTCATGTTGTGTAGTGGATCAGCTACCAGTCTGCAGCTCTGATCCATCAGACTGATGGCTCGTGAACAACCCTGAGGTTTGGTGGAATTGGAGTGAACCCAAGCCCTCACGGTCCATGTTGTCCCCTCTGTCTTGCAGTCACTCCTGACCCTGAGCTTGTCCTACATGGTGGGCATGATCGCCAGCTTCCACGACACGGACTCGGTCATCATGGCGGTGGGCATCACGGCTGTGGTCTGCTTCACCGTCGTGCTCTTCTCTCTGCAGGTGCGTCCCCCCACACCCTCCTCTTTCTCCTCTGCAGTCCTCTGCTCCGCTCCCGGCTGCCTGGAGCTGTTCGTGGGGTGTCTTCTCTTACTTGTGTTTCAACTATAGGAAAACACCTCAGACACTTGAGTGATTTATCCTGGACCTGCCTGAAGGTCTCTCCAAGTTTTACAGTTAATTACGCCTGTTGTTTTTTGTGTTAGCTCTCGTTGCCTGCATTATAAATAATGTTTTAGTGACAGTCAGTAGCAAGTGTTGGCCAGTCAGTGTTCTGTATTGGGGCGGAGGGCATAGAAACTCTTTAGAGCTCCTGACACTCTTTAGGCACACGAAAGCAAACCTGCTCACACAAACAAGAAGCTAAACCTGCCTGCAGAAAGTGCTGAAGGTTAGGTTCGTCTGGTATGCATTCAGGTCAGTTGCTTTACCTTTTGTTCATTAGGTCCACTAAAGTGAGCCTGTCTGTTTTCCCCTATTAAACCTGGGCGTAAGTGAAAGTGCATGGCTGTGTCCCAAATTCAGAAGCACAGCCAGGAGACGCCAGGCGCTTCACTCAGAAGACATTTACCACTTCATGCACTGTTCTAGAAATTGTACGCTCTGAAATGTGACAGTCTTTCTAAAGATGTCAGCTGCAGCAGCCAGCGTAGCAGACTTCTGTAACCTGGAAGCCTCGCACACAGGTTGGAGATGCGCAGTTCCGGCAAACGCCACAGGATGGCAGCCACACAGCTCGTAACGTCTCTCCTTCTCCACCGCAGACGAAGTACGACTTCACGTCCTGCCGGGGGGTGCTGTTAGTGTGCCTCATCGTGCTGATTCTCTTCTCCATCATCTGCATCTTCATCCGGCACCGCATCCTGCACATCGTCTACGCCTCCCTGGGAGCCCTGCTCTTCACATGCGTACGTCCCGTCCCGCTCCGTGCAGCTCGCGTCGCACAGAGTTTAACAGGAGGGAAATGTCCTGCGGCCCTCTTTTCAGAAATCGCTTTCAAGCTGAGTCAGGTTCATTTGGTGTCCCAAGAAATGAGCAAGATTGCCTTTTAAACTTCCTTGAGCTCCCAGTTGTCTCCGGTTAGACACAGCCGTGTCACGTGTGGAATCAGGATAGCTGACGTGAAAAGTCTCTGGTCACAATCATGGTGGATAAGACGTTTAAACATCGCCGTGGCTCACGATGGGGACTTGGGGACACCCGGTCAGTTCGAACTGTCTTTCTCCTCCACTTGCAGGACAGGCTCCGTCTTGCCATGACTCCTCCAGAGGGCTGTAGTCAGGCCCCGTTTGGGCTGACTAAGCTTGTGTGTTTCGTGTTGGTGCCTTTGTGTTGATTCTAGATTGTCCATTCTGGGTTACAGGAACACTCAAGACGTTTGAGCACTCCTTTTACTAATTAGATTCTTTATATTGCTACAAACGGGGGAGTTACAAAAATGGAAAAAATCAGGAATAAGCCGAGCAGATTAACTGATAAGGAAAATAATCATAACCATCCAAGATTTTTGCCAATATTATATATACCTGAGAAATTGGTATAATTAGAAGCTTATGGGTTCTTGGTTCTCTGGTGAAAAGAGTAATTCAGGCACATGGGGTTAAACAAATATTTATTAAAAATACACACACTAAACGCATCATAAACGTATAACAAACCAGTTATGTTATTTGCAGAACCCAGAAAATCCCCAGGCTGTTACCTAGTATTCAAACTCTTATACAGTATAATGCCTACAAGGGCTCAAAGAACACATAAGCTTCCTCCAGAACTTACCAAAATACAACTTGTGGTCAAATCTCTCTCCCTCTCTCTGTAAACTTTAATGCCACGAAATAAACAGGAACCTATTTCCCTATTTTAAAAATGCATGCACTAGCCAGGAGAGGGCGTTTTTTACCGAGGGATTCATTACACAGGAATTCATGAGATTCTCAGAAACACTTCCATAGTCAAATATAGCTTTAATATTATTTTATTTTACTACACAACATGGTATATACTGTACATTTGTGCCTCCAATTCTGTCCTTCAACATCTGCTTTGTTCTGTTTTTTTGCAGTTCCTGGCAGTTGACACCCAGTTGCTCCTTGGAAACAAACAGATGGCGTTGAGTCCTGAAGAATATGTGTTTGCTGCCCTCAACCTCTACACAGATATTATTAACATTTTCCTCTATATTCTGGCCATCATTGGGAAGGCTCGAGAATAACTCAGTGGAGGAGATGGATGGAATGTGAAAGTGTTTTTTTTTTTTTCTGCAAAGCAACAGAAGAAGTAGAAGTTCTCTCTGAACATTTGATGTGGAATTGGTTATGTATGCTCATTGCCACATTATTTCAGCCAGGCAACTTTTACATCTCTGCAAACTGCAGAATCGAAGTTTTAAGATTTTTTTTTCTTTAGGATCAGAAAAAAATCTTTGAAGTATGTACAGTAGCTGTATATTAAAAGCTGCTTGTTTGGACTAGGCATTTCCCCCCCAAAGTCATTCCTTTCTGCAACAGGAGGCTGTGTCAGCCGTAGCTGAAGAAGTGTGGTATACTCTTTGCCTGTCCCTTAAACTGGGTGCAAGTGACAGGGCTCAGAATGGACAGAGACAGTAGACGTACAGTAAATGCAGTGCGAGAATCCATTGCCATGTGCCCTATTAGCACATTCAAGTATGTCTTGGTTTGAATGAAAAATAGTCTCTCAGTGTGTAAAAAGACATAATATTGATAACATTCTGAGATTCTGGAGAGGAATACCCTCTAGAGCAGTTTTTCCTTCTGCTTCTGACTGTTTGCATTGCTGGAAAAAAAAAAGAAAAACGCAGAGCTGACTGCTGTGAAACATTGGCAACCAATGCTGAACCTACTTAAGAAATTCCTCTTGGCTAACTGATGCCTCTGCATTTTCTTATACGTACAGTTACCGTGTACAGCAGTCAAGCACAGTTCATGGGTCAAAAAGCAAGACAATGCTGAGCTGTAATGTAAATCTATTCATATGACTGACTTGCCATTCTGTTGAATCGAATCTGTTAATAGTAATACAACTGAGATGATCAATTCTTTTCTGGAGACAGATCTGATTGAAGAAAGCTATTTCATCACACTCTACCTTGCCTGCTTGTATGATGAGACGTTACTGCATACTTCTACAATATCTTCGACAAAAATACTCTTATAGAAAAAATAACTTCCGTACTAATCTCTTAATACTTAAAGCGGATAATAAGCTGATATTGTACAGTAATTCAAAAATAGCATGGTCACCCATGGATTTCCTGACTTGCAAGATTTGAATGTTCAGTTTCCATTTCTTACTCCTTTAGTTATCATATTACTGTTTTATGAGGTATGTTTGTTGTAGATCTTTATAATTTAAATATGAAGGGTAAATATACTTCAGTTCCTTTGAGTTTAAACTTCTAAAAATATAAATGTAGAGGGTGGTTTAATATGCATTTGATTTTTAATGTTAATATGCACCTGAAACCTGCAAAGAGACATTTTAAAATGAAGGAATACCTAGACTTAACATGTTATCTTTGAAGTTACAGGTTACTTTGCATCTCGTTAACACGCCATGAACTATTGGAAAGGTAACAGTACAAAGTTATTTCTCAGGCAATAGCCTTTTTGGATTCCTCCTCATTTTTTCAGGCTCTCAAGTAAAGACTTGTTATTTTGGCTTCTTTGTAGTTTTTGTGTAAAGCCTAGAATTCCCAATATAGATTAGAATTGAACTGTTTTTAGGAGGAGCACTTGGGGTTTTTTGGAGTGATCTTTTGGGGTGTTTTTTTTTTGTCTGGCTTGACACTATAGTGTTATAACACTCTAACTGTATAATTGGCAATGTTTTCCATCAGTATCGTAGTGAGCAAAGGTAATCAGTCTCAGCTGAGCCTAGCTGGGTGTTATTCTGCAGCTCGTATGTGTTTGAATTCTAGATCGTAATGAAATCAAGTGAGAATTTCACCAGTTTACTACTAACCATTTAAAAAACTAACTTCTTGATGACCAGAAATGATCGGACACATCGGACCCTAATTGTAAAAGAAAAGTAATCTTTGGAAAATATCAGAACAAACAGGAAAACAGGTTGGGCTGAAGGAAAACTACAGAGTAACTGTTTTGTTCACACCCCTAAGCTGCTGCTGCATGAAGACTGTGAAAAAAGCAATTGAATCCTTACAAACTCCCTGCGTGCAAAATGAGGCGAGTAGTGGTCTAGCTGAAATGCTTAAGACATGACTGGTTCTAAACTAATGTGATCGACTTTGTCAGTATTGCATCCCAACAGGTGTGACTTTTAGACAATTTGAAGCACTAATCCTACATCAAAGCAGGTTTCACTGAATCCCAAATTAGTGTGTGGATCCCAGCAAGCATCTTGAACTTTAATCCAAAAGGTGTACGTGTTTTGCATTTTGTAACATGTATTTATTACATCTGCACGATCGTTTGTGTGTGTTCCTGCTGCATTTTTGCAGCCAGTTAGGTGCACACCTGATTGATTTTAAAAAGCAAAAATGTTGTGTAGCTCACTAGTTTTTCGTTTTTGTTTAACATTTTTATTTGTATGAACATCTATTTAAAATGTATGTATAGGTTTTCCTTTCAAGCAGTAGGTTGATGTGTAAAGTATAAATATTGGCTTTGTAGTTCTGTTTGCACTGTAAAACGGGCTCATTACTGAAATGAGAGATATTGAACTACATAGCTGTTTGCTTTTCATTAAAAGAGTAATAATACGTTAATACGAGTGTTGTCTATTTTTTCATTCATGTTTGATATTGTTATAAAGGTGTGCTGTACTTAACGGTGGTATTTTTTTGCGATGTACAGTATTTAGCTGAATCATCCTTTTTTGGTTTCCAGAAAAAGCATTACAATCTTGCTACAACCTTGCTTTTAGGGCTAAAAGACAGCAAGTAGTAAAAGAGTATTTGCTGTGATGCTGGTATTAGTGCCGTTCGAGAACTTTAGAAATTACTGTGCGTGTAGTCTCCACCCAAGTGGTTCAGACGATAAACACACTCCCAAAAGTGCGTATTGGAATCGGTGACCAAATCTCAAGTGTTAAGCATAACAGAAAAATAAAAGTACAGGAAAGATAAAAATTTGAATAGCGCAAGTGTAAAATAAGAGCGAGTTTGCGAGACAAAAATCACAGGCAGAGGTGCCCATTTGCAAAGCAATTAAATCTTTGTCTCGGGTCTTACCTGCGGGTATCGGAGCGTTTACTGTAAATGTCGAGTTCCGAGCCTGGCTTAGGTGTTCCTGTCGATCTCGTACTATCCTTTTGTAAAGAAGGGAGGCCAGTGAAATACCTGGGCACAAGACAAAAAAAAAAGTTTATTTCTCCACTAAACCATTTAACTGTTAACATTAAGAAAACAAATCCTAAGGTGTAAGTATACTGTGCTACATTGCTGCCAAGCCAAATTATATTAATATGATGTGTGTTAATAAAATGACCTGTAAGTAATATTTTCAATAGGATGGATTAGAATTATCCTTAATAACAGTCCTAAATTTCTGTTGACAACCAGCGTTTGCATCTGGAAGTAAAACCATCTTGGAAAGGAGAAACCCCTACATGCTAAATTATTGCAGCTACAGCTACATCCTGCAACCAGCTGGATGTAGCTTCATTCTGCTTGCCAAATGTATTGTAAGAATTGTTTGAGAGTAGAATATATACACTTATAATTGTATTATAAGTGGAACAAATGGGATCCATTTCCTTAAAATGCAGAGATTCAGCACCGTTATCACTATATTGTTTACTACAGTACATTGGTTTTATGGAACCCTGAACCAAAATAGCGGTGTGATACTCTCATCTTTTTGTGCTAGAGTCCCAGTTGGAGGAGTTCCAAGGTCTTATTTTACATGTGTATTTAGCTTTTTCTCAGTGAGGAATTGTGCAGCCATTTCTTGAGCTTCAGTCTAAATTCTGAACTTAAGCTTCAGTCTAAATTGAAAAACCCTGGGGTGATATTAGATTCTGGCTTAACATTCGACCCACATGTGCAGCATCATGTTAAAACATCTTTTATTCACCTCAGAAATATCGCTAGACTACGCCCTATGTTATCGCTAACTGTAGCTGAAAAGCTGGTCAACACATTTGTGTTCTCTCGAATTTACTACTGTAATGTTCTACTTGCTGGGGTATCCAAATCTACTTTGAACAAACTGCAGTATGTCCAAAATTCAGCAGCCAGAATCCTGACCAGGTCTAGTGTAAGTGACCACATTACTCCTGTCCTGGAGTCCTTGCACTGGCTTCCTGTCAAGTTCCGTGTGGACTTTAAAATCTCCATGCTCACCTACAAGGCTCTGCGTGGCTTGGCACCTCAGTACCTGTCTGAACCACCACCTAGCAACCTTCGCTCTTCTAATTCTGCTCTCCTTACTGTCCCCCAAGCCCGTCTACATTGTATGGGCGACAGGGCCTTCTCCTGTTATGCCCCCAAGCTCTGGAACTCTCTGCGATGATATCAGAGTCACCTTCTCTAAACTCCTTCAAATCCAGACTCAAAACCTTCTTCTTTAGAAGAGCCTGTACTTAACTGGCTCAGTTCTTCACCTCTCTGCTTTTACTAATACCACCAACCACAGTCTCCTCTCTATATTGTAATTGTGTTTTATATTGTGTATTCTTTTTTATTGTTGTTCTCATTCTGTAAAGCGCTTTTTGAGAAGCCACCTTTAAAGGTGCTATATCAAGTTTATTATTATTTATTACGAAAAGATCAGTAAGTTCTGTAAATAAACAACCTGTAAATACCCCCCATTAATAAGGGGAATATTAATTCACAAAAAAAATTGAAGGTAATAGACAAAACATAATTATCAAAATGAGTACTAACCTTGCTTTTAGGCAACCACTTAATTATATAACGTAATACGTGACATCATAATGGCAGAAGACGTTTAGCATTGAAGCTAATAAATTATATAAAACTGGGACCACGGAAAATTTCAAGCTGATACAGGTTTTCACCGCAGGGACAGTCACATCGAGCTCAGAACCGGGTACTTAAAGGGAAAACGCTAGCGAAATCGCTAGAGGGACTCCCTCCACATGGAGCTGCTGGGGAGCTACGAGTTGCTGGAAAGGGAGAACGAGAAGCTCCAGAAGGAAAACGGCGAGCTGAAGCTCATGGTGGGGCTCATTAAGACGAACATGGAGCTGCGGTCCCAGCTGGGCTTGCCGGCAGAGGACCGAAGCGCAGACTCCGCTGCCTTATGCAACTCGCAGAGAAAAGCGGGGGTTGCAGGTAAAGGGTGTGTCTGCTTCTCTGTGTGACGTTTATCGTCCTGACCTCAGTCTTGTAATCTTAAAGCTCTAGGTGGGGATAGTTTAGAGAGCGAGTCTCTGGACCCGCCTCCTGAACAGGTTGTGGGTTCCAGTCCCCGCCACAGATACTGATGTTATACCTTCAGCAAGGTGCTTTATTTACCCTAGTTGCTCCAGTACAACCGGCTGTGTAAATGGGGACCCACAGTTTTATGGGGATAATCAGCTCCGTGAAGTTGCGCCCCCGACAAACAGCACAAACAATGAAACCCACGTGAGGTACCTCTTTCGTCACCAGATCTTTCAATTGTGATCTTCTGATCAGTTGACCCCGGCGTTTACACTAATAAAGGTCTTACATTTAGGGAGGTGTTGCTACGTTAGTTCATTGGCTTAGGTGTTTTCTGTTTTAATTTTTAACCATATTCGCGAAAATGTATTGCTTGTGCACTCCTTTTATTGGTGAAGAGACACCGTTGCTGTATCCTGACAACACCAGTTTCCAAATTACGGAGACAGTTATATTGCAAATACAAAATGTATTTCGAATAATACGAGACATTGTGAATTAATAAAGGCGTTAAAATAAAAACGATGTAGTTATTTTGCGAATAAGTAAAGCGTTTTAAAAATAGATTACGATTGACAGTAAACAACCCGATCCACCTGACGCTGCCAGCTTGAACATCTCTCAGACCCGTGATTGGCTAAACCCCCGGCCTGAATCTTGGTGAAAAGTTCGGGCCACGATTGGGTGGAATTTAGCAAGATTGAAAATAGACCCTCTGGTTAAAGCGCCACAGCGGACGTTACGATAACATAGGTGATGGGTTTTCTTCTTTGGTCCAAATACTGCAGCCCCGGTTAACCGTGTGTGCTGTTTGAGCACGCTGGATATACAGTAACACATCCATTGGTTTCCAATAACTGAGAAATTTAAGAGAACTGAGCTCAAGACTGAATAGCAGACGAAGAATGTCATGGCATCCACAGCGCCTTCACGACACAGATAGCATGTCACGATAGGGGGGCGCGCATCACGATCACATTGCGGTACTAGCCGCATTACTATTACTGCCGTGGCGCTCTGTCGCCACTGTTGCGACGAGAAGTGGATATATCGCGATATGATATATCCAGACAAAATGCCCCGCCCCCATCTCGTGACAGTTAAGGCCTTATATCACGATATGCCACCCCCCCCAAAAAAAACCGCCCCCCCATGTCACGACATGAAGTCCGTATATCGCGATATGCCCCCCCCATGTCACGACATGATGTTTACATATCGCGATATGTCACCCCCCCCCAAAAAAAAAACCCACCCCCCATGTCGTGACATGAAGTCCTTATATCGCGATATGACACCCCCCAAAAAAGCCCCACCCCCATGTCGCGACATGAAGCCCGTATATCACGATATACCACCCCCCCACCCCAAAAAAACTGCCCCCATGTCGCGCCATGAAGTCCGTATATCGCGATATGACACCCCCCACCGCCCCCCTATGGCGACATGGAGTCCATATATCGCGATGTGACATACTCTGACAGGATACACCACCTCCATGTCGCGAAACAAAGTCCGTATATCGTGACTCGTTCTATCTGGGTATATCATGTTATGATATGATACCTTTGTCGCAACAATGGCACCAGTCGTAATAGTCACGCACCCGTTGTCACGATATATGCTGCCGCGATATACATGCGGTCCCTATCATGACATGCTGTGGAGCTCTTGTAGCGATGATACCTCACAGTAACACGTTTGGCAACACAGCATGTCACGGTAGGGAAAGAAAAGAAAACGTGCCTTAGAAAATAAAAATTATATCTCTTGCAATCACGGTGATTTTACATACATTAAAACCACAATTTTATGTCATAGATGGTTAACTTGTTGGCATGCGTCAAGTCTTATTTATTATTCACATTTTAAGAAGGCTCATAAGTTTATGGATATCGGTAATATTAAGGGTACGAGCTAAACCGTCCATTTGCTGCCTCTGTGTTGTAAGGATCACCTTAACTAGAGAATGACGTTTTACAACATATCCAGTAGACCGTGAGTATTGCTATAAAATCCAAAGCAAAACGTTTTCTTACAAAGCTTATTAAGTTACACCATCACAAAACAGTTTAAACAGAAGTAAACAGTTTAGTATAAAATTACAACATCTGGTGTGTTACACTGTTCAAGGAAACGTACTGGATTAAAGCTCTGTATTGTTCCCCGACCATAAAGGTGTGAAATTGCAAAGGCTTAGGTCAAATGATCGAAAGATCACAATTGAAAGATATGGTGGACGTGATATTTTTGTACATCACAGAGTGAGGTCACAGCCAGAAGAAGAAGGCGCTATATTGAAATATATTGAAACATCCATCCCACCCGACCAGACAGACTCAGAAAACAAATTGCACCCATTGTTTTCCTAGCATTCAGGAGTTAAAGTGCCGAGTATGTTGGTACCTGTAAACTTCCTTGTACTACAAGTTGTAGTCACGTGATTACCTGGAAAAAAAAAAAGAGGAGGCGCTTTATCTCACTAATGAATGAGACCGGTCCGGTTCCACGACGATGTTGTAGGGGGGCTGAGTTACATCACGACCCCGAAAAAACATAGCACTTTAACCCCGGAAACGAAAGCTGCACAAACGCTACTTTTAACGGCATAAATGCAGCACTAACGAATGAGGTGGGTTTAATCATTTGTGCTGTTTGTAGGGGGGCACCTTCACGGTGCTGTGATAATCCCCGCGATGTGTTCCCTGGACTTACTATGTACATGGAATTTTCTATTTTCTGAGTCACCGTGGGTGAAACAATAAGCAAAATATTGTCCGACCTGGTGGGCACAGGGACTCACTGCTTCTTACCGAACAAAACTTCCCATCTGTGCCTCTAAGGCAAGGTACAACAATGTGTACTATAAGCACACGTACTGTATGTACTGGGCATAAAGTTACATGATGGAAGACCTACAAAACTTTCGTGAATATAACCAAGGGTTTGTTTCTGCTCACTCTCCTCAATGTCGTTGTGCTTTACAAGATCATCTAATAATCTTCTATATGACTGGATTGATTGTTCTAAAGTCAGAGCACTGGGGCAATTAATAAATTTAAAAAGGTGAATTCAAATTGCCAATCGTTGTGTCTTTAAAAGTCTTTCAGGATCCCTGGCCTGTCTGTATTTTTGTAAAATATTTTTCTAATGCAGGACAAACATCAACCCTTGTGTGGGATGAGACTTTGGAAGAGGGCAGATTTAGCTCCCATCTCCAGAAAATGCCACACAAAACATCTTCCCCCCTGAATCTCAGCTCCCCAGGCAAAGAGTCCCTCGCTGTCAACAGCCACAATGAAAATGTTTCCCTTGACAAAAGGAGCAGAAATGAACCCTTGACAACTCCTGACATGACAGGTAAGAGGAGCAGAGATGGGCCCCTGTCGTCTCCTGACAAAGCAGGTCATCGGTCTCTGAACTTGCTGACAGCGCACCTCAGGAGACTTCTCAAGCCGAGGCTCCTTTAACGTACAGTATTGTAAATCAATATATAAACAAAATAAAAAGTGAGGGTATAATTATAAAATGCAAATTAGGCATTGTAGGTTAATAACCTTCTTCTAAAGCACATGTAGCAGCGTTCACATTTATTTTGAACTGAAAAGCACATTACAATTTTAGGGAGAAATCTTTCACCTTTTATCAGTGTGAAGTGAAATGTGAGCTTGGCTCAAGGAACAGACCTGTTAATCATGTGGTTCAAGACTGGAATGAGCTACACGAGGCTCCTGATCCACACTTTCGCAGCAGTGTCAGGGCCCACAGGTTGGGAAGCACTGTAATACAGTATTGTATTGATATGCTACAATCTCAGCTCTGGTTGTTTTGCAACCTGACTGGAAGGCCACACCCCCTAGGGCCTACATGTCAGAAGGCAGTGATACAAAATACTACAGCGTTCACCCACATGTTGAGTTTTAAACATGTGGTGAACCCTGTGTCTTCTGGGAAGGCCATCTCAAAACAAGGGCACAAGAAGTCCAAGTTTGATCTGACAAAGCCTGCTCCTCCTGCCAGATTGATCGGCGATGCTGAAGTCTCACCTCAGAGCTTGCTGAACTTATTTCAGTCCTGCAGTTTGCCAGTTGTTCTGTAAGGATGGCTGCACACTTATTTTCCAGAGTTAGTTGTTGAGTCACATGTCCTGACTATTCTTTTCAACCAAACAGAGACTTGTGTATCTGTTTGGCAATCACAAATACAACAAAAAATATTGTCGTCACTAATTATAAATAAAACATCCTGTATACAAGAGACAATTAAGACTTTTTGCTAGAGTACATCATGATCTAATGAAGATACAGTGGCTAGTACTTCCAGGGAGGTATGTGGCAATAAAGACACCACAGAAAACACAGATCACAAGAGAGTGAGCAGTCCTCTCCTCAGCAGGTTGCTAAATGTTTGAAAGTGAGTTAGATAGGCATGTTTTGTCTACTGCAGTTTCAGCAGTTAACCAGTAGAGCCACGAAGGCACGGGTGGACATTTTTATCGAGCCTTCTTGGTTTTGTGCTACAGACCCTGTCCAACAGAGCCAGGAGCGTGTGGTTGGTGAGATAGCATTTCAGCTGGATCGCAGGATACTGTCCTATGTGTTCTCAGGCCAGACCAGACTGTATGGATTTACTGTGTTCAACATCCCAGATAAGATCATTCAGGTCAGTGAGTGGATGCAGAGCAGAGGAGAGTAGCTTCTTCTGGAACACACGTGGTTTCTGCTAAGGTGTTTGCTGCACCTATGGTCCTTGCCTTTTGAATGGTCACAGTTAAACTCATTGAATTTTCAGTATATCGATGAGGATCCTGCTTCTGAAAGACTACTTTAACGCCTTACTTTTACTGAGGTGTTTGCTATGGTATTAAACAGGCTTCAATATTACCAAATTTCAGTCACTATTGTGGTAAATCCAATAGACACTCTGCAACTGTCTACATTTCTTAAACTTGCTTAAAGATTTTTACTTTAACTCTAGTTCTTAACGTATAATTATTTGTTACTGCTAGTTTTCTTTCACAGTTTTACAGTGCATTTTCTTACTTCTGTGTTTTATTCATATTCTATTGTACACCTCTTTGAGTGTATTAAAAATGAAAGAGATCAATTCAATGTATTATCACTTCTACTTGTGCTGCTACAAAGGAGGTTCTCAGCTATATTCATTTCCCTGTTCTTTTGATCTTGCTGATGTCTATCATGTTTGTGAAATTTACAGTGACAAGCAAATTTTGTTGATCACCTAAGGATTAGCCATTTATTGAGCTCTGCACACTTATGTACAATAATAATTTGCTTCAGGAGCTATTCATTTAATTCAACAAACTCTTAAATTAATTCAATTAATTAGATGTCTCTGTGGAATACAAAAATTATGCACTCTCAGATTTGTCCCATGTGAAATAGCTTTTAAGTTATCCTCTTAAGTAGGCTTGTTCTGTAAGTCTGTGGATAATACTTTTCTCTTCTCTTAACAATGTAAATTATATTTTATATGTGTCATATTTGTGTTCCACAATCTGTAATATGTCTGTAGTGAACAAATGCAGGGATTGAAAATTAAAAATGTTTTTATTCCAAGTGTTTAGTAGTTCATCTTACTGTACAGAACAACCAAATGAAATGTGTTGAAAGAAATTTGCCTGCTGTCGTTTTTTCTTGTGAACCTTTGAAACAAGCATGCTTTGTTTCTTATTCATAATTTCTAAGCACTACCGTATGCCATCTTGCAAACTTTAAAATGAAAGAAGAATCATTGATTTAGATTCCAACATAAAATACTGCTGTGATGCAGCTGTCAAAAAGGAAGTGCTTTTTTAAAGAAAATCTGATCAGTCTGGACATGTAGATTCGTCTGAATCATTTCTAGAATTAAGGTGCATAAAGAAGGGTTAAACAGTGTGATAGAAATGAGGTAACCTGGAAGAATAAAACATAAAAAGAACTCTAGAAACATGGCAACTATCTCTCAACCAAGCAACCTTTGAAAGAAAGGAATTTTCTGAGCCGTGTCTCTTAAATAAAGTGTCTGCTTCCTTTAAATAGCTCCTGCACAACATCTGCAAATGTAGCAACCAATTACAGCTACCTCTAGATGAAAGTGTTAAAGCCACTGCTATCCATGTCAGTAAGCTTTTTTGGTTGTTGTCCGTCTATCCTGGCAGGAATGAAAGGGACAGTCTGGGATATCTGTCTGTTAATGTGTCCATGGCTCTCTGCAGGTGTCCACTAACCCAGTGAGTGGAAAAGTCGACCACGGCTTTCGTGCCCACATGACCCACCGCTACTTCGACTTGATGGAGAAGCTCAGGAAGCTG
Source organism: Lepisosteus platostomus (assembly GCF_059453375.1). NCBI lineage: Eukaryota > Metazoa > Chordata > Actinopteri > Semionotiformes > Lepisosteidae > Lepisosteus > Lepisosteus platostomus. Next base: position 16,001,758 of record NC_142622.1, read on the forward strand.
GGCTACAGCATGACCCTGCACCCCCACTTCACCGAGTTCATCATCAACTCCTATGGCATCCTCAAGCAGAGGCCTGAGGCCTACAGCACTGAGGACAGGAGCTACAGCGATCCCGAGATCCTGAGGAAGCTGGTGATTGACATGGTGCCCTCGAACCTGCTCAAGGACATTCTGCGGCTCTTCAGCTGCCTGTGCTACATGGCCAAGCAAGATGGGAAGCCTCTCTTCATCTGGTAGCGGACCGTTCTTCCTGGGCCACAATAAAACAACCCGCCACAGACACATCTGGCTTTCTTGAGCTCCCTTTTATAGCAGCCCTGCAATGTATGCAGGCAGTATCCTAGACAAAATTCAGACTCGAGCATTGTTGAAATCGCCCCCTTAGTTTCACCATGATCAAAAAAATTTAGAGGGTTCATCTTAAGCTATATGATTCTTAAAATTGTGCTCAATCCTTCATTTTACATTCAGGTCTTATTTGCTAATAAATTCGGTTTACTAGGAATAACAACACCCAAGAATTAAATGCACTGGAAGGATTAAAGAGTGTTTAGTCAAAATGTGGCTTAACCCTCTTGGCTGAGGGCTGACCTCCTGGGAAGAGGATGAGGAGGCTGGGACCCCCATGCAGAGTGAGGAAGAGTGACTAAGGGGCAGCTGCAGAGGTGGAGACAGGGTGGAGGTGAGAAGCAAAAAGATGTATGTGAGGGAGAGAAGGGGATCACGTACAGTATTTATAGTGTTTTAGAAGAGGAAATGATGTCAGCAGTGATTGCTAATTACTGACAACTGAGTCTGATTGAACTTGGTTGTTGTCATCTCTCCTGAACTTTATTAGTATCAAAGCTGAAACAAATGTTTAAATAAATGTTACTCTTTGTTGTAATTAAGAATCACGAAGGGTGCGCTCAGCTCTTTTTTGAGGGAGAAAATATTACAGGCTACTGAGTATATCACAGGCCTCACAGGAACACAATACACACTGCTTCCATGAGGTTCAGATACTGCAAGTTGCAGGAATAATCCAATTTAGTCATCCTGTGCAGTTTCCAAAATGTAGAAATCATTCCCAAAAATGTACAAACTTTTTTTTTTAATTTCACACAGTAGGGCCATTTTCTTGTGAAGACTTGAACTACATTAAATCGTTCCCCACCCATTTCTCACCATTTAATTCACACTAAAACCACTTCCTTATTAATTGATATATTTTCTGCAGCTGAACTTAATGCATGCTATTTGTTTTGTCCTCTGTTTTCGGATAGGTGTCTTTGTGTTTTTGCGGGAAAACCAAATAAAATTGCCCTAACTAAGGAACAATGTCCTCCTTTTAAATTCTCTTGCACTCCATTGCACTCTCAGGAAGAGCCCACAATGTTACAACGCAAAAACACAGGCGAAGAAGAGATTTCCATGGCTCATGAATAACAATCCAATACAACAGGTACAATCCACACAACATTGCCATTGGAGTCTGTCAATGCAGTGTGCCTCAGGCTTCAGAATCAAACCTCTCTGACCTTTTCCAAGGCCCTGAGCCCCACAGTCCAGGCAGTCGACAGAGGGGTTCGAATGGGAAGTTCACAAATGTGAGTCAGCCTCTTCCTGAATCCCTGGCTAAGCAAGCAAATTCTACCCAAGTAGGCAAATCCCAAACCCCAAATCTACAGCACAAAATTGGCCCCTGAGCAATGATATCACTTTAACAGTCACATCTTATACTATGAGAGCTTTTCTTTTATGACATAGTGTCAGGCAGCAGCCTTGTAACGTTTCCATCTGTCTCATAGTATTCCATCTGTGAGCACCACACTACAGCTTGCAGTTCCTCCTGTCTCATTTTGCTGCAATACTCCAACCCTCATTCAATGATTGCTAAATGAATCGTGTTGAATACTTGTACAAATTCAAGTCACTATCTGCTTTGTCCAAGACCAGAGAGCTCCAGTAAAGCAAAATATCAAAACCACTGTGAGGCATTGAATCTCTCGCTTCTCTTAAATACAAATATTGGTATTTTCCATGCAGTTATTGTTATGTTAGTCTTGCTACATGACCATAAAAGTCCTCAAGAACTTTGAAACACATTTACAAATTTGTGAAAGAGTGTTGTGAAGCACAACATTTAAACTGCTGAATTAAAGCAGTTTATTAATTTAGATTATTGCTTTAGTGGCCTTTATTGGCACAACTACTGCAGTCAAAATCCAGTGCATTTGCCTCAGAGATAGTCATCTGTAACAAAAAAGTATCTCAGTTTTTTTTTTAAATCAATAATTTATTTTTTAAATTACTCTGTTTTTTTTTGCTTATGGGCTTGTTTGCAATAACAAGTACTTTTGTCGTCATTTATTTTATACAGTAACTGTGTGTAAGCCTGACAAATGAAAAATAATTTCACACAGGTCTACAAACTATATTCAGCGTTCCATCTGTCCTGTTTGTGGGGTTGACCATTTATTTCCTTTAGTGGAAAAAGTTATGTTAGCCATCTTTCTTAGTGCAGGGTTGTGGTTTGGAATTGAACATCACATTTGCAGCATGTTTTGAAACACTAAAATGTTGCAGAGGAACCTTGGCAGTTGTAGGGGAGGGGAAAGAGGCATAATGGAGACAAATCTTGACAAAGATGAGCACCTGTCTGTTTTTTTTTTTTCATTTGTCCAGCCAGGGGGACAGCAGGTACACAGGGAAAGAAAGGGAAAATGGTGAGAGCATGAGTGCTGTTGGTGTCCTGTCCTGTTGGTGTTCCTGGGGTGCTAATACACTACTAGAGACACTCTGCATACTAGAAGCTTATCACCACATCTTTACATGCAGTGAGACTTGCTGAAACTGACCACAGAAACAGATATATAGTTAAGCAAAGATGTTTTGACAGAGCAACTTGGGGTAAACTGCATGACTGTGACAATTTATATTTCGCAAAGACGATAACATGGGATGATACCAGTCCAATGTAGCTGGAGATGGAAAAGACCTTTAGAAGCTGAAAATACAGCAGCTGCTACACCAAGGATATTAAACTTCTTTTCTGCTTTTAATTTAAAAAACACTTTCAGTACAACATCCCGTGACCCAGTATTGGATAAAGTGGTTAGAAATTGAATAAGAATAAGAACAAGAATAAGAATAAGAATAAGAATAAGAATAAGAATAAGAATAAGAATAAGAATAAGAATAAGAATAAGAATAAGAATAAGAATAAGAATTATTTTATATAGTGCTTAAAAGTGGCTTCTCTAAGTGCTTTACCAAAAAAGCACACAAGGAGAGGATATGGCAGAATTAAAATAAATTACAACAAGTGTTCGGAATGCAGTGGGAATGTAAAGGGACAGACACAGAACCAACTAAATAAAAGCACTTTCAAAGAAGAGGGGTTTGAGTCTTGATTTGAAAGTGCTCAAGGAAGGTGACCGTCTGATATCCTTAGGGATAGAGTTCCAGAGCTGTAGACAGAATTTAGACAGGCTGGAGGGACAGACAGGAAACCAGATTTAGATGAACAAGAGTTGTGAGGTCAGGGTTGAGAAGATAGTAAGTTAGACAGGTAAATAAAGTATCTGTAAAGGATTAAATAATCTTACTGAGGTATCCTTTAAACAAGTCATTTCACATTATTGTTCTATCTTGTAAAAACCTTGGTTTCAGGAAGTCTTTAAAGAATTCTGAATGGATTTCATTATTGTAAATTGATTTTGACTGTTACTGCAATTGTTAAGACATTACAATTGTATTTGAAGCTTATTTTATGTTTTCATTTCTTTAGCAAAATTCAGAACATTTTTTTTCTGGTGTCCTGGTTTTCTTCATTCAGCAGTTTGTCACTCCTGTACAGGAGATCCAGTTTCCAGCCACAGAATAGATCTGCATTCCAAGCATTGTGCAGACTCACCACTGGCAAACAAGATCTGTAACAGGCTGTTAAAGCCCTTTCTCAAAACCAAGGCGTAGCCTAAAAAGCGTTTGCCAAACAGGATCACATGTGGGAGCACTGTGTCTTTGACGCCCTAGCATCCACATTGCAGTTGGGAAATGCTGCTAGGTTGGTTTTCGAAATAAAAAGCACACTTCAGTAAAACTCCTTGACTTCAGTGATCTGATGCTAATTTTTAACTAGACTGGATCTTGAGATGGAGGGATGTAGTATTTCAGAAACAGACCTGTAACATAAGTTTCATAGCATTTTGTCCCTTTATTAGTATTTCTGCATTGCTGCAAATTTTAAAAAGTGAAGCCCTACAGTTTTTTTCATCACAATTATCATCTCAGGGATGTTTTTATGTCAGAGTCTGGTTTTACTTAAGAAATTTACATCTGCTCATCATATGGCATTAAGAAAGATAGGTTTGGGAGTTTAAAATGGAAATACTATATTAAATACGATTAATGGGCTTTAATTCTGGTTTAGTGTCTGAGTAATGCGTGAATTAATTCTGGTTTGTGTGGCAGGTGATTGTTTGGATAGCCCTTTAAAAATGTTTTTTTTTTTAAATGAATTTCAATATTTTGTTGAAAGGATGCCCTATTCAGTTATACAGGTCAAGTGTGTACACTTGCGTTTCTACAGTTCTCCGCAGCAGGGTCTTGCTTGTGACTTCAATGAACATATCCATCCATTTTCTAACTGCTTCTTCCAATTCAGGGTCACGGGGGAGTTGGAGCCTGTCTTAGCAAGCAACAGGCACAAGGCTGGGTCACCTTGGATGGGACACCAGTCCATTGCAGGGCACACACACTCACACCTGGTCCAGTTTTCTCAGAAGCCAATTAAACTACCAGTATGTTTTTGGACTGTGGGGGGAAACGTGAGCACCCGCAGGGTGATCATACAATCTCCACGCAAATTGGACACGGAATTGGACACGGCCCCACCTCTGCGAGGCAGCAATGCTAACCGCTGTGCCGCTGTGCTGTCCTTCCATCAACGTGAAAACCATTATTAATTCAAATTAATCTGAGAAATGTCTGGGTATATTTTTTGTAAGACTGTTAAAAATAAAGACAACAGTAAAAGAAACAAAATATATGACTCCCCTCACCAAAAAATGGCTGTGGGTTTCTACAGGTTAATACCCCTTATGATGTGAACAGAACATTTAATCTTATATACTTTCCGAAGGACGTTCTAAGGCAGAATGTTTCATTCCTTCCTTCCCAAATAAAATAAAATAAAATAAAATAATCACCCTCGGACAGCGAGTCTGCTCTGCCAATGCTTATGGATCTGCCGATGCGCATTTGTGCACCAACTCATTAGCGGTTCCTTATAAGGTATAGTTGTGTTTGTAAGGGTGTTGAGATTAAGGTCTCCAAAAGGTGTCCAAAAATTAACGACATAAACAGAAAGGGGTTTAATAAAAAATGCACAAATTTGCTAAGTGTCTATGAATACGTGTTAAGCACACAACTCGGCTCCTCCGCCCCTCTCACGGAGAGGAAGGACAAGGTAGGTGGGGACGAGCGAGCCGGCGAAAACGCGCTTTCGCTTCAGTTTCTCGTCTAAGACTGACGGTGAACTGAAAGAAGGAAGCGGTTCGGAAACCTTATCTGGTAAAAAAAATATTCATAGAAGTCTTCAAATGAGTGGAAAGTAAGTAAGGTTTCTGAAAATAATAACTTTACCAGGCACTTTATCAGGACTGAGTCCGAATATTGTTTTAACACATTTGTGTCTCGGTAGGAAGGAGCCTGTTACCGTAACTCCTAGGTACGGTACTATAAAAATACTAAGCTTTATATTTGTCTTTACTCCAGGAGCAGTAATGCAAATGTTGAATGACCCGGTGCGTTTTGCTGCATGAGTGCTCATTTTGACAGGGTGAGTTGAGAATAGTAAGGAACAATATTACGACAAGGAAGGGGGAGGAAGGCTTCTTCCTGTTATTACACCTGTAACTTGACTGTACTTCGATACCTGGAACAAAACGTGGTTCAAGGGTCGTTTTCACTCATCGCCAGGCCAGTTAGTTTTATAGTCTACATAGGGTCTGTGCTAAAAAAAAAACCTTCTAAATTGTAAAGTTGTCGGGTTGATTTGTGTATCAATGCCTTTCCCTCCTTAGTTATTCTTGAGTAACGAGTGAGAGTCCTCACGTCTGCAGTAGGTATCTCAGTCCGGAGGGATTTTAGATACCTGAACACTAACACAGACTCCAACAAACTCTTCTTCAACTGAAGAAACCCTTACAGAATATTTCCGTACGTATTAACTCGGGAAGTTGGTTGTAATAAGAGACTTTTTATCAAGTTGAAAACGCGGCGAATAGAACTCCTGTGAATGTTAACGTGTTCAAGTGGACTAACTTGTTTTCATATGATGTCACTTGTGACTCACCTCGGTCCATGCCGTACTTTATGCACTTAAATTATTTCTGCTTAAATATTTTGCAGTAAGACACGTCTTTCTTGCACGGTCTTGTATTACAACAGGCTGCTCATGTAAAACAAGTTAGAGGTTATGTGGATTTGTGGATATTTTTATCCCAGGGGGACATTATAAAGAACACTTTGAAGATGATTTTGTTGTCATTGTTTCTGAATTAAGCAGCCTTGCAATGCTGTTTTGAGTGAATTTCTATTGTGTTGCCTGTTACTTTCTCAGATAGAGGATCTTACAGCACACTCAAGCAGGATGTGCTTCACACAGCTCTTCTCTGGACTGATTCCAGAGAAGTAATGTGAAGAGCAGGATTATGCACAATATAGTAAAGGAGTTCTTAAAAGTGCATAGAAGAATTTCACAAGCTGTCCTTTGATATATTCTGTGCATTTAACTATATTTTAAAACATTCCATTTGCCTTTCTTATTGCTTCTCCACATTGTCTGGATGATGTAAATGAACTGGTAACATAAACACCAAGGTGTTTTTCGTAAGTAGCGTCTTCGGACTCAGTGTTTCCCGACTTGTATTTACAATTTGTTTTTACTACCTGCATTTAGCACTCTTTACTTGGCTGCATTAAACAGCAGCTGCCAGATGATTGCCACTTAAGGTTTCTACCTAGAAGAGGCGAGACTGTTCACTTACAGTCCTCTTTCTCAGATTGTATTCAGATTGTATTGGAAAGACTGTAATGAAAATGTTACCCGTCAGGGGGGTGGTTATTTACAAGACTAGTGAACAATAATACTCTGTCTGAAACTCAGAATGGAAGTGTCCAGCATATCTCCAATCAAGGATTTCAAGTGTGTTATTAAAGTAGTGCCTAAGTTTTAGAAATAATTCACACATTATTAAGAAGCTAGGGTATGGGCTTCAACCAAACTGCAGCATAGCTTGTTCCACACTCTCACTATCTTTTGAGTTAAAAGATGTCTTTCTTTCTGTTTTCCTTCTAATACAGAATTTCCTCCTTTCCTTGTGATGCTGTGGATGTAAAGATACTTAACCCCAGAACATCGGCTCTCCCTTAGGTGGTTAGAACCAGGCATGGCTCTGCGAGAGTCTCCTTTCTCCAACCAGTTTGTTGCCGGCCTACACAGCGTCGCCTGGTGGCTCATTTTCCCTTGCTTTTGGTTCCTGGACAGGCTGATTGCTGTCTCTATCTCCACCACCTTCGAGAAGAGATTGCGCTATGAGCAGGAGTGCTACCTCAACCCTTTGCGGGTCTTTTTCGGGGCCATCCTCTTCCTCTGTCTCTTTCTGATCACGGCTCCCATCGCCCTGCTGGGATTTGTCCTCTGGGTCCCCCTGCAGGCGGCCCGTAGGCCGTTCTCCTACCACCGCCAGCGGGTCACCACCCGCGAGGATCAGGTGGATGGGGACTGGGCGTTGGGAAGGTCTGGGTGCAGCTTTGGATTCGTCACCGCCAACCTCTGTCTGCTGCCGGACAGCTTGGCCCGGTTTAACAACCTCAGCCAGACACAAGTGAGGTCCAGGCTGATTGGCCAGCTGATCATTCAAGGTGTGACCAGGCCTGCGGATTTGCCTAGCAGGACCACGCAGGAAAACACACACTGCCTCCTCACCCCCACCCATCCCTCCTATGGCGCCACAGAATCTCAGCCCCCCAGCAGTCCCCTAAACGCCGAGAAACGAACAGCAGTGAGGGATACCAATGTCAACACCAAAGACGTCATTATAGATGTGAGGGAGGATACCGATCCCACTTCTGCAGGTTCGTTAGTCATGCACGAAGACTCCAGTCAGAGCTGTCCCAGTGGCGGCAGGACCTCTCAGAAGTCAAAGGGACTTGACGACATCCCCTGGGAAGTTTCTGCCCTCTTTCCCATCAACGTAGACTTTGTCCTGCTTGAGGAAGTTTTTGACAGGAGAGCAGCCTGGAGGCTGAAGGACATCCTGAGCCCTTTCTTTGGCCATGTGCTCTATGACGTTGGGCTCTATGGGTTCCAGGGCTGTTCTTCCTTTAAGTTCTTCAACAGCGGCATCTTTTTCGCAAGTCGCTACCCCATCCTGGAAGCCTCGTTCCACTGCTTCTCCAATGGGAGAGGAGAGGATAGTCTGGCATCTAAGGGAGTGCTGTCCGTAAAGGTGATGTCCTTACCTCTGATCAAGAACCAGTGGTAGTATGGGGAACATGACAGTTCCAAGTTGTGCTAAAAAAATACAGTATGTCATCATTTGTCTTGGGTCTTGTTTTACCTTACTCCAAATTGGCCATGCTCCTTATTGCTTCCTGAATCCCAGTTTTGAATAATTTAGAAACAAACAAATGCTTTAGCACATTACTTTAGCTATAACTAAACTCTGGCCTCATTCTCTTTATATGGAGTATATAGATGCAATAAAAGAGCTTTAAGTAAATAAAAGTTTTTTAAGTGGGATGAATGAAAATCGAGAGATCCGAAACCAGATGTGCTTTAAGAATTAATGTGCTGTTATACTGTCTTTAAAGGTGTTGGTTGGCCAGACTCAAAGACTGAAGAATGCTGTGGGATTTTTTAACTGCACACATTTACATGCTCCTGAAGGTAGTGGTAGTGATTATTATAATTAATATATCAATATTATTTTAAAATATTCATAATAAACCGCTTATCAGAAGCTTTTATCCAAAGTGGCCATCAGGTTCTAGGTTGGTATTCTAGAGCCCATTAGTCAATGAGCGGCTTGAGAAATTGACAGAAGTTAAATTACATTATAGAAAAATAAAAAAGTAGTGGTAAACTGTTATACCTCATGAGAGACACACAGTAAAATTTTTAAATTTGTTATGTGCACGTCATGATTTATTTATCTGTGGGCAGATGTCTCCTGTTTTATCATTTGTTCACCTGTTGTGTTGAAGGACAGGGAGCTTCCCTAATCCTCTGGGAGAGGGATTGTAGATGCAGGCAGCCCTTGCAATACGTGAGCAAAAACACTTGCAAAAAAACAGAAGTGGGAACCTAGACTTGTGGTGTCTCACCTCAATGAGTCGCTTGCTTTAAACACGCATGCTTTGGCCTAAAAAAAAAATGAGAGAAAAGAGGTGGAGGCCTGAAAGACGAACATCATAGTATGAACTTGGATGTGTTCTGTGTATGCTTCGCTTTGAAGCTTGACAGCAGGTTCCGCAGCGAAATATTTATTTTTCCAAAATGTGTCTAATCTACCAAAATGTACAAGTGCTTTTCAGCCTGAATCAAATAATGAAAAAAAGAATGAAAACTGCTCATTATGGATTAATGCGACTTGATACACATACAAATAAGAAAATAGAAAAGGTTACAAATGAGAGGTGGGCATTCAGCCTATGTAGCCTGTTTAGTAGTGTGAGGATCTCATCCAGCCATTTCTTGAAAGTAGCTAGGGAATCATTTCAACAACTTGGCTGGACAGCTTTTGGAACATGTGTGTAGTACAATGCACTGATCCAGGTCCTCCTGTTCTCCCATCTAGATGATGGACCAATCCGCTATGAACAGCTGGATATGCTTAGCAAGTGGATCAGCGAGTTCCAGGCCCAGACGAAGAAGGAGGATGAGATTGTGGTGTTTGATGTCTTGTGTGGGGACTTCAACTTTGACAACTGCTCCCCTAGTGAGTTCTGGCTAGGACATGGCTCTGAAGCATAATTTCACTTCGGATGAGACGTAAAACCGAGGTCCTGACTCTCTGTGGTCATTAAAAATCCCAGGGTGTTTCTCGAAAAGAGTAGGGGTGTAACCCCAGCGTCCTGGCCAAATTTCCCATTGGCCTTTACTGATCATGGCCTCCTAATAATCCCCATCTCTGAATTGGCTTCAGTAACTGTTCTCCTCCCCACTGATAGCTGATGTGTGGTGAGTGTACTGGCACACTCCGACTGTCATTGCATCCAGGGGGGCTGCACATTGGTGGTGGTGGAGGGGAGTCCCCATTACCTGTAAAGCTCTTTGAGTGGAGTGTCCAGAAAAGCGCTATATAATGTGTAAGGAATTATTATTATTTGCTGATGCACCTGGCATGAGGAGAAAGGGGCCTCCACACTCTGCGTGGTGCCAAGCACATCATGATAAAGCTGAACGTCTTGGATCTATCTCAACCACTGATTGCCTTGTACCTTTCCACTGTCTGTGCTGGCTGAGGTGAAGACTGAAGCACAACACTGCCCTCTGCTGGCACTAGTGTAACATTCATTGCTTTTAATGGTTTCTCACTTCTAATAGGCCTCTACTCTGACCTGGACTCGAGCTCCAGTCCAGCAGGTTTAGTATGGCACCACTAAATTGCCAATTTCTAAAGAGGTGAAATGATTTGACTGTGATCCAATAATCAGGGGGAGTTGTTAAATACAGGAGCCCACTCTAAATACTCTTCAAGTCCTCAAGATGACCAGAGCTGTCTTAATTGAACAAATCACTTGCTGGATTCCTCAATAGCTACCAGGTGATGCCAACCTTTAGAGCACAAATACATTGGTAAAACCAGCTGGATTGGAGCTCTCTGGCAATAGGTTTAGAGTTCCCTGCTTTCTGTTCCACTTTGCTTCTAAGTACATTAAACATTACGTCTTTTATTGTGTCTGTAGGTGCTTTAGACCCCAAGCTTCAAGGACCAGGATCTGGGAACCCTGGTCAGTTCTGGCCTTAAGCAATACTGCACCCTTCTGAAAACTATCTGAAACATGTCAAATTTAAGTGACAAACAGATATTAATGAATGTGATAGTAACAGTCCTTTTTTTATCTCAGTCGACGCACTGGAGCAGAAGCACAGCCTGTTTGACAGCTATAAAGACCCATGCCGAGCTGGTCCTGGGAAAGAGAAACCCTGGGTCATAGGTCAGTGGCTCTTCAGCAGATTTAAGAACATAACAATGGCCCTCCAGCCTATTTGAGTGTTAATAGCTAATTAATACAAGGATCTCATCCAGCCATTTCTTGAAGGAAGCCAGGGTATCGACTTCAACAACATGGTGGGCAGCTTGTTCCACACTCCCACTACGCTTTGTGTAAAGAATTGTGTATTCAATACTCCCATCACTCTTTGATTGCTGTACCTGCTACTGTATCTCCTGCAGTGAATTATAAATGGTGTTTGGGGGAAAATGGGTGAAACACATTCACCCATTTTCCTGCCCTGTGGACCTCTTTAATATGAATGGGATAATGGCTTATAATGGATAATGAATGCTAAAAGATATTATTTTGAAATATTAAGGGTGAAGAAATGGATGAGGGAATCATTAAAGTATCCATTGCATTTATCGCTTTGTGTCTTTGAAATACTGTAACAAGTACTTATGTTTTTAAAACAATAGAATGCTCATCAAAACAAAATGCACCTTAAATAAACTGTGTTGTCTGGCTACTGGAGCAATAGTAATTATGCCTGCATGAATGTTTTGACAGGTACTCTCCTTGAACAGCCCACACTGTATGATGACGCGGTGTCGACTCCAGAAAGGATGAAGATGTAAGTAGAGACGTGGATTGAAAACTGTAAAAAACAAAAAAGGACTCGCATTGCATTCTGCTTTAATTCTTTTCAGAAGTTAAGTCCGTGTTGTACTGGCAAAAGATACAGTCAATTCACACACATCTGTGCAAAGTTACCTTCAAAAATGAAAACCGCAATCAGCCAGCATTAATGAATGTACAGTTCACATGTGCAGCTGCTAGAACACTCGGGTGGATCAGACAGCTATGGGATAGGATCCTTTTTCCGTTTCCCAGGTATTCTTCTACGTTTTCGGAATTGAAAGACAAAATGAGTAAATGATTTTTATACAATTTATTCTTGTCAGTGTTGGTCTATAAAAATATTTGCAGGAGCAAGAATATTTCCTTTGTGCATCTCAACAGAAGTAGCTAACAGTAGCTTCAATTTTAACCCCTCACTGAAAAAGTTGAAGGATCAGGGAGCTGGCTCGCCCTCTGCAGATTGTTGAAATAGGAGCTGAAGGACATCAGCCTTACAGCTGCACTTACTACAGCTGCTTATCGTTAACTGCAGTACAGTTAAACGCATACTTTTAGCCGCTTTCGTGCATGGCTACTTTTGAGCCCGTAATTTCAAGATGTTGGCGCTGTGGCTTTCAGAGATGGCATAATGACTTGGCATAAGAACTTTTTTAAAGAACCTTTTTCTTTCTCTCGGCGCTGGGCGGATCCGTCAGGTCTGTGGAGAGCGAGGAGGTCCGGAAGAGGTTCATCGCCCCGCCAGTAGCCCCGAAAGGCTGTGTGCTGGAATACCCGGAGCCGGGGGCCCCCTGGGTGGGCAGGCGCATTGACTACGTCCTGTACAGAGAGGCCACTGTCTCCAGGCACTTGCGGACCGTACGTCCCGCCCTGTGTTCGACAGCCAGCTTCGCGTAAAACTAGCAGTGTTCTGACTTACCCCTTCGTCATGAAATCCTTCTGCAGCTGCAGACGACAGTATTGTCGCCTCTGTCTTGACAGGGTGCACCCGCCTAGTGTCCTTGCTGCTCCTCACTGGCATGAATCAGTGTTCCACCACCTTTACAATGACGTTAATATTTAGATTGATATTAGATTAATATGAGATTAAAAATTAATTTTCCAAACGCGGTGTGCCAATGTTTCTGCGGTCAGTCGGCACACCTGGCTCGTTCGCTTGCTAGGAGCTGATCTGAGGGTAGGAGTCTCAGGCTGTAAAGGCTCCTTTTGCTAAAGAGAAAAATAAATCTTTGGCTAAACCAGAAACAGCAAGATAGTGTCTTATTTAATTTATGAGCTTATTCTTCAACAAAGTTTAATTCTAATTATATGTAAAAAAACATTATGGGTTTCAAGAAAAATCTGACAGTAGTAAACTAAAATATAGGGAAAAAAAGTGGTTAAGTAAGAATGTGGAGTATGTTTGCATTTTAAGAATTTGTTTCTTTTGATAGGAAGTTGAGAAAATCACCTTTGTCACCCAGTTCGCCGGGCTGACTGATCATATTCCAGTGGGCATGAGACTGCGCGTTTCTGTGGACACTGAAGAACCAGATGTCTGAGGAGAACTGAAGACAGAATCGGAGCTGGCAGTAGAGACTGCAGACTGTAGAGACTGGCCACCTGGACTGCGTGCTCCTTTTAAATAAATTCTGTATATATTAGCTGTAAATCAGGCAGCACACTTGCTACCGTGTTTTTATAAATGCATTTTTGGTGGGCTTTCTTATTTTAATAAAAATGTCTTTTTATTTACTTCATGTTTTGAAAGACAATTACTTTATACCACTTCAGACATGCACTCATTATAATCCTGGGTGATACCACTTTAGTGAGAGTGTGTCACGCCTTCATCCCACCACATTCTCACACGGAAGCGCACTCGGGTTAATCACACTCCAGCCCTGAGCACTTCTGCTAAACGACACCGCTCCTGCCAATCAGCCAACCACGACACTCCATCAATCAACCCCCCCCCTACTTTCTCCTTGTAATTTTCCTTTGACCATGTCTACTGTCTTGCTCTTTTTGGATTGGAAGCTTTCTTGTCGACCTTCACCTTACAAACCTCGGAACTTGACTCGGACCTCGCCTCTTGCCTTGCCCTCCTACTCTCTGAATCTTTTCCCTCATCTCTAGACCCCCTAAGGTACCGCATAGGGTTCATCTTTCTGTTTGCTCAGTGGGTCAGTTGTGACAGAGTGCATGTTTTCTGACATAAGACCTTTTTTTAATGAATGTTCTTGTTTAGTAAGACACTGTGTCCGTTAAGGAGCGGAAGTGCTTGATGTCCTTGGTTAAAATTTCTTTCTTTTCATCAAGTCCAGGAGGATTGAATACACCATGCTGGGGAGGAGTAAGTTCATTTTCAGTTTGTGTAAGAGACAATTCCATACTCGACATCTTTGTGCCTTTTAAACTTTCTTGTGCTCTCAGCATCTTGTGAGCTGGTTCCACACTGGAACAAGAATTGCTTGGGGGGGTCATTGTGCTCTTTTTGGGATGGCCGTATTTATATAGGCCAAAGTGAATTTGTGTGTGGTGTCATGAATCAATAAGGATGCTTACTGTTGACAACATGCTTGCAATATTTCTCTTCCATCAGGTCTGTGGTTTACCAACAGCACTACTGTGAGAGGCTCTTGTTCACTGACAAGGGAGCAGCAGACTTGGAATCCAAGAACTTGGAAATAAAATTCCAAATGGTGAACAAACTGCTTTAATTTGGCTCTGCTTCTATGGTTGTTACCCATTTGCCAATAAAATTGCTGAAGCATTTTAAAGATCAAATAATCTATAGGACAAGACTTATTCCTATACCTTCATTTATCATGCTGTTAATTGGAAATGATTTAAAACATTGAGCTATAAAAGTGGCTGGGAGGAACAAATGGAAACAATGGGTCTTTGTGATAAAACAGTGCTTGTTAAAATGATTGTGTCCTCCAGGAAGCTACTATTGCTTATTTATTCTGCAGTTTCAAATCGCACTTCTGCATCAAATGTGGTTTAAATATTTTTAATAATTGAAAGGCTTAAACAGGGTCTTAAACAACCATTACAAATTTAATCATGGTTCCCTTGGCCAAATTGTTTCCAGTGTTAAATGTATTTATGTATCCCCAAGGATGTACAAATACGAATAGGGACATTACCTTCATAGTATGTTCTTGTTTAATGCCTGGAGGTGACTAATGAGTCTGACCTAAAAAAAAAAATCTGATTTTGACAAATGTAAAGGTACATAAGGTATCTAATAGTTATTTCTGTATTCAATGTTTATATTAGTTACTACTATTTTTACTGTTGGAGAGGCACAAAACCTGTGCTAGCATTGAGGTGGTGTATTTTTTTTTGAATTTCTATGAATACTTGTATTTGCATTGCACAAGAGCTTTAAAGAACAGCCTTTCCCAACATGTAAGCAATGGATCTAGTATTGTTACTATATACTACAATATATTGTACAATGGTTCTAGTATTGCTACATACTGGTGGTAGATTTCAGGAGGAAAAAGGTCAAACCTACTCCTGTCTACATCCATGGGAGTGGCGTGGAGATGGTGGACTCGTACAAGTACCTGGGAGTGCACATCGACGATAGACTGGAATGGTCTAAGAACATCGAGGCCATCTATAAGAACGGACAGAGCCGACTTTACTTCTTGAGGAGGCTCAGGTCCTTCAATGTGTGTAGTAAGATGCTACACATGTTTTATCAGTCGGTGGTAGCGAGTGCCATTTTCTACGCAGTGGTGTGCTGGGGCTCTGGGATTAGAGCAGTAGATTCCAAAAGGCTGAACAAGCTCATCAGGAGAGCGAGCTCTGTCATTGGGTCTGACCTGGACCCCTTGGAGGTAGTGGCTGAGAGGAGAATGATGTCCAAACTGGAGGCCATCATGGACAACTTCTCCCATCCCCTCTATGACAGGCTTGCAGGAATGAAGAGCACGTTCAGCAATAGACTGATTCACCCACGGTGCGACAGGGAGCGCTACAGGAGGTCATTCTTGCCGTCTGCCATAAGACTGTACAACGCATCCACCTTGCGTCTTGGCAGAGGCAACAGCGACAGTGACCTGTTTCTGGACTAAACGCATATATACATATACTGCTACATCTGTTCTCTTTCTTTTTCTTTTTCTTTTTCTTTTTCCAGTTTACAACCACTTTTGTGCAATATATGCCAGGGACCTGTGCAATACATTTATATTTATATTTATATCTATGGTTACATCTATATTTATATTCATACGTGTGATACGATTTTCTGTGTACTGTTCTGTTCTAGTTTCCTCTTGTGTGTCCGGACTGTGAGTAACTCTTGTATTGTATTGTATGTATTGTACTATTAGTATATAATTCGTTACACTGTGGCTGTGTTGTGTGTGTTAAGCTGCTGTTGCACTGCAATTTCCCTCACGGGATCAATAAAGTATCTATCTATCTATCTATCTATCTATCTACATAAAAATCCCCTACCATCACTCCTGAGGGTAACTCCCTCTCCTACCCTCTTACTCAAGTGAGAGCCTGCTGAGGTGACTTTACACATACAATAGACCTCAACCTCTACAGCATGTAAAAGAGGAGACCCCTATCTCCTTGACCCGCTTCCCCCATCTGTTCATATATGGTGCTGTGATCCTTTTTAGTGGCACTGTATCATGGCAGGTTTCAAGACCGGGCTGTTTGACACTGCATCTGGGAGAACAATGGACTCCCACCTCCGCCCTCCATTGTGACACAGGGTGTGTTTGCTTTAATGGAACCCTGCAGATTTCAAGAGCAAGTCTTGGTTACTATGACAATCAGACATGTTACTTGGAACATGTTTACTATGACAATCTGAATGTTAGAAATCTGTTTACATGGTGCATGTGACCTGGAAGCAGGGAAAAAACAGGTATTTCTTCTCTGAATGGCAAATTGGTTTGTAAAGATTATTTTATGAACACAAAGAATCCAAGTCTTCAGAGTATCTTGAATTAAAATTTTCTGTTTCTTTTTGGTTCACAATATTCTGCATAATTCACTTTGCTCCAGGTTCCTATAATATTTGATGACAATTATGGATGCAGAGCCATCAGTGATGTAAAATCAAGGAAGAGCTGAGGACTTCAATCGAATTTAATTGCAAGTATTCTACTCTTTTTTTTTGTTTTTGTTTTTTTGTATGTGTACTGTTATATATAATTGCTATGTGAGGTTATGTTGTGGCTCTGCCTTATGTGTAGTAACAATCCAACTTGCAGTATTTATCCTATTTTAGATGCCACCATGCCAACAGGCATTTTCAGCACGTGGGATTACAAAATCTTCAAAGCGGAGCAAGCTCTCAATAGCAAGCTGAAAAAGAACTCCTATCACCCTTTCGTTCTGAAGAGGCACAACGGTAAGAGTGGTCTCTGCTCCCTTTTTCTTTCCCTCGGCGCCCTTTCAGTTTCCTGCTCATTTCCTCTGTCTTGGCCTCTGCCGGCAGTGCTGGTGATGGAGTACCTGCACGAGGACCTGTGGAAGGGCGTGCTGCTGCTGGTCGCCTCCGTCGTCGGCAACGCGCTCTACCTCAGCCGAGACGTCAAGGTGAGGATCCTTACGAAGGCCACTCCTGTGCGGTGACCTGGCACGTGCTAGAAGGGCTTCTGTGGAGTGGTTACCGCTGGTGAGAGGTTTTAGCTAGACCTGTGAAGCCCATGGCGTCGGCGCACTTCAAGCTTGACCGAGGACGTCTGTATAAGAAGGGGACAAACGCCATTGCACAACACGAAAACTCGCGCACAGGTGTGGTTGTAAAAGAACACGGCGATATTGGTAGCTTGAGGCTTGTAGGGACCCATGACGGGGATGCCCACTTTCACTTTCGGAGCTTTTTCAAGCTGCCAATCAATCTAGAATTCTTATCTTTTAGCAATCCTTAACATTGTGCATCGCTCGGTGCTGATATATTGTTATATGTGGAAAGTGTCTGTCCTTCATCCCGTCTGCTGATTATTTTTACTGATGTCCATGCTCTATCGGGGTGTAAAGGTAATGGGTTCACGTCTTCATTACTGCTATTCAACTGCACTGGAGACAGCTGGACTCGCTGCACAAATACTGGAATTAAAAAATTACTCCTCTTTAACTGTCCCTGTGGTAAGCAAATTTAACAGTATTCACTAGATGAAAGCTTGTAGAGAATTGGGGAAAACCTTCATAATCATGAGGCATGGTTCCCTCATTTCTATCCAAACACCCTAATGAAGACTAAGAGGAATGTGTTGGATTTCAGTGCTTAAATGCTTCCTTTTATTTTTTTTTGTGCACATCAAAAGTGTCTTGATGTGGTCAAGTGTTAAAAATGTGTTTCTCTTCTTCTCCAACTATTCTACTCAAGCATATGCTTTGGTATTGATTTTCAGCAGCAGGAAATGATCTGGCTGGCTGGTCTGACCAGCTGGAGTCCTCTGCCCCCCTCCTCTGGTTCCACTGGGCTATTCACATGCCTGGATCCATGGTGCCGGGGAAGGTGGGGAGGACTGCATTTCTGATCCAATCCTTACTGTATGGTACTTCAAGAGCAGCTGTCTGATGTGATTTCAGTCCCTTGGTTTAATGTTGCTTTGTTACTTGGAAATTAAAATAAAAATCACAAAGATGAATAAAACCATGGGAAAATGTCTGTTGCAGGACTTTCACCAGTACGCCGGCTACCTGGTGTTCTGCCTGTGCCTGGCACTGTGGCTCATTGCCTCCAGCTCCTTCAGGAGGAAGCTGGTGGTCGACCACACCGCGGGCGTCTACAGGTTCTACATCCACGGGCGCCTCCGGCACCAGGGCCCTCTGCACCAGATCTACATCCGCATGAGGGCGCAGAAAAGCGGTCAGCACCCCGGCTGTGGACACGGCTCGGTCCACTTCAAACCCTTCCAGACTGCGAGACGACAAGATGGGTCGAATGAAGGAATGTAGTTCATGTAATGAGGAGCTCAAGTGTGAAGGACAGCGAGCCAGTCTGTGGACTGATCTTAAAGACCCACTCTCACGCATCAGTGAATTTATCTACATGCATCCAACTCACACAAAAAGTGACTTCTGCCAACTTTTATAACAGCCAGCAATGAAGGGATATGCAGGGTGGGGATGGGGCATACCCTCAAATGTCTGTCTCCTCTAAAAAAATTAACCCTCCCCATCTTAACAAGGTGACAGTGGTCCAGGTGTCTGTGAAGTCTGCCTCTTCCAGCACACTGGTCCTCTGTCATTTTTTTCTAGTTTTAAACAATGCTACAATCTCAATCTGTTCCTTGCTCCAGTTACATAGTAGCCAGCATGTCCTGTGCCCATCCAGTACAGAACCTGCACAGGCAAAATTGATTTTTACATGCATCAGCCAACACGTCTACACAACCGTGTCCGTTTTCTCATTTCAAGGCCAAGGTCGTCTCCTGTACAAGCTCATCCTCCACGGCTACAAAATAGAAGAACAACAGCTGAGTGGATTTTGTGAAAAATATGAGGTAATTGTCAATGTTCAAAACAGTGCTGCTTTTCTGTACATTTTAGAATATTGAAACAAGGTTACAGAATATTGTACTTCCTACTGCCTATGTTGCTTTACAAAATAGCAGTGAATCATAGTCTTTGAAATAGCCAGAACATCCCTGTGCTGCCCTGCCGTGTGCTTTATGCTTGCTGGGATACTCTCCAGCTCCCCTGCGACTCTGAATTCGAAGAAGCGGTCAGAAAATGGATGGATGGATCAGTATCCTTTTACAGTCTGATATCATTTGGAAAAGAAACCTCTGCTTTTAAGGGGTTTCAAATGAATTATGTTCCGTTTCACCATCATAATGCTGGCTTAGAAGTATAGCTGCTGCATTGATGCATTTCCCCAGTCACATGCACCTGAAATGTGAAAGGGAGACAAGTGGACCTAGTTTGATAATTAGCCCAGAATGCAAATGAGAAATTTGAGTACTGATTGCTCAATAGATCAGTGCTATATTCACAGCCAGGCCTGGTTGAGCAGTCCACCAGGTCTCAGAAGTAAACAAGCTAGAAGCCCACTTGGGCAATAGTGTCCTTATGGGAACTAGTCTTCTTCTTGGTCTTCTCAGGTGGTGGAGATACTAGGGAGAAGAATGGCCTCAAAGCTCAATATCAACTACTTTGACTACCAGGACGTTTCAACACGTCATCTTGTCAACCAGTGGCCCAAGCGTCACACCATCGCGGAGGAGAAGGCAGCACCAGTGTAGAGAGCAAGTAACAACTGCAATTTAGGGCTGTCCGTGGAACAATTCTTCTACAATTTCTGCTCATTTTTAAGCACAGGAATCCATCTGACTGAACTCAGTTTTCTCAACATTTAAAAAAACAATTTAAAACACTTATCACTGAATTTATAAATACAATCAGATGACAAAATAGCAGTAAACTGGGCATAGAAAGACTTCTCAAAAGCAAAGTGATTTTACACCTAAAAAACGCAAAACAGAAACTAATGGAATGTAGCATTTACAACCGAAAAAACTCAAAAAAAAATATGGCACAAATCATTAGCTTAACTTAATCATTGCACTGGAGTTCACAAACTCTAATGTAAGAAAACATAAAAATACAAAGTAAAAAGCACATGAATGGATGGGGGCCACTCAAGAAGAAGTATATCAGAAAACCGATTGGTCAGTTTTTTTTTTTTTACTTTTGGACATTGATTTCTTGTAAAAGATAAAAAAAATGAATTCCAAACACTTTTTTTAACTTTTGTTTTTTGGAACTCTTCGGACGGGTTTCCTTCTATAATGATGAATTTAATCACAGACCAGTGTTGCAATTTAATAAGAAAAATGATCATTCGAAGAGCTTGCAATTCACTGATGCAGCGCGATGCAAATGTCCCAAGACGTCTTTTACCTCCTTCACCCCTTCCATTCAATGGTTGAGTATTGGGTGGCTGTGTCAGCATGCATAGGCTGCAAATGAACAAGTAAAGGTTTATTCCATACCAAAAAGAAAAATGTTTCGGCTGTGGAGCTGTCTTAATTGTGTGAAGGCTCCACAGCCAAAACACGGTCTCTTTTCTTTTCAACATGGACATCAATTTCCCTACGGGATTAATAAAGTATCTATCTACTTCCTTTGCATTCTAAGGTATGTTCTGGTTATTGAGACCCTTGTTCATTCAGCTAATTTGAAAAATAAAAAAATTTAAAAAACAACTACAAGGGTGAGGTTTGTAAATATATATATTTCCAGCCCTATTTTAGCTGTGCCATTATGACAAGAGGTGTGTATACAATGTATACTAGCACAAACTCATGGTGTTACAAAATCTGAAACTGCAGAAATATAATCGAAAGGAGCTTTTAATACACTTTAAACTGCAGGTCACAGGCTGGGTGATGTCACTAGCCCACTGTGAGCACGCTCCTCCGACTGGTGCCACACAATCGGCTCAGGCTTCGGATTATTCAGCCAAGGATTTCTCAGTCCACAGAGAAATGACTTCCCAGGTAACAGCAGGCTCACAGGGGCCCCAGTTAGTGGAGCACCTTCTCTCCAATCAGCTCATGAAATACAGGGTGACTCAGCAGGCTGGAGTGGATGGAAGAGTCTGTACGTCCCATGTGGGGACAGAGATCAGTGCTGAAGCTGAGATATACACACACTTGGCAATTCCAAACTGAAAAAAAATCTGACAAAAAACACATTTCAGGGATTAACAGAATACCTCACTTTACCACAGGGGACTGAGAAACCCTTAGATTCAAAAGACCTGATTGCACAAAGCACTAACCTAAAGCTTCTAATTTCTTCACGTCACTCGGACAACAAAGACAGCTCACAGTTTCTCTTGAAAGGGTGGTTTAAATTTTAGTTCCTCGTGAAACGAGCTCTAAAAGCGTCGATGTAATTTTCTCTAAAGACGACTGCTTCCCCTGGGGCATTTCGCCAGGCTTTCGGCCCTCCGCCCAGGAGCCCCGTGCCCCTCTGAGGGACTCGCCGGTGTGCGCAGGCCGCGGTGGGTAAAATGTCCTCTCAGCGGGCGGCCTTCTGCCGAGGTGCTGCGGGTCCTTCTGCACGTACCGCGGCCTCTCTGGGTACGACCACCGGTCAGAAGATTTGCGCTCCGCCGAAACAGACCGACGGTACAATGGCACGCCGGACCCACGGGGTGCTTCTACGGGCTCAAAGTCCGGATGGCCTGCAGGAGGAGTGAGAAAAAGGACTTCTGAGCTCTGGCTCCCTAAGGCATGTGCACACCGGCCCCTGTCCCCATAGGAGACGCTAAGATCTGCCGAGAATGATCTTCCCAGCATGCCCCTCTGACTGGCTTCGGCACAGTCTGGTCATCTGCCTTTTGTCTACCTTCCCTGTCCTCAGAAAGAGGCTGCAAGCATTTGTTTGCAACTACAAACAGTTCAAGAACTTGAACTTCTTCTTAAACATCCTGAACATTTGAATGAAGTGAAGTTACGTTTCCAGTTTGCTCAGTTATCTCTGTACCCCAGTAATAAAAAGTCATTACTGTTGTGCACATGGCTCTTATAAGTAAAGCACCATAAGAAAATCTTTTCTGAAGGTGTTGTATTGAACTGCAAAGGATATTACATTTTCCTCAGGTTTTGAGCACTTGAGAGCACATAAAATGACAGGGGGTAAGATCAAATCAGTTAGTGCCTATGGTCGCTTTAAAACCTCTGTCCCGTCTTTGCTGTCCTGAGCAGGAAGGAAAGCTCTTTACCTCCATATCGGTCGCGTTCATGTACACCTGTGTCCATACTCATGTGGTTGTAATCTTTCGAAATCACCGGCGACTTCAACAACAAACAAAAGAAAAAGAAACAAATTACAAATGTACAAATCTCCTATTTGCGTTGAGATTCGATTTCAACCCCATTCCTCACACTTGAAATTATTTTAATTAGTCAGTGCAACTTACTGTCACTCCTGTAGCCTTATTTGCTTGAAATTCCTTCAGAAGATCACAGACTTTATCTTTGAAAAAAGTGGCATCTTCAATACTTTCTATTTCAATGCTTTTCTGAAAGGATAAAAATTCTTAGGTCAACTTCAAGACACAACCTTACAAGCAAATGTTTTTTTTAAGGGAATGTATGGAGTCTGATCTTTTTTAGAAGGCTTTTCCGTTTGTCAAGATTGTCATTTAAGTAGCTCAGTTTTACTAAATAATATTCACTGTCCGAGAGTTATGACATACACTGTACCTTACAGTGAGGAACTGGGGACAGTGCAGTAGTGTGAAACCTCAATTCAATAGCATCTCTAGAAGACAAATGTCTCCCTGATAAACTGGACCTTTTCCAGTAAATGAGACATACAGTTCAAAAATACTGTAAAAACAAAATATTTAACTGGTGATTGTGTTTTTCAACTGTTTTTCCGAAACACATTCACCTTATCTAACTCTAGGAGAGCTGTCCTTCCCTGTATGTTTCCAAAAACACTGAATGTAAAAAGGTACCAGCTCATTTGATGTCAGATAAAAATGCGACAATAGTCCAAATAACCAGGATTATGACCTCTGCCATTTCTCTCACAGCAGGAAACATTTGACATTTTCTGTTTAATAAGCAAGTAGATATACTCAGTCTGTCACTGTAGAAAGGCAAATTAGGTCAGTTAGGAAATCTGCTTATACTAAATTATACTTACCAGGGCCTCCAAAACATCTCCTTTAACTGCATTAGGATTTACTGTAGTTTGATTTTGAGTTTCGTGGTAACTTGCTAACGTTCCCTGGGTAAAAAAAGAAATTACATCAAATAAAGTAATACACAAAGTGGTCTATTATTCTGAAAACAGTCTTTTGTTCCAAAACTGCCGGCTCACCAACTTTTCAAAGCCAAGCTCTTTGCTGTATTCAGTGAAATATTTGCTAAAGCTGCCCATGAAATGGAATATTTGGAAACGTAGACCTAGCACCACTGCTGTAGAAATCTCATTAATGCTGGTCCATACATCACCTTGCTGACCATTTTTCCCTATTATAGATCTGAACACACTACTATCTTATTTTTGTATCAGCAATTCTTTTTTTTATATTACAACATCCCATTTTTTTTATCATCTTGGCCTATAAGCTAAGATCTCTGAAACACAGAGAAGAGGCGGAGGGTGTAGGCTCTCTTCTTGAAGTACCTACTGGTTAACCAATCATTGCAGGTCCTGGAGGTTCTTAAACTGCCTCAAGCATTGATTGGAAGAGGCCTGTATTTCTCACTGACAGCACAGTGAGCTCAAAGGTGCCCCGCAGACTTCAGGGGTTTGCGAATACATAGTAAGCAGAGGATATCCTGGCCATTTTAAGCTCACACAACTCTGGTGGTGCTTGGCCACATAACAAGCCCTGGTCACAGGCTAAAGGAATAGCTCAATCTCCCAATTAGCACCGCCTGAACCTCAGGGCTCTATGAACACATATACTGCATAAGTTATCCTGGAGCCCCTGAGCAAAGACACCTTAACCTCTACAATCTACTGCAGGTCTATTGCATTGAACAGGCCATATAAAACTGTCTCATCTTGTAGTGTGTGAAGCATTATACATTGCATAACCAGGGTTTTAGAAAGGCTACGGTTAAGTTTCTTAACATAACGAAATATGATAAATACCCGCTTGTGTGCCAGGGGATCCAGTCTTGGCCTTTTATGGGAAAACTCTTCCATGTTCCTACAGAGATAACAATAGAATTTATTAAGTAGAAATAAAGGAAGTTAACACTGCAATATGTAAACATGTGAGAAAAAGCAACATCTGCATGCAAAGGGTTTTCTTCTAAGCAGCAACAACAAACTTGCCCCTGTTCTTCCAGGAACACAAATCCACTTATAACCAGCCTGGGTGCCAGCAGTGACTGACAACACATGACTCTTGGGGGGGGTTCTCAAATTGATGTTTTTTCTTCCCCATTAATCATTATTGAATCTGCACATTTACTTTTATTCTTTTTAAATGAAAAATAATAATTCAGTGACAAAAATATGGATTGTGAAAGCAGTGCACCCCTGATAAGCATATTAAAATCTGCCTGAAGAGTTTCAGCACGTTTTAAACTGTCAGAATGGAATATGTTAAACTCTGAACGTGCCAAAATCTGCACTTCACCTGCGTACCTTTCACTTTGACCTTTAACCAGGAAGCCTCCAGTGGCTGAATCACCACGGAAACTGCCTCTGTGACCATCTTCAGGGACGACTTCTCTGTATGCTCCGCTTTCTGCTCTCATTTCATGGGTACCTGGCTTCTCCGAAAGGTAGCGTTTAAAGACTTCAGGCAGCCCATTAAAATTGTCCCGTTCCATAACTCGCCTAGCAGAAGTACTTTCAGGAATTCTTCTTCTTTCCGGGCTGTATTCAGGAGGTCTTCTTGAGCGTCCTTCGGGAGTGTGCCTTCGTTCCAAGTGATCTTCGCGTCCTCGTCCACCCAAGTGGCTCCTTTCTGCACCGAACTCTGGGGCTGCTGGGAAATCATCCCGATGTCTTTTACCCAGGGCAGCTCTGCTATAGGCTGGACTTCGACCGTGTTCAGAATAATCACTGTTCAGTTCCACCTTGTCCAACCTTCTTGAAGACTCGCTGTCAAAATACTTCTTGCCACCCTCATCAGGATACCTCCTGTAGTGATGGTCTTCAGGATACGCTGGGGCAGAATCCCTAGAATATCTCCTATCCACATCTCCAGAATGCCTTCTGTCAAAGTCATTCTCAGGATACCGTCTCTCTGCATTTCCTTGGAAACCCCTACCAAGGTCTTCATGGCCATACGGTCCATGTCTGTCTTTGTCATAGTATGGACCTCTGCGGTCATCTTCACGGTATGGTCTTCTGAGGTGTTCACCATGATAAGCTTCTAGATGATCATCCTCATAGGGTATTTCACCAATATCCTCACGGTATCTTCTCTGGTTATACTCATGTCTGTCAAGGTCTTTTGCACCATACGGACCACCACGTTCATCCATACGTGACAGTGAACCAATGTCTTCCTTCCAATCCACTCTTCTGCGCATGTCTTCAGGAGAGAATCTACCCCAGTCAGGTCTGTACTGCCTATCGGGATCCCCATCACGAGATGCTCCATCACGGTCACTCCCACGAGGCAGTCGACTTTGGTCTTCCTTACCTACAAGACTCTGAAGAGCTACAGATTGACAGGAAAATTAAATCTTTAGGGTCTCTAAAGCTGTTCTGTGCGGTTCATAACAGTTTAACATCATGTATTACAACACTTGCAGCACAAAATATCATGTCTTAACATTTACACTTTCAGTGCTAATTTTCTTTAGGATAACGATAATTCCTCATGGAATGATAATGTTAATTCCTCATGGACATAGATAGTTATTCAAACTGTACTTCGTATAAAAATACAAATATATTTTCAGCAAAAGATCAGTGAGCTATAGAAGCTACAGTCTACCACCGAGTGCCCAAAGACCTTGATAATTAAGGAAAAAGACACAAAAATAAACATACTTTTTTTGAAAAAGCTAGGTTTCTCTTTTTGTTGCGTTTCCAATATTTTCTTCTTTGACCGCTACACAATGGGAAAAGAAGTGAGAAAGAAATGACATTGAAAGTGTTACTTGACATTTAAGATAAACCATAAAATGATGAGAAATTTAAAGAAAGACTCCAGTCACTTGTGCTTGCTGACATGGTTAACAAGGGGTACGGGCCTGTAAAATGAATAGGCACGTACCTCAATCACCCCCTGACCATCCTGGAGTACCACAATCTCTGCTTTCGCTTTGAGGATTTTCCCCAGCTGGGCAGTATTATTGGCATCCCATGTTACCAAGTCAGGACGATTGGTCTCCTGGAAAATCACACAGCTGTCACTGAAAGTCACACTTTCATTCGGCAACAGCTACAAATTAAACTTCAAAAAATAACTTTCAGCATAACTGTACCACATCAAAGGTTAACTCTCAAACACAAGGCTGGAATACCGCAAGGTAGTGTATGCACACGGATTCAAGCACGCTTCCACAAGAGAATGAGTGGTTCAAGCAGTGGAGTGGAGTAACAATCAGTGGAGTACTGATTTGTAGAAATGATTCAGGTTCTGGTACAACGATCAGAAGGTAAAGTCAAAACCAAACTGGACTGCAAACACTCCAAAAGCAGCAAGACATTACAAAGGGCTTGGGCAGAGATAAATAAAATGCAACAAAGCCCATACTAGAAATTGAACACCGAAAGCAGCTTCAAAGGCCTTTAGGCATGTTTCTTTCTGTTTATCTTTAAGCAGTGTTTGTGAGGACTGCAAGTAAACAAAGGAGAAACTAGTTCGGAGATCAGATCTGTCCATCCTGTTCAGTTGCCCCCTGTCCTAGTCCAGAACTGTCCTATCCAGCCTGTCCAGTCACATCCTGTCCACCCAGTCCAGCTGCCCCCCTGTGCTAGTACACTGCTATTCACCCTGTTTGTCCTGTCCAGTCGCGCCCTGCCTGGATGCCAAGACCTTTAAAATAAGAGGCTTCTGAAAGAGGGAAGGATGGGGGCTCCTCAGAGCTGGATCATTGAAAGTCTCAGTAAACCAACTGGATGTCTTGACCACCACTCACTAGGATGGTGGGTCAGTGAACTTAAAAAGAAATGTCATTGTCAAAAACATTCAATACACAAATAACATTGCTGGATAGTAAAGATGCCAGTACTTGCATTGGAAACCCCAACGTCAAAGACCTGAAATTAGGAGCAACATGCCTTTTTTCAAGTATGAAAGCTACAACAGAAGATTATACTTCTCTTCACACTACGGTTTTCTTAGCACATTATTACACAGGCCTTTAAGCTAACGAGGCTGAAGATTTATTCCGCTAGACAGGAGCGCTATTTCATAGCGGTAACACTTCCACAGGTATAGCGAGGTGTGGAATGTTTTCAACCACTGAAGAAGTAAAAGGTTTCTTACCAAGTATCTCTGTCTGTGTTTCCGACTAACCAGGTGCAAAGTAAGACCTGGCAGCTCTTCCTCGAAGAAGCACAGCCTGCACAAATACCTCAGGGGATCACCAGGCTGCTTGGGGTCAACCTCAACAACATGGTGTAAACCTAGAGGGGTACAGCAGCACTTGTACTACCCAAAACACCAAAACATTATCTTTTTCCTACACACTTTCCAAAGAATTATTCATTTCAAGGTTGCCAGCATTTCTGGTTAAGGAGGGCACTTTGTGTTGGATCCTGTAAAAATTCTTACAAATCAAAACCCATATCTTCATATTATACTGTGTTTCATCTGTTTTTAAGTATAATAATTTGACCAAGAAGCCTTCAATAAAATTGGCCATGAAAAGACAGTATTGAAGTAACCCAAGCCCACTTCATACAGGTATTTCATTTTCATATTAAAGTCTGCTTTGTAAATAATAAAAAAACTATATTTTTACCAATTATAGGCTCATCAAGGTGGAGATAATCAAGGTATTCCATCAAGTCATTCCATTTTCGCACAGCATAGGGTCTTCGGATCTTGCCTGTGAAATTGGTCCACAGGGATAAGAGGACTGAAATCATTCTGCAGTTTTATCAAGAACAAAGTGATGTGTAAAAGGCTATATAAAAAGCTAATGTGAAAGTATATCAGATCTGAACAATATTATTTTAAAAATTCATTTAAAAAAGTACCAACAAAAGTACCAAAAAGTACCAACACAACCCCTGCTTTAATTTGTTAGGCTTGTGAAACCTGTTGTTAAACTACCCACAACATGGATTTACTGGGAATAAAGGGAAATCCACTCTAAACAAAATAAGGAATAAGACTTTAGGTGAAGAAAACATTTTTCCATCTGCATAGCAATAGGCAACTCAAAATATAGTGTAGCAACATGTAGGATTTAAAAATGTATTTGTTAAAGACATTATACTGTAGGTACAGCATTGTATGTAACAGTTATTATGCTGTTATTTGAATTATTTCTGCATAATTTGATCTTTTTTAAAACAACGTTAGCCATTAAGCCAGAAAAAACTGTATGGAAAGATTTCTCCTTTAAAATACTTAACACCATCAGGTATTTCTTGGACCAAACCTATTCAAATGTTATTTACCAGAAAGAAAAATGCTTCCAAGAACCAAACACAAACTAAATGATACTAATCTGTTAGATAATAGTCTTACATTAATGGATGCTTTACAACGTGGTTTACCATAAAACAAAAGACAGTTAAACAGAATTAAAACTAGAGTCATGCAAGTGAGTCTAGGATTTAGAAGGACTGACTGACATCAGTATCTAATAGGGAGGTCATTCCACAGTCCTGGAGCAGTCTCATTGAACCTTGTTTCTATAATTGAAACAGGGTCGCAGAGCGAAGATATTGAGAGACTTGTAGGGAAATAACACATCACTGTTGTAATCAGGAGCCAAACTGTTCAAGAACTTAAAGGTGAGCAGCAGTATTTTGTAATTTTATTTTACAATCCAGAGGAGCCGGTGCAAGGTAGATAAAACCAAAAAAATATGTAACTTGGAATCAAATTTCCAAACTCGCCCAAAAGATGTGGTTTTCCTATTTTTGATCTGAATCCATATAAAGACGTGACAAAGGATATAACAACAGGTAAGCAGATGAAACCTCAGTCCTAGGGCAGCCATGCCACAAAGCAGAGTTTTGATGGACTTTTGAATAGGACACATATCTGGCTAACAGTAAACAGATCTTTAATATTCCATGGTATTGGGTGGTTAGCTGTCCAATGTGAAAATGCTGAGCATTATTAAAGACAGGAAGAAACTGGACAGGCAGTTTTGCAAGAACACTAGGTGTTTTAAACCAAGAATTGTCACAGAACCACCTGTAAACCACAGCAAGACATGGAGGCCTGTCTGTTACGGTCTATGACAGAATGTAGGTGGAAGGTGTGGCCTGTGAAAGAATTATATCAAGATGAACCAAGGGGGGTGATTCTCCTCTTGTCCCTGTCTGCGCCCATGGAGATCTGTCCACAGAGGGAAGTAAGGGTCCCATTTCCATCCCCAGTGGACAACACACCATGGACTAACAAATCCCAGGACGCGTTCCCTTCTGAGAGGAGTCGGATGTCCTGGCTGGAGATCCCAGAATACCTCATCCCAGGGCTGCCTGGTGCAAAGAAACAGTCTGCACTCCCACAGGCCAAGACCTTAGAGCTTGTTCACATGATGCTTATTGTAAGAGGAGGCACCATAGACAGTTCACTGCACATTTTGTCAGTAGTACCCAGGACTCCAAAATCAACAAGCCTCCTCATGAGCAGCTCTCCAAACACTTATTTGAAGATGAATATTGTCATTAACGGAAACTCTTCTCACTTCCATTTAAAATGTTTTCTTTAATAGGATCCTCCAACTTTGGACTGTCAAAAGTTCACTTGGAAACAGTCCAGGAACTGAATCTTTTACAACTCTGAGCTTTCACTGCAAGGCTGCAAGTTTAACACTCAGAAATGCTCTTGATATTTTGATGCACACTTCCCAGTTCATAAGATCCACTGGGAGAGGTTCTGAAGTCCCTTTAGAGTGACTCTGCCTTCTACCAGCAAAAACGTCAAGAGCGAAGTCTTTAAAAAAATGAAGTATAAATAGGGCCACCCTGAGCACAGCTGGGACCAATACATAGTTTTGGTTGGCAGCAAATCTTGAGATTTTTCTACATCAGCAGAATAACTTAATAAAACACACTGTTGCGCAACTGTGAAGTGTCAGGTGGTCCTCTTGCATTCCGCAGTTTACTGGAAAGGAAACTACATTTAATCACCAGAAAAGGTAATTTTGGTTAGATGAATAGATATAGGAAAAAATCAGAACATAAGAATAAATAATATGAGAAGCTAAGATGATAAAAAAGCTCTACTTACCACAAGCTACAAGGGCATCTTCTTTCTGTGTCGTGCAATCCAGGAAAACAAGTACAGCCAGTCAGTACATACAGAAACAGATTGGCACAATAGATGAATGAAAGTCACAGAACCCACTGCTCTCAACAGAAAGCTGTGCAGCGCATTACATTTAGGAGGTGCACTAGTGGATGTGGGATTGCTTTATGCTTTATTAATAATATTAATACCTGGATCAAGAAATACGCTGCTTTGGGATGTCCATGAAAATCATTGCGAACGGACTTTTCAACATCACGCCTGTTTGGTATATCTATGATCTGTCCACAGATCCTCCTTTTATCGACTCGGATGCCCAAATTAATCCCATTCTTACTTTGCTGAACAGATTTGCAATCCCAGGCATTTCATACTTAATAGACTGAGGACAAAGCTTTGACAAAGAATATTGTGCACAAAAACATGACATTTATCTCCAAGGAGTAATGAAATTCATAGCACCAGCAGTGAATGGTGTGACAGGGCTTGAACTCACACCACATTGTCTATTAAGAAAAGGGTTAGACTTCTGAAATACACACTGGTGCTCTCAATAAATCTTCCACTTCACTTCTTAAAACTGAAACTTCATGGTTGAGTTAGAGAGCTCCAAAAAATGAGCAAAGACAAACGGGAAAGGTGAATTCACAAAACATAGAGGCTTTCCGAAAAAAAATCTCAATGCCCAAAAACCATTCCTCTTATCATTCCTGGATTTTTTCAGAGTGGGATAAAAATGCAGATCCTGCTGAAGTCATTTTTATCATCTTTTAAAGTCATGGAAATGCATCCAGCAAACTTGTGGCCCTGAGACCAAATTAAAAGAAAATCTTTCTTATCCAAAATGAGCAAACCCAAGACCGAGTTGCCTGCCAGATCTTGAAAAGCCACCGAGAAGTTATAAGAAACTGCAAAGCAACATTCCTTAGCCAAACAGTCAGTATTTCACTATGGTGAGAGATGTTAAAGAAAGAACTGTGAAGTGTTTAGAAACAGGCTGGACCTTCCAGACAGAAGGAAAGAGAAATGCCAGAAATGTGAAACATTCAAGGCGTCAGCCAGTACTGCTCTTCAACGAAATTGATTTTTGAAGGATGCGTACAGCCTTGTCTCTTCAAGGACTCACGATAAACATTTGCAGAGTGCGCCTTATTTCCAAAATGTTCCTAAAGAACGTAATATTGAGTCAGAACCTATTTCCAGACATGCACAGTGACTAAATGATTAGCAAAAAAGGTGTCTCTGGTCAGCTTAACATTAAGAGGAACCTGTGGAATCACAGTCGTCGCCCCCTAAGGAAACCTGTGGGAGTGTAAAAGGAATTATATTTGAGAACCAACTTCAAAGTTAAGTGGCACAGATTCCCAGGGGATTCCACAGTAACACAATCAGAAGACACCTGTTTAGAACGCAAGCTGGGCTTTACAGTCCAATGCTCGATAGGAGAATGAATTTCACATGATGGGACTCAAACCCAAAACTTGGATATAAATTCCATCAGTGATTTGAAGTGGAAGTCTGAACCCTAAAGGGGACTGTTTCAGATGTAGGCACTCATTAGAAAATCCAGAATTTCCCAAGCAAAAGGACTGGTCCGAGGATTACATAAATTAATGTTTTTGGAGCACTTCATCTCTCTTATGCACGGGCTGCGGCAGCAGGCTGCAATGAATTTTGAGACGTAAATAGCAGAGGTCCAATTTTTACCCCCAAAACTTGGATTTCCATCTAAGATGATATCATACAATCGTCAGAAAATTCCATCTCGGCGAATGATACAACAGCATCGACATCATGTGACTGAAAAGAAATAACCATACCAGCGGTAAAGAAAGATGGACCCCAGCCAAGACAGGCCACGCATTTCTTCAGCAATGAATTATGATGTGGAAAGTACTCAAAAAAACGCTTAGGAACAAAAGGACAGAGAACCTTCCAACATAGGAAGATTGAGAAAAAACTCAAGAAAGTCCCATTTCTTCACAAGGTGATTTTCTCTGGGTGGGCACAATGCTTGCTCAAGGAACAAAAGAGATTTCCTTGGCTTTAACTCAAAAACAAATTTCATAATCATTTGACCTGCAAGCTTTTGAAGGTGCTGGTCAAGGACGTCAAGAAACCTGGGATATTTAATGACGAAGTAGAGTCGGGACCTCGGCTTTAGTCTCATTGGAAGGATATATGACAAAAACAGTCCAGATTTAAATGAGAATGGCCGATGCAGGAGATTCCAGCTCAAGCAGAAACTTTTTTTTTACCACTTGAGGATATTTATGACTGAGAGTTAAAAATATGCTGGAAGACCAAGATGCAAACTATCCTTTTGTCTCTAGCTATGACAACTCGATCTCTGGAGATTCTCTTGAACTCAAGACACACAAAATAACTAAAGTGTTCTCCTTTGCTCACATGAGAAACTGCTAGACTGCGCTGGTGCCCCAAATTCAGGCCAGTCTTCAAGCTGAGGTAACCCCATTCTCTTATTCCTGAATTACAACGTGTCAAGGGAGGAAAAAAGACAAGGGAGAAAAGTAATGAAGAAAGTATGAAGCACGGCTGTTGTAGATCTTTTGTTTTTATAACTGATCAAGAGATTTATTCATCAAAAAGTAAGATTCTGGTTGGAATTAATTTACCACACAATGAACCTTTATAATAAATATGTGAGTTTATTAAGAGATTAAACTCAGTATAGTCTTGCAACTTAAAAAAAGTCTAAAAAGGCAACAAAACATATTCTGGCGATACAACCAATTAAAAACCAGCCCAATTTCAAGAAGTCATGCAAGTATACATCCTGATATTTTGAGAACTGAGCATTTGAGAAAATGCAACAATGAGGGAAATCTTCACATATTTGTTAATTACAGATGTCACATTTGAATTTAAAGATTAAAGTCCAAGCTACATAAAGTGGCGTTTAATAAAAACTGGCACTGGACTGGTGTTACACTCTCTCACCAGACCCATCGCCTTTACCTGTAAATGTTGAGGAGTGGTCAGATGTATCTTGTAATTGGTCTTACTCTGAATCTTGATGTCACAAATCTGAAAGCAATGCAATGAAAGGTTATTGCTATGACTACAGCACTGGATAAAATTGTAAATTCAGTGCCCCTTGTTATAAGGTTCATATCTGTGTCCACTGGCCGTTACAGAAACATGAGCTCTATTGAATGCATAATAAATTAGTCTATGTATTGTTTTTAGTACTAAAAGCATATGCATGGTGGTTTACATTTTTTAACAAAACATAAACTTATAAAGCTAGAATCAGACCAGTGATGTGCCCCACCTTTAACATGTTTCAGGAGATGTGCAATTTATTTGACTGAAATTTGTTTTCTCACACAATTTCAAGGAAAGAGCGCATCACCACTGTGCCTGTAATACAAATCGTCTCCCAAGGCTGACTGTGCCTGTATTCAACTGTTTGTGCAACATGTGGTTAGGATCAGGAAGCACTGACCCAGGGAAGTGTCTGTCACTATTTAACACTGCTTTTTCAGTTAACACTGTTTCAGTAAAACACCCAGCTGTAAACAATGAGTGCAAATGAAGTCACTTTGGATAAAAGCGTTAGGGAAATAAGTTACTAAATATTTTTCTTTCTTTATGCTGAAATAATTCAGTGATGTTCTGCTGATATGTCAGCCATTTGGCATGAAGAGGTTTAGCTTTATGGATGCGGTTTGAGGAATAAAAGACATTAATGACAAGCATCATAACATAACATCACATCACTATATTAGCCCCATACAATTTCTTGCATTAGGAATTTGTCTTTTCGCATACCCCAGCTTGCTCTCCATGAGACACACAGACAGGGAGAGAGAAGCTTGGGGTCAGAGTGCAGGGTCAGCCATTGTACAGCGCCCCTGGAGCAGTTGGGGTTAAGGGCCTTACTCAGGGGCCCAACGGAGTAGGATTCCTCTACCGGCTGGGGGATTTGAACCAGCAACCTTCCAGCCACAGGTGCATGCTGTGTCTCATGGAAAGCAAGCTCCTAATGCAAGAAACTGTATATGGCTAATAAAGTGATCTTAACTTACTGGTTGTGTACAACACAATAAAGGTTAAAAACGAGAGGAAGCCTTTCGAACCGTTTGCTCATCAGCAGTTTAATAATTTGTACTGTATCGCCTGCTCTTACCTGAATAACCGCACAGTTGGCTACAAGCGTTAACAGTTTGCTAGGCAAAACCAATTCAATAACTAAGAGAAATAACCTTGAAATGAGCCAAACGGTCTCTATTTCACTAAGACGTCCAAGCGTTTCCCATTTATTGTAACTTAGTTTTGAAGGTCAATGAAATTTATGGAAATACGTTAATACTCACCTTACACTCGATATAGTCAGATCGTTCTTCATAGTTGAATGATCTGGAGTAATCCATTCCAGATCTGCTGAGAAACGCCGTGGTTTTATAATCTCACCACTCAAATCGTAAACTCATGGATATCTTTATACGCTATTATTACTTATAACTTAAGAAACCCTTGCAGACGTTTACAGGAAAATAAAACACAATATGACATAATCCTATACTATATGATTGTCATAAGCAGAAAATGTCATGAATTAATTAACTTTTAAGTACCTGTTCCAGTGCGCGTTATCACTCCTTTATTTGCAGCACTGTCGCAATTCGTTTGTGTATTAACCTATTTTATGCAAAGCAACACAACAGCTTCATTCATTTCTATAGCACTGTATAAAATGTGATCCTGTACGAGTCAGAATCCTCGCACTCATTTACAGAAAATCAAACACTAATTGAAAACGTTTTCCACACCTTATACGGGTTTTACGCTTGTTCACTTCACCGAAACGGGTAGTATTTCCAAAACGACGTTAAAACAACAAACCACAGCCTTCAGCGGAAGCGGGTCTCTGGGCTGGAAACGGAAACAGAGGCGGCATCCGTGTGTTTCCAAAACAGATGCTGTTACAGGAACTTTAACTGGTGATAAGAATGTATGCTTTATAAAATTAATGTATTGTTACCTTAATAAATGCGCGACTCTGGCATTAATTCTATTGATGCCTCGCAGACGAAAAGGGGTCACATCAATACAACCCTTTAGGTTTTCCTTTGAGTAAACTCCGAGGAAAAATATATCTGTATTAACTTTCTGCAATTTGGAAGCGCTATAGAAACCTCTGGAACTATATAAAAACCACAGATAGGTTCATGTTTCCCCAGAGTGTGAAAGGAGGTAAGGTGGAGAACATTCAGTAGTATATGGTTATATGGTTATATGGTTATATGGTTATATGGTTATATGGTTATATGGTTATATGGTTATATGGTTATATGGTTAAGATTCACCTAAGACATAACTCGTCTAAGACTGCAGGCAAATGGTCATTAATTTCTGTAAATTGGGGGATGGCTTTAAAAAAAAGCCACAAAAAGCTTTTTACTGCAGTGTCCATTATTAGGAAGTTTAAAGCTAATGGTATAATGGTAACCATTCCCAGGTACAGCATGCAAATGTGTCTTTCAACCATAGGCTGAGACAGCCAGAGACAAGAGTTCAAGACTCTGTAAATCCAGAGGCAGCAGCTGGAGATCTCCATCACACACTGGCATACATTGTGTTTGGAGTCGTTCTGGGGCAGCGAAGTCCTTGTTAAGATAATGGAAACTGGGAACGCCAAGGACTATCCGTGTGTTCTGGTCACAGCCTGGCTTGCTTTGCGAAGAAGCTCGCACTTTGTTGAAAACCGACATTCCGTTATGGCAATGGTCAAAGCATGCATTCAGATTGACAAAACAGTGGTGACCGGAGCGCTAAATGTTCTCGACTGGCCATTTCAAACTCCAGATGTCAATCTAATCACACGTTTGTGCTTGAAGCTGAAGGAGACTGTGCACAAAGAGGAGCCAGAGGCTCATAAGGAGCAAGAGGAATTCTGTCTGGAAGAAGGAGAAAGATGACTTTGCTCTGTGCAATGCTATTAGGTTTACAGTGTGACTTTTGTTTGAACTTTCAGTAGGAAACATTATTCAATCCATAAATGTTAATGTTATGTGATGTTTTGTGTCAACACAGATATGAATTAAGATGTACTTTAGGTCCCTGACTGTCTGTCTTATAAATCGCTTCTCAAGACTCAGGCAAAGCTTCTTTTCCTTATGTTTAAAGTAAATTAGTCTATTTATAAATGAAGTTCTACATTAATACTCAAAAAGTATTAGATGCTTAACAAATTAAATTTTAACTTTTGCATTTTACCATTACCTGGTTAATGTAAAAGAACGGAGGTGAATGGATTCCAGAATAATTATTGACAGCTGTTTGACATTCGGGTGTTTTCAAACTTTTTGAAAAATCCTCCTTAAAAAAACTCTGGACATCTGCACTAAAAGCACCCCAGCCCCTGAACCTGGACAAGAACCTCAGAAGCTCCATGCCAAAAAGATGTGGTGTAAAACTGTCTTAAATCATGCTTCACTTCATTTCACAATTTGTGAATCAAGACAGAAATTGTGTACCAACCCAAAGGGTACAGTGTCACCGTCACTTATATTTATGTAATGTCACTGTTAGATTTATGAAATGTACATCGTGTGCAACAAGCTGAAGAAGGGTGGGAGGCGGGGAGCTGCTTGCATTGAGCAAAAAAGAGGCTTTCGGTTTCTGATAATGACGCAGGGATTCTTGTGTGGCGCCTTGCAGTGACCTGTGACACCAGACCGATTAAATTGCTACGTTAGAGGGCCGCAGCTCGTCGCTGATCTCATACTGACACCCGGCAGCCGCGGGCGCAGCGCGAGGCTCTACACCAGGAAGTAGGCGCGCAGAAACATTTCCGTGTCCTACTGTCATGACGCAAGTTTAGGTAAGCGCAAGCAGCCTAAAAACAGTTTTTACAAAACGTATAAAGTGTCATTTATGGATGTTATCACAATGAAATCGGTTTATGTTGTTCTATTAAAATTACCATGATTCCTGATGCTTATTAGTATGTACTTTCGCTTTCTATTCTGCTGCCCGTGTGTATCAGCTGCGTTGTAAACAGAGACTGCCTGCAATCAAAAAAGGTCGGCTAAATTGCTATTAATATAATAATTTCAAGCCAGATTCAGCGTTGTTATTCTTGTCACTGAATAAGCGCTCCGACCTTTCTTAAGACCCTTCTCTTTCCTTGTCTTCCTGTGCCATGGTCTTGCAGGTAAACGAGCAAATGGCGAGGTGTGAACTTAATTTCGTCCTGGACATGTGAATACATGTAGTAAACAATTAGAAAATGTTTGACAGAAAGGAGATCCGTATTTAAATGCTGTGATTATGAACCGTTGTTTCTTTAATGTTGTGAAAAAGACAACGGGATTTCATCGGGATTGCTAACCTTCTCAAAAATGTTCAACACCTGCGTCTTACCAAGTCAAGGAACATATAATTAGGAACAGTTTTATCAATAACGATCAGCCTTTGTAAAAGGTAAGAGTATTACCTTTTTGCAAAAGATAATGCTTTTCCCCGCAAACTCCTTCTGCATTTTACGCACGCATTTTTTACAGTAGTAGAATTACAGTAGTTGAAACCCTTCTGTAAGGTTTGTGATTTAAGTCTTTTTCCCACGAAACATTGTTTTACTACAGCATGGTTTCCATTGCATAACGGTGGCTGCTAGTGCTAATATGTTTTAAAAAATCAATATCCCAAATCAATATCTGTATGCTTTATTTTTCTAAATACATGACCATTTCTTTTGATGCTAAAGTTATGCTAGAAAGAGAAGGACCCCTCATCCAACTTTGTTTTTGTTCTCGTTTTAATAATGATTAATATTGCTTACACTTATATAGTGCTTTTCTGGACACTCCACTCAAAGCATGTTACAGGTAATGGGGACTCCCCTCCACCACCACCAATGTGCAGCCCCCACCTGGATGATGGGACGGCAGCCATAGTGCTGATAGCAGCTATCAGTGAGGAGGAGAACAGTGATCATTGATGAAGCCAGTTCATAAATGGGGATAATCAGGAGGCCATGACTGGAAAACACCAGGGGGAAATTTGGCCTGGACACTGGTGTTAACACTCCTACTTTTGTCAAGAAACACCCTGGGATTTTTAATGACCACAGAGAGTCAGGACCTCAGTATTATGTCTCATCTGAAGGACGGCACCTTTTTTACAGTAGAGTGTCCCCTTCACTATACTGGGGCATTAGAACCCACACAGACTGCAGGGTGAGCGCCCCCTACTGGCCCCACTAACACCTCTTCCAGCAGCAACCTTAACTTTCCCTGCAGGTCTCCCATCCAGGTACTGGCTGGGCTCACACTTGCTTAGCCTTAGCGAGTTGCAAGTTGCAGGGGGATATGGCCGCTGGCTTTTGGACGGTCTCCTAAAGCAAAGGTCTGCACTGCACCCCTGCGCTCTCTTTTCTGCTTTAAACTCGCTCGCTGACTGCCATCCTCCTCCTCCTCCCCAGGATGACTGATAGCGGTGTGGAAGAAAGGACGCTGGAGGTGTCTGGAATACCCGCCTCTGTGGAGGATGAGATCCTGGGGCTGTATTTTGAAAATGCGCGGCGGTCCGGGGGAGGGCCGCTCGCCTCCCTTCGGAGGAAGGGTGATGCCGCTGTGCTTGTATTCGAAGATGCTGAAGGTAGGACTGTGCCAGCGAGACCACAGCGTAATCGGCAGGAGCCACTCCTATGTGGGATATAGAAACACATACTGGATATATTTGTGTGTATTGCAGTTGCGAGTACATGTACTGTCTTGCAGTGCTTCTTCATTGGATGAGCATTAAGAAAAAAAAAACGTTCTTTCTAAGATGCAGGGTGAAAAACTTTATGTTGTTTTCCCATTGTCATGTTCATAAAGTATAATCTAAAATGCATCAAGTGAAACAATAAATACTATAGCAGTTACATTTTAGGGTTTTCTTTAGAAAGGGTTAGTTGTGCTTTTGTTATTTCTCCTTCGGTCAAAGATGGGAGTCTGTGGCTGTAAGGAAGCTTCCAGTTCCACTTCTGATTTAGTGTAAAGTAGAGCTGCATATTTTTCATCCATTGAATACTTGGAACAATATTAATTGTTCTTTCCAGGAGATCTGTGTGTCAGCACAGCATGCTTTTTGAGTGAGGAATGTAATATGGGTGACTGCAGTAAAAGCTGCAATCTAAGACATAGAAGTGTAATAACTCCGTCAAAAGGCTGTTTTGTAGCTGGCTGTGCTAATCTTGTCACTGCTAAGACGTCATGTTTTGATCTCAGTAGGCAGTAGATACTGCTCATGTATCTTGTCATGTCTCGGGTTTGTGTTTGCAGGTCTAGGTGGCAGTGAAGAGAGTAATTGTTATATCTATCAGGGAGTTACATTTACAGTTAATTGAATAGTTATTTTCTCCACAATTATATGTATATGTTCTTATCTGAACATTCTTTTGTTCTTATTCCTGTTGAATAAACAGTTTTGCATAAGACGTTATGGGTGAGGTTTAGAAGTTTTATAGTTGAGTATTCAAAATATGGTGTTCAATAAGGGTACAGTTATTAGAAAACACCTTAAAAACAGGTCAGTCGCATTAGCATTATGCCGTGAATTCTGTAATGTGACCATGTGACTAGCTGTGTAGCTGAGAGTTCAGGTGTAACATTAGCCAGAAGACACTGGGCCCTCCAGGTGTTGACTGTGAGACCCCTGGTCTAGACATTCCTCATTGATATTTAAAGAAATCCAGTCGTGGTGAATTTAAGGATTCCTTAAAAACAGATTTGGGCCCTTTTCCGTAAGACTTGGAAAACTCTTAATTTGATCTCATTGATTGTCTTGACAGTTGCTGCCAGGGTT
Organism: Lepisosteus platostomus; assembly: GCF_059453375.1. NCBI lineage: Eukaryota > Metazoa > Chordata > Actinopteri > Semionotiformes > Lepisosteidae > Lepisosteus > Lepisosteus platostomus. Next base: position 16,042,283 of record NC_142622.1, read on the forward strand.
TTAAGCCGAGGGCCACACAACCTGCAAAATGCTACGCTTACTGTCCGAAAACCAGCTCCAAAGGATCGTGGGAAGTTGCTGCTGCGTGGGATTAATCCTCAGATATCCATGGAAATCCTGGAGCTCTATGTGGAAAATGTGACGGGGGTGGGCAGTGAAGATTACACCATATATCTGTCTCCTGAGAGGGACATAGCTCTAATCCAGTTTCAGCGGCCTCTCTCGGAAACAGGTTTGCAGGCCTCCTTTGCCTCCCTCTCCCATCCTCTTTGTGCTAAGAATGTTCGTCGAATTTTGATGATATCCTGATCTTTATTTTCAGAGTTTAGCAGTTTGTGGGGGAAAGTCAGCGGAAAGCTCCTGGATGGTGCACAGCTTAGTGCTGAGCTGATCGAGCAGACCGATTCGATTCTGGTAGAGAACTTGCGCCCCACTACCAGTGAAGATATGCTCACGCTGTACTTCGAGAATAAGCGTGGAGGAGGTGAAGAGGTGAAGGACGTCAGCATGTTAACAGAAGGAATAGCTAAAGTCTCCTTTGAGGACTATGAAGGTGAGGCTGTATTGCTTATTGGTTAACTGACTAATTTAAATGAGGTATTTGTGTACCATGACCCTGTGTTGGACAAAGTGGTTACCGAAGGTATATGAATATTAAATGGGCGGGTGAAATCTGTCTTTGAAAACAGATTGAAATGTAGATAGTGGTGTGGCATCATTACCTATAAAATTTAAATAGTGTAGCATTGCCTCCAGAAGCCCGAGGACTTGACCCCTAGCCCACCAACTCCAGCGGACTCACTTTCCCTCTTTTCCCTCTTGTATAAACAGGGACCCCCTTCCCCCTGTGCTCATTCTCGTGCCAAACTCCTGATAGAGCTGTTGGCTCCGCAGCCTTCCCTGCTTTTACTACCTGCTGTTCCGCCCTAGTGACTAGCATTCCTCTGTATTATTAGAGATAATAAATTAGTGAGCTGCATTCCTGTCTCCTGCTCCTCTTTTTGCATCTCCACCTTCTCCGTAGAGGGACCTTAAGACTAGACCGCTACAATAGAATCTGTTTATTAGGACACACCCCTGACGTGGCTTTTGTATGAATTGATGGCTTTTAACTTTTAAGTGTAAAACTACTGTATGCTATCCTACTTGGGAACAAGTAAAGGTTTATTCCATGCTGAAAAGAGAAAAAAAGAAACACATCGTTTTGGCTGTGGAGCCTTCTTCAGGTATGAAGAAGAAGGCTCACACCTGAAGAAGACTCCACAGCCAAAATGTTGTCTTTTCTTCTCTTTTCAGCATGGAATAAACCTATTACTTGTTCCTTTGCAGCCTACGCATGCTGACGCAGCTACCTACTTGCACTATCCTACTTGATATAGTATATTGAAGAATGTCGATAAGTATACCCTTTGCAAATGGGCTCGTTTTGGTTGGGTTGTCAGTTGGAAATGCAAATAATTCACAATATCTGCTTTGCTTTTGTTCCTCCTAGCTGTGGACCGTGTTATTCAGAGGTCCCACATGCTGGACGGCAACGAACTGAAAATCCGGCCGTATTTTGACTTCCTGCAGCCTAAGGAAAAACCATCATCCCCAGTTTGTGAGAATGGAAAAGTGCAATTGAATGGCGACGCTGTTTTTCACTCCAACAGCTCAGAAATTCCACAGACGAGCAGCCTTGGGCTGGCAGGTACAGCTGCTCCTGGGGTTTTGCTAAGTGATGCTCTGGAGACCCCGCACAGCGACATATCAGCACCAGAGGTGCTGCCAGCTGACCAGGCTGGGGAGGCACGTGCACCCAGCCCTCAGCTCTGCTCCAGCTGCGTCTCCCTGCCTGACCCTCTGAAACTCAGCCTGCTGCAGGACAGCCACCTCCTCCAGGACCTTCAGAACAGCCACTGTGACTTTAACATTAAGATAATTGATGACGCAGTTGAAATCACTGGGCCCAGCCAGCTGGGAGTCGAACAGCTTAAAAACCAGATCTTGGAGTCCTTCAGCAGTATTGCACAGGCTCATTTACCGTGTGATGAACAAAAGGCCACATTGCTTTCCAAGGTGGAAGTGAAGGAGAAGCTGCAGCAGAACCTGAAGCAGGAAGGGTTATTAGCCAAGTACACCGTATCGGACTGCGTCGTCGCAGTCGTGTCCCCGTCCCTGGACATGGTTAAACAGGCCAGCAGTGTGATCAAGTCTTTGATCTGCAGCTTCACCATCCCCGTAGCTCCGGAGTACGAGTGTATGCTGTACTCCAAGGAGTGGACCAGCTTCCTGCTTTCCCTGGGGTGCTGCTGTGCCAGGGTGTCCAGCAGGGGAGACCAGATTGAAGTCACGACTCTGAGGGGGATGGAAGAAGAGAAGGAAAGCAGGATCGTTGCATTTCTCAGCACTCCCGTTCAGGTGGAGACTGTGATCGCTATGGAGCCTGGCATGCTCAAGTACATCCAGACTCACTGTCATACACTGCTGGCTGACATGGACCAGGTGACCATATTTCCCCTGGAAGAGGAGGATGTCACTGGACTGAGGGTATGCGTTTTGGATCTCCGTGATGAACTAGTGCGAAAATCCCAAATAACTTCCCAGCAATGTGCGATTCACATTGAGATTTAACCAAAATAAAAGGCTTGTTTTCTGAGAAATGAAATCATTTGCACTTCAGAACATACTTCTGAAGTGTATGGAGAATGTAGTGAAGTGAAGGAGAATGTAGTTTTCTCATATTTAGCAGAAGCATAAGCTTCAAATGTTCATATGCTGAGCATGACGTGTTCTCTGAATTTCAATGAGACACTCAGTAATTTTGGTTCAAATTTTATTTTCTAAACACTGCTCTTTGTTTTGAAGACATTATGAACAGCTATAGGGGGATAGAGAGAGTGGTTATACTCTAAGATAATATAAATGGTAAACTATTCAAAATATATCATTATCATATACACTGTAAGACAGATTCTGTTTATGACAGAATAACAGTCAAGGTTAGCATTAGGTGTGCTGAAAGTGAATGTTGTTCCCTGACATGCTGAGTGATTTGACGCGGGTTCGAACGTGCTTGCAGCTCCACGGCAACGCGAATGCCTGCCAGATTGCAGACGAGCTCCTCCGCAGCGTGGTGTCTTCGGTCTGCACCCGGACCATAGTCCTGAACCGCCCCGGAGTGGCCCGCTTCCTTGTGCAGGAGGAGGCGGCCCGGATCCTGGAAGAGATGAAGACCAAATTCCAGGTCTTCATCAGCCTGGACAAAGTTCACTGGGAGCCGCTGGATTCAGAGGTGACGGAGCTCTCTTGAGCTGTCGGGTTCAGTTGACTTCAGTTTATTTGTCATACGCACAAGTGCAATGAAATGCTTATTTGCATGTATGCTCCCAAACAAAAACATTAAAGGAATCACCAAAAACATAAACAGAGAACAGCAGCAGTAACAACAACAAGTTAAATAATATATAGCTTAAAAAAAAGTCAGACAAGCAGTGTGAGGAAAAAAAAGGTTCTAGCAAACCTGCAGACCTTAAATGGCTTTGTCCTGACCAATCCCTTTTCCGTTATGCAAGAGGGAAGCTCGGAACACGCACAAAATGTGCTTTTTAAAATGCTTTCTTTTTGCTTTTGAGGTTTTCTCTTCATTGTTTTCTCTGGTGGATTTCCAGATTTGGATACAAACCAGATACGAACGAGCACTTTTGTTTTCCTCAGGATATATTTGAGGTTGCAAAGAAATTTGAGTCGCAGCCAAACTTTCAAAGGTTCCAGTCTGAGGGTGGCGACATCACTGCCCTCCCCCTGGCCCAGACTTTGCTGAGCACTGATGTGAATGCCAATGACCTGAACAGGCCTGACAGGGGTGAGCACCAAGCACTGCCGGCGTTTCTGGAGGGAAAGTGTGGGAAATTGAAGTTTCTCAGTTTTCTGAAACTAAATGGTTTTATTTGTAATTAAAACCCCATGAACAGGTTTGATTGCATCTTTTACTGTAGGTAAAAAACTGAAGGTCTGCAAGAAATTCACAATTATTTTAACCATCAGGGAAAGTATAAATGACAAATGAAGTATAGGAAATTGGCACACCTACGTTTTCTGTGCAGGCCTGGTTTTTTAATGATCAGTCATGTGGGGTTTCAGGTTAATTTGTTACACCCACACTGGTCAAATTTTAATTTTTTAGTTATGAGAAACTGTTACGGTTTAAATATTTCCATGTGTGCATCCAGGTCTTTTCGAAGAGGCCAAAAGGCTGGTGTCAGTCATTGACGAGACCTCAGGCGTGCCCGTGCCCACACCTGGCTTGATCTGCAGAGGGATGGATCTGGCCGCAGAAGATTTGTACACTGACCGTGAGGCAACGTCCAGCTTCTCTGACAACGAAGGACAGGAGGACGGCGGCAGTGCCGTCCTGGAGGGCGACGAACTGCGGCCGGCCCCTGAGGGACAGGCCCAGGAGGGGCTGGTGGTGGAAGACGAGCTGACCTACGCCACTCAGCTCTCCCTGCAGTCGGCCATGACTCTCAGCGATCTCGAGGAGGATGCCATGCTTTCCTTGGCCATCCAGTACTCCATGGAAAGCAAGAGCAATGCCGTGGACGCGGAGGATGAGCTGCTGAAGGTTCTGGAACTTTCCAAGAAAATGGTGAAGCGGGAACCCCCCTCTGCAGACCCGGTGCTGGAGCAGGCCATTCACATGTCCCTCCAGGATGCCATCAAGGCGGCACACACCGCCGAGATCCAAGTCTTCGCGGGCTACAGCTGCGACCTCATCCGGGTAGACATCGCCCTGGGGAAGAAGGTGGGGCTGAGGCAGTGCGAGGAGAAAGTGGAGCACAGGTGTCTCAAGAACTTGTCGGAGCAGCACAGGAAGTACGTGGACATCATCCAGAGAAAGCACGCCGTGGACATCCAGATTCAGGGAAGCACCGCCACAATACAAGGCTTTAAGGACTACGTCTCTGAGGCGGTCCCTGACGTGAAACGGCTAATCAAGAAGATCTCTGCCTCAGTGCCGGATTCTGATGTTTTGCAGAGCGTGCAGTGGGTCTGGCACGATGGGAAGTCAGATTCCACACCTTATCCGCCCAGTGCCAATGTCTTTATAGAGAATGCCTGGAAAATGAAGGAGAAAAGGATTGATATTTTGTTCGATAGCCAGCCTTACACCATTGACTTTGGAAAGATGGAGGAGTACAACATTGTCACTGGGAAATCAGTACGTATTGCAAGGAAGTTACTGAGCGATGTGGACTTGTATTCAGATCTGCCAGGTACGGTAAAGAACACAGCCTTTCCGAATTCTCTGCGATGTTGGTTATCACATTATATGGCTTGAGTTGTAACTTGAACGAGTAGAGGTAGCATCAGCTTAGAAGTTAAAGTTGTAGTAAAACATGCAGCTTTTGCAGTAGAGTATGTTTTGTGCTGCAGTCTGCAGCTCCAACAGCTGTTACGCAAAGTAAGAAAGTTCCAATAATTCAAATTTTCATTTTCTCTCAAAGCTACAATTTGAATTTCATTGAATCACTTTCCATTTTTTTTACAAATTTGGGAATTGTAGAATATTTAAGGATGACTATTCTCAATGACATCCACCTTGAAATTTATATGGGTTTATAAAAGAAAATACAGAACTCTGTCACTTAAGCCTGCTCCATAAGATATTATTTTAGTGGTTTTCTAATACAGAATCATTTTTACAATGCACCTCTTGTGTTTAGTTTTGATAGTTTCCATTACTACTCATAGTAAATTGAGGGAATTTGAATAGAGTGTTTTCTTTACTGATGTGGGTCATCAGTCTATATTAAAACTTATTATTGCATGTACTGTAGGAAAAAAAATCATTTTGGATATGTGTGCACCTTTGCATTAAGAGATGTAATTGTGAGCTGTCTTGACAGAAGAGGACCTGACTAATCTCTCCAGCCTGCCTGACGCAACAGTGGTTTGTAAGGAATCTGATGAATTCCAAGATGTTGTCAGTGACTTCTACGACACCATTAGAGAATACCACAACAAAATAAAGGTTGTAAAGGTATGGAATTGTGATTTTGTCATTTTTATTTTTAGTTTAGGTTTCAGTTGTGTGTGTGTGTGTTGAGTGACCCATCACTGGGACTAAAGTGAAGACAAATATGTGAACCTGTGGATGATTACCTTGTCATCCACAGGACAAACATGACCATCACCTATAGGGTCAGGGTAGAGACAGGGTCCCAGCCTGTCAGAACCATTCTTGATTTCTTAATTTAAAAAAATAATGCTAAAGTACGGAAGCACTAATGGCTTTATAATTTTGTTCTGCTTGCAACACAGATAAGCTGCTTGCAATTGTACTCATAACAGTAATGGCTGTGTGTAAGTGTAGGTGTTCACAGAGTGAATGCACATATTTGCATATTTCATCTTCAAGTACACTACAGGGATGGGGTCTCTGGCTCTGTGTATGAAATAAATGGCTCAGGCTATAAAATATCTCATGCTGTTCTTTCTACAGGTTGAGAAACTCACGAACCGCCTGCTGTACAACCAGTACAAACTAAAAAAGGCTAGCATGCTCCAAAGTGCTGCTGATCCAGAAGTTGAAAGGACTCTGTACCACGGTACAAATGAAAGCAGTGTGAAGGAGATCAGCATTCATGGCTTCAACAGGAGCTTCTGTGGAAAGAACGGTACAAGTCTCTTACTCCTCTTACTTTTCTTTTGATTACTGGGGTGACCATATCTAACAGTAAAATGACAGTTCTTCCATCTTTCTTTTAATATGTTTGTGTTTGTTTTGGAGGTTGGGATCAGAAACTAACTGCTTGTGTTGAAGGTTCTGTGAGTTTTTTTGGTAACTTTTTCTACTTTCATTTCCTTTCACAGCCACTGTGTACGGACAAGGGGTTTATTTTGCTGTCGACTCGGCCTTGTCAGTTCAGGACCAGTACTCTCCCCCAAACGCAGATGGTCACAAATTTGTGTTTGTGGCGAAGGTGTTGACGGGTGACTACACCAAGGGCAGGCATGAAATGAAGACCGCTCCGCTGAAAGAAAACACCGAGATGCCCCTCCGATACCACAGTGTGGTGGACACAATGGACTCACCCAGCTTGTTTGTCATTTTCAACGACACACAGGCCTATCCTGAGTACCTGATCACCTGTCAGAAAATGTAAACTGTAAACATACTGTAAATGCGCTCTGCCAAATTCTGTTTTTCATCTGTTCCAGTGTAAGGTGTGATTCTTAGCTCTTCTTCATTCTTTATTCTGTTAAGGGTTCTGTGAAATACAGATCTGTTAATGCATTTTTTACACAGAAACGACTATGACAAGGTTAGGCAGGAGGAAACATAAAACATTTACTTTGGTGTTCTAGCAGTGAACATTAAATTGCTTAGTAGTAGATCTACCAGTAGCTTTTCCAGACTTTGCATGACATTTTCTCATTTCTCTCTTGTATCAAATGTATGCACTAGCATCCAAATGTGATTGTACTCTTGATGAACTTAAGAGGTTGATTTAGCATGAAAAGTTTCTTACATTATTTGATACCAATCATCAATCATAACAAGACATGATGACATTCAATATTGTATGTGCAAATAAGACCTCTGCCAAGCATACTTAGATAGATATATCTAAATGCATGATTTTGAAATTTTGTTCATACCCTTGATCGTTGTGCACTGAACACTGCCTTGGCTTTGACAGCATGAAAGAGAAAACGGAACTGTTCCTTTAGTCTTTTAAAAGATTGTTAAATGTAAGCTACTCGGCAGCTTCTTCATGCAGGTCCTCTCCAGCTCCTCCAGTGTTGTGTGAGCTGTGTTCTTCACTTCAAAACATAAATGTTCCACTAGAAACTGGGATAACAGAAAATCCAAACCATGCATGCATCTCGGTGATCTGTTATCCAATTGAAAAGGTCATTTGTAAAGCTCTAAGGTCGAAGAGGTTAATTTATACTCTTCATAAAATGCATGATATTCTTTTCAACAATACTTTCTGTGCTAGTTCTACTGCTGGTTGAGCAATCTAATAAATAGATCTAGAATTATTTCCCTTGGGTAAGGGATGCTGAAAGTACAGTTATTAAATACAGAAATGCTTCTGTTTTTTGTTCTTAAGTACTTAATTCAACTATAGTACTTAATTCAATTATTCACTGAATTGCCATCTTTCCCTTTTTTAAATTTAGTTTACCAGTTTGTTATACCAAACTTGCTTTGGCCAGTTGTGCCTGTGACTGCACACGGGGAGAAAGAGGACGTGTTTGTAGCGGTAGCGTCCTCTGATAGAACCACTCCTCTTTAACACACAGGCAGCACACCCCCATGCTGGAGGTTTGATGCAGGTTGGAAGAGAGAGGTCCCCTTACAAGCTGACCAATCTGGCCCTACCTTCCGAGGGGCTCAGCTAATGGACTGGTCAAGTAATCCTGCTCGTATTCAGTTAGATGCCTATGCTTGGGTGAAAACCTTCAATGCCTGAGGCTCCTTTAAGCTGGGATGGATTACATGTAAAGTGACCCAATAAGCCAGCAGTGGCTGGAACTGGACTTTGGTCACTCTTGCCTTAGACTGTAAGTCAAATCGCTGACTTTCCTCATCTATACAGTTTGTGAAACCATTGGATGAAGATAAATACATTACAGGATCCACTCTAGAGTATTTGCAAAATGTTGGGGATGAATATATTTTCACATTGTGTATCAAAGAATATATGTAATTTTTTTTCCCAGTGAATCAGACATTTGTGTCGTGTTTAATGCATGCAGAAAGTCCTGTGTCAGCTTGCACTTTCTTGGCTAAATGAGCTTTCAGTTACAGTTCATCAAGAGTATGAATTTGGAGGCTACTGCATTTAAAGCTTTGTGTTTACAGTTTGAAGTACTCGTCTTGCAGTTTAACGTCTGTTTGGTACATCAGATATTTAGGACAACTGAATCAAAAAGTAAAGACAAAGTCAAGGTGTTGAGCAATGCAGTTTATTTAGAACATTTCCAACAGGTGGAGCTCTAACTAGTTAACTAGTTATGCTCTAGCTCGAATATCTGCAAAATTGTTTTTTTTTCCATGTATCTGCTAGTTGTGACAGGTTTTGGATTGCTGTACTTCTAACGTGTATATTCCTTTATTGGAAGATACAACAGGTCTTTAATAACTGGAGTTCATTTTCTGTTTCAACCTAAAGCAAATGATTTTCCAAACAAAATGCCTTCTATAACCTAATTCTTACTTTCTTGTAGTTGATCTGTATTTGTTTAAGACTCTCTGCTGTAAGCCGTGCTGTTAACTGGGGATTCAAAACATTGTTCTATAACCACCATTTTTATGACTGACTACTAGGCTGCTTCGGTAAATACAGTATGCTTATGCTGGATAAAAACAAAATGTAAAAAACCTACGAAGAAATAAACTTGTTTTGATCTAACGAATTGTGTTAATGATATGCAGTTCATTTTACACAAATGGCTAGAATACTGAAGTAGTTCATTAAGGTCGGCTGTGTCAGCATGCGTAGGTTGCAAAGGAACAAGTAAAAGGTTATGCCTTCTTCCACACCCAAAGAAGACTCCACAGCCAAAATGTTTCCTTTCTTCTTTTCAGCATGGAATAAACCTTTTACTTGTTCCCCGACTAGAATACTGATGGTTGTTGTCTACAGCGACACACAGAAATATCCCATCGGTACGTGTCAAGTGCCTGGCACATCACAATATTATTAAGAATACTTACTGTCTCACAGGTGGGGCACTGACTAGCCAATCCAAATGACTGAAACCGCATGGAAAGTGAGCTGAATGTAGTGATTGAACTACTGCACAAACCAGAGCTTAAAGGCCGTGAACATACACTATGCAAATCGGAAATGATAATGAGGATATGTGAAAGGCTTCAGAAATTGAAAGGGGCTGAAGAGGACCAAATAAAGGTCTTAAAGCATGTTTCATGGTCTATGCTGTACAATATGATATTATCATTTTACTAAATTATCCAACTGTTGAATAATCTGTCATTTTGCATTTTGTGGAAGTCTTAAATACGTCTTAGTAATAGCAATAATGGAAATAATAGCGTACGTTAAAGAAAGACACACTTCAACACCTAGAATACTTCCGCACATCGTAGAGGGTAGGAAAAAAATGTTTCCGTTGCGTAGGAACGATTTACCCTGTCTTTCGTTTCCCTGCCGGAATGTGTTGGTTCTAGTTCCGTCAGGACAGTTGCATGCTGGGGGTTAGAGATGAATGAAACATAGAAATAAACACTCAAATAGCCAAAAATGTATTAAGTGCTGGAAACAAAAGCAAAACTCGATAATGAACTTATAACAAGTTGAAACAGTGTCCGAATAAGGAGGAAAAATCGAGCTTAGAGACTACAACTAGGTAGGTTGTAAATAACCAGGTTCAATGTTTAAGTGGTTTCGATGCTACTGCACACTGAAACTTTGCTTCAGTGAGAGTTTCTTAAAAGAATTGTTTATCAGAAATAAAATATTATGTTGACTATAGCAATACTCCAATCGCGGTGGTTACTATAGTATTATGATTTCGACCTTACAGAAAGAAATGTGCTGTAAGGAAAGGAGACCGATAAACACTAATAATAAATGTGTTCAGCGGTGCCATTTCACTCATCTGCCTCAACGTGTTGTATTGTATTTTGATTTGTTTTTGTCCTGTAGGCGGATGCTTTATTACATTATTTTAACAGTCCATATGGATACACCTGCCTGTTGTATGTCGCCTGTGTTAAAACGGTAGATTTATTTTTTTTATCGAATAGAAAAATACCACTTTACTGCTTTAATCAGATTATGAGATACAATTATTAAAACACAACCCTTCTATCTTTTTTTCACTGAAATAACAACGGTGGGTACAGCAATAACAAGATAGGGATGAAATAAATTTAGCAAGTTCACCAGACACAAGCGTGTATCTCTGATGCGGAATGCGATGGCTTCTAGTTCAAAATAACACTCTTCAATTCAATTTATTTTTATATGGCGCTTAACAAAACAAATTACCATACATGTTGTCGATACAGAACAGAAAAGAAAGTCTTAATCTTGGTTGGTTCCCATAATTTGGTATCTTAAGCTATGCGTGTGCGGCAAAATGCGTTTGAATACCAACGCTTTGTCTCCCTGTGTGTTCAAAGTGCACAGGCTCACCTTGGTTGAGTGGATCTGTCAGCCGGGCGCTGAGGGAGTGCGGAGCCCCGGGCCAGGATGTACGCGGTGTATCGCCAGGCTCACCCCCCGACGGGGATCGAATTCTCCGTGTTCTGCAACTTCTTCTCCTCTGAGGAGAGGAACCTGGTGGTGGCCGGCACCTCTCAGCTCTACGTGTACAGGCTGGTCCACGATGTGGAGGTGAGTGTGCGGAGCAGAGGCGATTTTTTCGTTCTTCCCGAACTGAAGTCAGTTCGTAAAAAGACATGTGGAATACCTGTGGGAGAGACATGAGAGTAGGGCTTGAACTGGAGACGCATGAGTGATCATCAGATATATTAATCATTCTGTTGACGGTGGCATCTTTCTTAAGAACAGTAGTAGCCTAAAGATCTGAGAGCCCCATCAGGCTGTGCCTTACAAGAATACTGTGCTGTCAGTCTCAGCATCTGGGCTATAATATTTGTCCCAGACTCCCGTGACTTCCTGCAGAAAGAAGTGTCTCCTATTTCCTGTCCTGAGTGCTCCTGAGCGGGTACACTGTCAACTCTGACATTGGCTTTGAGTGAAATGTCACAGAAAGCAGTGTAGTATAGCCAGTCAGCCTATCAGCATGCCTCAGGGAGGTGGGAGAAAACTCCACACAGGCACCCCAGCCTGGATAGGATCCTGGGACCCCTGTAACCCAGGACAATACTGTACCCCTGACCCCTGTAACCCCCTGTACAATACTTCATTCATAAGTTGTGTTTATGTTCCAGTGTTGCCCCCCCATGTATCCTGGGTTTGAATGTTCCCTACATATTGATATTGGTTTTCCACTCCCTTGATTCCTGTGCTTTGGAGGTTGGGATCATTGTCTCCTTTCAAGAAACAAGTAGTTCTGTGATAATGGATGAATACCTTTTTGTTTTCCTTTGCCTGCAACCACGTAGGAAACCAAGGTTGAGAGAAGTGATTTAACTCATTCGAAAACTGTACATTTTAAACTTCTGGATGTATTTGAACAGTGGTCAATCAGTGCGATATTTCCATTTGGTTATTGTGTTCTTACTGGTAAAATACGAGTGAATTTTCTTTGAATGTAATGCTCTTGTTTTATATTACAGAGCGCAACCAAGACAGAAAAATCAGCTGGTATGTGCGACTATTTCTTTTTCATCTGTATTAGCTGCTCTTTTGTTTTAAATGACAATAGCATGTCAAGTTGTCTAAAACTATTCATTTTTTAAATAGTTTTCCTAAATGGAAAAATAATGGCTAGAGTGTACTTTTTCACAAAAGATACTTGCCTACATAACCACCTATCTTCATCTACAAACCAGGAAGACATCTTACATTGTTGACATCTTTCAGTAGTTGTTAGTTTCCGATCTAGACCAGCCTGTGCTTAATGTACATAAGGAGTTCTTACTTTCCCATTTCCAGATGGGAAGAGCCGTAAGGAGAAGTTGGAGCAGGTGGCGGCCTTCTCTGTGTTTGGCAACATCATGTCTATGGCCAGCGTGCAGCTTGTTGGGGCAAAGAGAGACGCTTTGCTGCTGAGCTTCAAGGACGCAAAGGTAGAGCCGATTTTTGTGTGCCTATGGGCCTTTATGTTTGTATACCTGGGACGCCTGTCTGCAAGTAAACTATACAGTAAGGGAGATGAGAAACAGAGCAGAAGTGCTCTCAAAGGGGCCAGTAACCACAGATTCCCTTACTTTTCCATTACAGAATCCTTTGGAAAATAAGAACATTCAGAAGGACATGTGCTTAAAAAATAAATAGATTATTTTGGATTTGGCTGAGACATCATCACAGTGTAGTCTCCGATGAACAAGAATTGAATAAAATGTAAAAGGAAATTTAAAATGCATTTGTACTGGTGGTGTATATTGCAAAACATTACATTAGCCAGCCTCTGCCCTGAGATGTTTCCGTTGGTTTTGCAGCTGTCAGTCGTGGAATATGACCCTGGGACACATGACCTCAAGACGCTTTCACTGCATTATTTTGAGGAGCCAGAGCTGAGGGTAAAGTAACTGTTGTGCACAAAGACATACATCTTTTCCTTAAGGTGATACTTCCCCATGTTGTGATACATTCTGGACAGCTTCCCAGTAGTTATTGACATTGTCAGCAATGAGTTTTTAAGTTGTGTTTCTTTATTTTAAAACAATGTGGAGTGGATGAGCAAAATGCCCTGCCTTTTTTTCAAAATCATCTTTGATTGCATCTTGCCTTTCATGCAGAATAAACAGCACAGATTTCTCAGATTGTGAAATGCACGTTTTGAAGGGTGAGAACTTAGTGTAGGTTTTTTTTTTGCCTTAGAAAGTGGAAGAGAAGCTGGGTACAAAAAACAACTTGCTTTGGTTTTGTGGACATAGAGAAAAATCCCCTAGTGTTGATGTAATTGATTGTTTTGTACAGGACGGATTTGTGCAGAATGTCCATATACCCATTGTCCGTGTTGACCCGGAGAACCGCTGTGCTGTGATGCTGATCTATGGTACCAGGCTGGTAGTGCTGCCGTTCAGAAAGGACACTCTGACGGATGAACAAGAAGGCATTGTGGGAGAAGGGTATGTTGACGTGAGTGCTTAAAGAACACTCAGCTCAAGTGCATCTCATATTTGGGTCTGCTCAAAGAGCGAAGAGACTGCTCCTGAAAGTAATCTTTACAATAAATCAGTTCATGGTGCTCTTTCACATCACTTGAAAATCTGGGTCGCCAAAGTTTTGTCAAAGCCAATTTCATTGTTTCTTATGTTAAAATGTAACTTATAAATTTTGTATGTGACTTGGAATTTTTGTTTGCTATAGTTAGTACATTTTGTGAATGCTAAGTAAATGGTTTTGTTCTTGACTGTAACTTCAGCACGAGTTGACGCAGAAAACCCTGGTGTCCTGCACACAAAAATTTACATGCCCCCTGAACAAACTGAGGACGTACTTTGTTTTCCCTTGTAGGCAAAAGTCCAGTTTTCTCCCCAGTTATATAATTGATGTGCGTGAACTGGATGAGAAACTGCTGAACATTATTGACATGAAGTTTCTCCATGGATACTATGAACCCACTCTCCTGATACTGTATGAGCCCAACCAGACATGGCCAGGGTGAGTGCTCATTAACACTGGAAAGAAAAAAAGAAACTTACAACCAGAGAGAATCCGACCCTTTTATATGTCACCTACATGTTGTCTAACTTTTTATTTTGCTATGTATTTAAATTCTTGTCTTTGTTTTTAGACCAATCAACATGTTTCTTGGTAGGAGGATATTACTTACAGTATATATTTTGACTCAAGCTGGAAAAAAAGATCCTTATCTAGTAGGGTATTCATTTGTGTTGCTGACATCATGTAGTCCCCTAAAAAAAATAAAAACACTTTTGTAAATACACTAAAAATATTCAAACTAAAAAGCCAATGGTGTGTATGTATTTATATTTGGATAAAGGCAAGTGTGTATATTAAAGACTGAAAGAAATGTCTACCTGCTATGGAGGGTTTAGTCAGTAGGTTAGAGGTTTATAGGCCTGCCCTGCTGGAGGGGATTAAATAGTGCCCTGCTATAGTTTCATGGAAGTCAGATGGCTAATAGCTTTGTCTTCTTCCCTGGCAGACGTGTAGCAGTGCGACAGGACACCTGCAGCATTGTGGCCATCTCTCTGAACATCATGCAGAAGGTTCATCCAGTTATCTGGTCGCTCTCCAACCTGCCCTTTGACTGTACACAAGTCATGGCTGTGCCCAAGCCTATAGGTACGTCACAGTTTGTGCCCTGAGTAGACAGGATCTCAAGGGAAGGTGCATGATGCTGCTGAACACACTGAAGTCAAGACTATAAAAAGGAAATGATGTTATATTTAGCTCTTAATATACTACTTATGATATTTTATGCAAGCAGCCTTATTGCTGTTGGTTATGGAGGTAGAATGTATGATTAAAGTACGTCATAGGTTATGTATTAGAGGCACAATGTTCTTTTTTGTAGCTTCACACCATGATGGTGAATTAACATGCTTTCAGTGAAGTCTGACACTTCCTCTATGGCATTTGTAGAAGACAATAAATGTTATCTTGAATGCTACGTTGAAACATAAAAACAGGGGTAACTAAACTGCTTTTAGTTTTGAGAAATAAAGACTGGGTGAATGTTTTCAGCTGTAGTGTACCACGGGGAATGTCTTCTGTTTCCAGGTGGAGTTGTGGTGTTTGCCGTGAACTCCCTGCTCTACTTGAATCAAAGTGTCCCTCCTTATGGAGTTTCTCTCAACAGCCAGACAAATGGGACAACAGCTTTCCCGCTGCGTAAGTAAAAAAAAAAACACAACATGAACAAGAACATGTCACAACACCCTACCTTTGAAAGGATTGCCTTCAGTTCCTCAGATTTCAAACAAAAAGTAATGGGTGGATGTAATACCGAGGAGTGGGTTTCCTTGCAGAAAGTAGAATTAAAAATGAAGGGAGCTGAATTGCTTCCACAGATGGTAAATTTTTTTCAAAGTGTGGTAAAACTCCCTGACCTGCACTGTTTGAAACAGTGCAAGAGTTTGAGACAGTAAATGAAAGAGGTGAATTAAGCATTTTTGTCATTGTAGCAGTAAGATAGTAGATCTTGCTTTGTCAATAGCTTATTTAACTTGTAAAATTATCCTGTTTAAATTTAGAGAATTTAATTAGTGCTGTGTATGAAAAAAAAATCTTTAAAATTATGGCATTCTAAGTATGTCTCATTGGTTTTCATTGAGCAATTTAACCTGAACACACTTGTGTAGCATAGAGGTTTTGTTTTTTTAAAAGTGTAGTTCTCTTACTCAGTGCACTTTATAATTTAGCAGATGCTGTTGAGATGCTATTCTGTTAACCAGCAGATTCTTGTGTTATTACTTTACTGGTCAGGTATCCAGGAGGAGGTGAAGATCACCTTGGACTGTTGCCAGTCTACGTTTATTGCTTCGGACAAGATGGTCATTTCCTTGAAAGGTGGTGAAATGTAAGTGTTTTCATTATGACTGGGTGGTAAGAAGGAGTTATTTTCAGTCATTCTTCCTGATTAAACCAACGTGGAACCTGAAAAAAACATGTTAATTGCAATATGATATTCTTTTCCCTTTTTTAAAATTTTCAATTAATTGAATCAGAATGCATGGCATGCTTTTTTCAAATTATTTTCTGTGTGCTTGAGGTCATTAGCAGCACTTTCACAAAGTCACAAAGGCACCACCAGTCATGTTCAGCAGTATGGTGGACACTTACAGCCTTACCTGTGTCCACTTTCCCCATTACAAATGACCAGTGCTGAAAACACTAATGGGATTTAAATCAAAGGGTGTCTCATCAAATGAGCCTGTAACAGGTTCCTCCTCTTTCCAAGTGATGCCAGACAGAGAAAGTGCTGAAGGGGACAGTATGTGGGCCTGTCTTTCTGCTGGCCTGTGTTGTTTGTAGTGCGCTGCCTGTGACAGGCCCTGGGGTTGCTCTGAGCTGCTATGCTTCTCTGTGTGTGCAGCTATGTGCTGACCCTCATCACCGACGGGATGAGAAGCGTGCGGGCGTTCCACTTTGACAAAGCTGCCGCCAGCGTCCTGACCACTTGTGTAAGTTGAGCCCGCGACCAGCAAATCCGTCTGTGTTCCTTCCCCCGAGTTGTGAAAAGTTTTGTGTGGGCTCAGTGTCGTGACATAAAAAAGCATGACAGCAGTTAATGACAAAAAAAAAAGTGCTGAAATGTGTCCGGTTAATAAAAAGAGGAAGAGGAGAAAGAATGCCAGTTCAGTAACAGCTGTACCCCTTTTCTGCTAATATCTGCAAAAGGGTTTCTGGAATTTACAAGCTGTCTGTGCTTGTAAAGAAGGTGGTACCAGGTGTAGTGTACAGAACAATGCAGGGGTTCCCCCTGTTACTTGATATCTGCGATGTTCAGTGATGTTCAGTTCAATACCGAGTAGCAGCGAAAAACAAAATGTGAAAAATGTGTTTTTGCCTTGTGTTTTTTGAGTTTTTAGTCCTTAAGTGTAATTTTCCTTTTGTTCAGTTTGACGGCACATAGTTCTCACACTGGCTGTACTCGCTGTTCATTGTGTTCGTCTTTTCTCGTCTCCCTTAATAGATGATGACGATGGACCCAGGATATCTGTTCCTGGGTTCCCGGCTGGGTAATTCCTTGCTCCTTAAATACACGGAGAAGCTGCAGGAGACTCCAATTGAGGAGGGGAAGGAGAAGGAGAAACCAGTAAGGGTATTTCTTTCGGTATACGTGCAGATTCAGGGTTTTATTTTTTATCTTGGAGCAGATCTATCGTTTTAGAGCACTGCTGTCAATCACATTAGTTTAGGCTGGGGTTACCCAATGCAGGTTCTGGAGGGCAGGTGTGTCCACTGTGTTTTTTCAGTTCATCTCTTAATAAGCTAAACCAGTTAGTTACTAGTTTCAAGCGTCAGTGTGCCACCAGCTTCTCCCACCTGCTATTTTATAGAAAGATGTATAATCTACCAACACACTGACCCTTCAGAAAGAGTAATGGTCACTACTGGTTAGGCACAGATGTGTGAATTAGGAAAACAGCATTCTAGATTTCATCAGGAGTATCCTGAAAAAATATATTTACTTTTCAATTTAACTAAAAAGAGTCTTATTTTGTATAAGAGTGCAGAGCCCTTGGTAGTTGACTAAATGAGATACATGGGCAAAAAGGCCTCCTCTCATTTGCAAACTTTCAATTTTATGTTGTCTCAGTACTTTTCCTGCGAGATATTTCTCCTGTACAACCCAGTTGTATTCATGGCTGCATACTACATTGATGGCTTCTGTCATTTCTGATGTTTTATTCTGTTTGTTTTATATTGTTTGTTGTACATGCACCTGGAGCACAGGCCCCTGACGCCTGTATTGTGCATGTTGATGTGAAGACTGTAATTTGTGTCAGTCAGGTTTAGTCTGTTCAGTGACAGGCAGGGGAAAGAAATATAAACATTCTCTGGTCACAATGCATGTATGTCATCTTGTTTTGGGCCAGGTTTCAGAATTCAGTTGATGTCCCGGTATATTTTTTCTCCCTGCGGGGCTGGATTTGATAGGGTCTGCTGTTAGCCTTGCACTGCAACATCGACTCAAGTTATTTCTTGCGTTTCCTTTTTCAGGAAGAGCCTCCAAATAAAAAGAAAAAAGTTGATGTGACTTCAAATTGGACTGGTTAGTAAAATTCGTTTTTTCCCGTTTGCTCCTTGTATGCGTTGTGCTCAACGTCCTGCCGTGTGAAAGACGTTTAACATTCTGTCCAATGCACTGGTTTCTGAAAGGCTGAGAGAGGCTAGGCCTTTATATAGGAGCCTTGCTCGGCCAGGCTAGAAGATCTGTGCTCGTAGCGCCAGGCTCATACGGTGGTGTGTTGTAGCCGGCAAGGCGGCCCTCCTGGACGAGGTGGATGAGATCGAAGTGTACGGCAGTGAGGCCCAGTCGGGAACACAACTGGCCACTTTCTCCTTTGAGGTGAGTGTAGTGGAGCTGCGCCCCATTCATAGAACAAAACAGAAGGACATGTGTTAAACAAAAGAGAAAATGTCTAGTGGGATCAAGTCAAATGTGTTTCTCTGCACAATCTTACCTTGTTGTATTACAGAATCTTACGGTTGTTTTCTTTAAATGGACACCACTGTATTGAATGAAGAGGTCATTTTTGCAAATAAGATGATGGTTTTAGGTGTTTTCGCTTTTGAAAAACAAAGCTGCTTATACCCGGGTTAACTGAAATGTTCAGAAGCAGATGTGTATTCGTGGCTGGTGCAATTTTGGCACGTTTACTGGAGAATCCTGTTGCCCTGATGTGGAGCCCTCTGTAAATCAGTGTGTTTCTGAATTTAGATTTGGTGAATCTAGCTACTCAATATTTTGTATTTGGGGATCAGTAGTATTTTGACAATCTGATGAAACAAATGCCTTCTCTTTTCGCTGTCTAGGTGTGTGACAGCATCCTGAACATTGGTCCCTGTGCCAATGCATCGATGGGGGAGCCTGCCTTCCTGTCTGAAGAGGTACCTTTTGAAATCCTTTTGGACCTTTTGGAATGTGCAGCAGACATTGGGCTTTTAATGAACTGCATCTTGTTCCAAACACACATAGACAAACAACAAAGCCATGCAATCTGACAAGTAACAAGTAGGTCATTCTGTTTTTGAGTAGGAGATAAAGTAATGTTCTACATGTAAAGCTTGGGAATACTTGTGAAAGTGAAGCACTCTGCATGCTACAAGGAATTATTTTACTATTGTATATTGAAACAGAAGCGCGCTTATAGTTTAAAAAGTACCTTCTGTTTCTGTAGTTCCAGAACAACCCAGAGCCTGATCTGGAGGTGGTTGTGTGTTCAGGTTACGGGAAGAACGGAGCTCTGTCGGTGCTCCAGGTGAGTGTTGATACTGGAGTGCAGGAGGGGGGGGTTGTGTGCACTGTACAGAAACCTGTGGTGGTGAGGCACGTCTGCCACAGGTCACGTAGTAGTGCTACAGGAAATTCTGGGTTTACCAGGGCTGCCTCAGAGATCAATGGAGCAGCCTGTAAACACTCATGACACACAGGGCTCAGCAGGATGTCCATTACTGGTATCGGGAGGTGGGTGGCATGGAGCTGATCAAATGAAGTGAGCGAACTGTGTTGCACGTGCCTTTGTTAATGAGCGCATTTCTCACAGAGAAGCATCAGGCCTCAGGTCGTCACCACCTTTGAGCTGCCGGGCTGTCACGACATGTGGACAGTTATTTCTTCTGAGAAGAAGGAAGAAGTAAGGCGCTTTCTTTTGCTTGCCCTTAATTCTCGGGAAAAGCCTTTTGTACTGAGCAAAACTGACTTGCGGCTGCGGCCCCTCTGCTTGTTCTCCTCTCCCAGGCGCCTGAGGTAGACAGTGAGACCACCGAGGAGACGCAGCCTGAGCCGGCCCCAGAGGAGGATGACAAGAAACACGGCTTCCTCATTCTGAGCAGAGAGGACTCGACCATGGTAAAAGACTTTACTCCTGTTCAGA
Organism: Lepisosteus platostomus; assembly: GCF_059453375.1. Lineage (NCBI taxonomy): Eukaryota > Metazoa > Chordata > Actinopteri > Semionotiformes > Lepisosteidae > Lepisosteus > Lepisosteus platostomus. The sequence goes on from NC_142622.1 coordinate 16,062,450, forward strand.
GCTCGCCGGATACTTGAAGAGTCATTTTTGTTCATGGCCAGAGTTAGTGGTTAGAGTTAGGCTGGCTTACTTTGACATTTGCTGTGCAGTGCAAAATGGGCACAGATGGAAACGTGATGATGAGCCTTTTATTACAGAAACAGTAGTTTCACATAGTTTGGGTTCAACTGACAAGTATGTTGTGAGAGCAGAGTCGTTAGGGGGTATTCCAAAGCCCTCCCTGACCCCTTGAGACACTCACAGCTGGACAACTAACCTAGGCTAGGCGCCACAGCCTCGCCTGATCAGTAACTATTGTCATGTTCCAAACGTGTCTGGCACCAACTGTGTGGCCCATTCGGAAAGCATGGTAAGCTGGTGCAGCTCAGTCAGCTGGGGGGAAGTCTTCTCTGAAACCTTTTCCTTTCCTTGAACAACCGCAAAGGAACAAATCAACACAGTATTGAGCAGAACGAGCTTTGTAAAATATGCAACATGTAACAGTGAAAGGAACAAAAAAAGGAAAACTTGTACTTGTAGTTTTTGTTCAGAGGATATCCCATCACTCTGACATCAGTTCTAATAAGGACTTGTGGTTTTCAGATACTGCAAACAGGCCAGGAGATCATGGAATTGGATACCAGTGGATTTGCTACTCAGGGACCCACCGTCTATGCTGGAAACATCGGGGATAACAAGTACATTGTCCAGGTTTCCCCCATGGGAATTCGGCTTTTGGAAGGAGGTAACTTTTTTGTAGAACAGAATATACTCACTAGATGAATTCAATCATAATAATAATTATGAAAGTAACTGGAAGCAGAGATTAATGGCGGGCCAAGTGAACCTGTGGCTTTTCATAGGATGTTTTTTGTCAGAGTATTTTTGTGGGTTCCACTATGTGTCCCAAAATAACCATGACTTTATATACAGTGTACGCAACGTCAGGAGCAGTCAGAGACCATGGGCATGTAAAGTTTCCTATTTGTGTTCCTCAGTAGGCATGACTCTATCTGCACTCTCTAAAACAGAGTTTTTCATTTGACCTTTGGATCTTTGGAGGTCATGGGTAATGACATTTTTAAGAGTGCGCAGTTGATTTTGTTTTACACTTAATGTCTGAAGATGCCAGTGTGTGTTGGAGATCGTCAGCTGCTGCCTTTAGAGCTACAGTAGCCTCCTGAGCCACTTGTCTTCAGCCCATGGGTCAAAGACACACTTGTACCCTCTATTTGGCAGGGGGTCACTGTCTTAATTTTCATAATAATGGACAATGCAGTGAAAAATGGTAGGTTCAGCTTTTGTGGCTTTTTTAAAGGCCATCCCCCAAATTGTGGAAGTCAAAAACCATTTGCCTGCAGTTTTAGGAGAGCTCTCTGACTTACACACATATCCTCCATGTGATGTCTTCCTTTTACATCCTATGTGTTTGGGACTATATGAGGAAACATTTGACATATAGTCCCAAACACATAGTTTTCTGTTGCACTTCAGAATGTTATTCAGAATGTTATTGTGGATTTGTTCTTGAATTTATCTGAAGAAATAATTGTGGAGTTTTAAAAGGAATACATGTGACTGCTGATCTGTAATTAAATTAATCATTCATGACAAATATTTTCAAAATCTCTGTGACAATTACAGGATGACATTTTTAGGTTTTTTGAAAAGGCACATTATTCAATCCATTGCCAGTTCTATTATACATTGTTTTTAGTTCATATTTGAGTTGGCAATGGATGAATCCGTAGGTCACCATTTTTCTGTAGTATAAATATACTGTACGTAAGCAGTTTGCCTGCTGTCATTTTCAGCAGGCAATGTTTTGGACACCTTGACTCAGGCTTGAAGTTCAACAAGCAGTTCTAGTTTTGTCTGCTGTAGCTTGTATCTGTGCTCAGAGCTGTGTGACCTCACACTGTTCACTCTACCTCCCTAGTGACCCAGCTGCACTTCATTCCCGTGGACCTGGGCTCTCCCATAGTGCACTGCACAGTCGCTGACCCTTACGTGGTGATCCTGACTGCAGAGGGCCAGGTCACCATGTTTGTCCTGAAAACTGACTCTTACATGGGCAAGACCCACCGGTTGGCCCTACAGAAACCACAGATCCACACGGTACGGCTGATGGAAGAATTATATATGTTATATTATATATTATATGTTATATTATTGTTCTCTATCTCAGCAAACCGTACGAGGACATTGAGGTCATTTAATCTAATTTCACACTAGCTGAACGTCTCCCTCGTCCTTCTCTCTGTGAAAGCTGCCTTCATTTGTAATAGGTTTATTTTATCACTGTAGTCCAAAGCAGATAACTTAATACCAAAAAACAACAAAAAATATCAAAAGTCTTTGTGTGCAATTTTTAATTTTCTATAATCTAGACTATAATCTGTATTTAGTTTTATAAACCTACAGTTTGCATTTTCGACCTACACGGTTGCATTTTAAAATACGTCTAGGTGTTGGCAATTTCGGTTACTAAGTGTCAGAAAGTAGATAGCAGGTACCAGAGCAATCCACTAGGAACCTCCCTGCTAGAGGGGCCGGTGTGTTGTTCGGAAGCTTGCTCCGCTGCCGTAAAGCTGGCCTGACAGAGGTGTGCTCTTGCTGCCAGCAATCCCGGGTCATCGCGCTGTGCGCCTATCGAGACGTCAGCGGCATGTTCACCACTGAGAACAGGGTCTGCAGCACCTCCAAGGAGGAAACCACAGCCCGGAGCGTCTCGGAAACGGAGACCATCATCCAGGATATTGGGTAGGGGCAAACCAGAGTAGCATTCCCAGGACAGGGAAGCTGGAAAGGCATTCCACTTACTGTCTTGATGTACTTGAACAGATTTTCATTTTTAAACTGTTTAAAATCCATTTACTGTTTACTAGTGCACACAGTGGACTTATTTTTAAATGTAGTATTGTTAGTATTACAGCTTGTATTTACATAACTGTCTCAAATTGAAGGACAGCTGGACTGAGTTCATATCAGTTTTTGTTTGGTTTAAAGAAAGCCTTGGTTTCATTTTTCTTTTTTTTTTAAATGAATTCACTGGTTAAAATCTAAACTTGCAATTTCTTTTTTTTTCTCCTCCTTGTTACACTTTTCCTTTCTTGGCCCTTTTGTTTTTTTTCCTATCTAAGTCTTCCTTCGTCTGTACCTTCTGTTCCCAGTAACACAGTTGACGATGAAGAGGAGATGCTGTATGGAGACTCCAACACTTTCTTTAGCCCCACCAAGGAGGAGCCTGCCCGCAGTACCTTGTTCATCCACTCCTACAGGGAGGGCGCCCTTCTCAAACTTGAGCCCACACACTGGTGCGTGGCGGTGAGAGAGAATGGAGTCATGGAGGTGAGGATTAGAATGTCCCTGCTCCTGTTGACCAAAGATGACAGCATAAAAACAGTGGTCCTGGGGCACGAGGGATGTGGCTTTTTCTAGATGCTCACAGTGCTCAGCTTGCTGAGACACATAAAAGATATGGGGTGTGCAACCCAACAGGGCTGTAGCTGCATTTTTTTATATAATTTTAATAATTAACATACTTTGGTTGGTAATTGTGCAAAGGGAACAACACATTATCGAGTAGGTATTTAATAATCAGTCTCCTGCTGAGGAAATGAACTCACTTGTGCTGTGTTACAGATCTACCAGCTCCCTGACTGGCGCTTGGTGTTCCTGGTGAAGAACTTCCCTGTGGGGCAGCGCGTGCTGGTGGACAGCTCCTCAGGCCAGTCTGCTGCTCAGGGGGAGGGCAAGAAGGAAGAAGTCACACGGCAAGGAGAAATCCCATTGGTTAAAGAGGTGGCCTTAGTGTCTCTAGGCAACCGCCAGACACGACCCTACCTGCTGGTGAGTGCCTGAGGTGAAAGGTGACACTAACCTGAGTGACTTCTGCAGTCAAAATATAACTGGAATGACCCTCCAACAAGTACAATAGCTTCTGTCCTTCTTGAAGATCTGTATGTTCTTCAGGTTAGTTCTGCTCTAATTGGACTTACTTAGTTGAAAGGACTATTTGTATGAGAAGTCCAATCACCAGTTTTGTTTCTGGTGATTTCTGCCTGTAAAGTTGCAGGACTCCATGTGGAGTGGAGTAGCCTGTTCCTGTACATTATTCTCTGAAAAATCTTTTTTATGTCATTGCCTCTATAGAGTGAACTTTACAAGAAAAATTGAAGGTCCCATCTGTAGTTCTGGTTATTACCTGTAGATAAGAAATGGTTACAATTTCCCTTGTCTGTGCTTCAGGCCCATGTTGACCAAGAGCTTCTCGTCTATGAAGCCTTCTCTTATGACCAGCAGCAGGGCCAGAATAACCTGAAAGTGCGATTCAAAAAGGTGAGCGAATGAAGTGTGCCTTCAACAAAAATGTGCTTCATAAAAGAATTTTTATTTATACCATTTCTGGAATTTGAGAGCTTTAGTATTGCTTCAGTTCAACACAATTTCCTTCGACCTTTGTTTTGTCTGCAGAATTCCAATCAAAAGCAGACAAAAGTAATGTTAAATGAGATTTGTTTCTAATTTGCTGAAAACCAAGATCATTTTCAGACAACAGCAATCATATTCACTCCTTCAATTTGTAATCTGTTAACAGCCTTTTTTGTAAGCAAATCTGCGCCACAAAGAGTCTGATCCAGAAATATTCGCAGCTGTAGTTACTGCCGTAGGTGCTTTCTGCAAATGTTTAGAATTGAAATTCATTTGAATAGCAAAGAGCATTTAGTTTTACAGCAACAGCTCTCACTTGTTCAGAGATTCCATGAAAGTGCCTTGGTACCCATGATGCAGTGCATTTGGAACAGAATATCCTTAACTCACATTGGCTGCCTTCTACTCCTTCAGGTTCCCCATAATATTAACTTCCGGGAGAAGAAGGCTAAGATCTCCAAGAAGGAGAAGAAGTCTGAGGGTGGCCTAGGAGAGGAGGGGTCAGGATTCAGAGGTCGGGTGGCCAGGTTCAGATATTTTGAAGACATTTCTGGATACTCTGGGGTAAGAATGCTCACAGGCTGATAATTGAGAGACATTTTTTCTTGTTTTTAATAGGAAGTATAAAATGAATGTGTGTAGGCATACATGCTCAGAAACGGGCAAGCAAAGCTGTATACCAGTTTGTAAACCGGTTTGTTGGTGTACTTGTGGTAAGAAGTGATGTACATGTGTGTATTAAAATGTAAAGGAACAAGTAATAGGTTAATTCCATGCTGAAAAGAGAAGAAAGAAAACACAACCTTCTGATCAGCTGTGTTCTGCCACCAGGTGTTTATCTGTGGCCCTTCTCCTCACTGGATGTTAGTGACTTCACGGGGGGCTCTGAGGCTGCACCCCATGACCATCGATGGCCCCATCGAGTCCTTCTCCCCCTTCCACAACATCAACTGTCCCAAAGGATTCCTATATTTTAACAAACAGGTACAGGCAGGCGAAAGCTTCAGTTTCTACTTGCTCAGAAGTCTGTACTGTAAAATTTTGCATCTTCAACTGTGTTGTTAAAGTTCAATATATATTTTTAGTTATACTTATTCGACTATGGTATCTCTTACTTCTGTTGAACATTCATTAAAACTAGGAAGTGGTACTTAAGATTCCTAGTGCATTTACTAGTTCTAAGGTATGAATACTTACAACTGGAGCTCTGTAAAAGTCTGTAACCCTCCGATAGAATATGCCCTGCAAATACTGTAGGGCGAACGCCTGGTCTGTCCCGGTTTTTCATGATGTAATGCCTTCACAGTCAAATGGTGGGTGTCTGTTTTCCAGGGGGAGCTGAGGATCAGTGTTCTTCCTGCCTACCTCTCCTATGACGCTCCTTGGCCGGTCCGAAAGATCCCCATGCGATGCACTGTGCACTACGTGACATACCATGTGGAATCCAAGGTGAGACCTGCTTTTTCAACAGATAATGTCTGGCTGATGCTTTATAGCAGAACAGATAGGAGTTACAGGTGGAGCGATGCGAGGATGAACTTGAATAATGACTTTGTCATCCTAGGTCTATGCCGTGTGCACAAGTGTGAATGAAATATGCACGCGCATTCCCAGGATGACCGGTGAAGAGAAAGAGTTTGAAGTCATAGAAAGAGGTGAGGTTTTACTTTTATTTGGAATAGCCAATGGTGTGTGTGGTGTAGAAAGGCCTGTAAATGTAACTTACCCCTAGAGGCCACAACACAGTTTCTATATTGTTTGTAAATAGCCACGGTGGGGATTAAGTAATTATTAGGTGTTCGGTGCTGGTTAATGAATGAGTATTTTCACATGGGTGTAATTAAACCTTTGTTTACTATAAAAATGCTATGCACAGTCATCGAAGGCTTGGGCGTATTTTGCAGAAAGGTCTAATATATAATCTCTTGGAATGTAGTCTTTGTTGTCTTTGTGAGTGTTGTGCATGCAGACACTAGGGACAACCCTGGCGGGGTTGGTTTTTCATGGCTCATAGCTACAAACCCTGCACGCTTACATTGGAGAGAATGAGAAAACATGGGCAGACTGCTGTGACGTGCCCACTTTTGACCCCCTCATCACTGGATATGCCATGACCCAGGTTCAAATCCAGGGGCTCCATTTTGATCTAAAGGACCCCAACAACATCATCATCATTATCATTTTCTAACCCGCATTATCCAATACAGGGTTGTGAGGGAACTGGAGACTGTGCCGGCAAGCAACGGGCACAAGGTAGATAGCATCCCAGGAATTGAACCTAGATTCCCCAGTGTTGCGAGGCAGCAATGCTAATCACTGCACCACTGTATCGTCCCCCCACCGAGGACATATGGAGCTTTAATCCGTTGTAAAAAAAAATGGGAACTTTGATTTGTTTTTTGTCAGATGAACGGTACATCCACCCCATGCAGGAGAAGTTTTCAATCCAGCTGATCTCTCCTGTTAGCTGGGAGACCATTCCCAACACACGGTAAGTATACAGCAGGACTCGGCAGTGGAGGAGTGTTAATCAGAGTAACAGGACCTGCATGGAATATAGGCAAAACTCATAGCTGTGTCATCCAAAAACATTTTGGATTTTCACAACCCTTTATTCTTTCTAATCATTTAGATCATGGTTCTAAATTACTTTCACTTCAGTCCCCAGAATTGAGCACTTTTTTCTTAAAAATGGAGGAAAGTGTGGTTACAAGAGCATTGCTGAAGATAGAGCTCTACTGGAACAACACTATGCTAAAACAGAGATCAGTACTGCAATGAGAGCTGTGGTGGTGGAGTACGACTGTACTGCGGTAGCAGCAGTGCAGTTTCCATGTGCTACACTGCACTGGTCCCATTGTTGTGGAGCCACACAAAACTCCCAGTGTGCCGACATCACCGTTGGCCTCCAGGCAGGAGAGCCTGTAGTGCTGTCTGCAAGAGGCGCCGGGCTCCTCAAGCCCTGGTAAATGGGGACCCTGTGGTTGAGGCCACGCGTGACCCCCTACTGTAACGGACTCGCGTTGTCCCCCTCAGGATCGACCTGGAGGAGTGGGAACACGTGACCTGTATGAAGACGGTGGCCCTGAAGAGCGAGGAGACCGTGTCGGGCCTGAAGGGATACGTGGCCGCCGGAACATGTCTGATGCAGGGCGAGGAGGTGACCTGCAGGGGCAGGGTAAGACCAGGCCTTTCTAGGCCCTTCAGGGAGTTTGACGCCAAACACCTTTTCGGCAGGTCAGGGGAGGTGGGGTGCACAGAATAATGTCCTTTATGCCATCATGACTGCTTAGTTCTTATTTTAGTCTTGCTCAAAACTTTGTATGTTCTTGTCAGATTTTCACTCATGAACCTTTGTGTTTTTGATACTCTGTGATTACCTATACAAACTACATTTTCTGCTACGCTTTTCCAACACACTGTTGACAACTTTTTTTCTAAAAGTGCTGTAAAGTGAAGTTAGACATGACCTAGTGTTTTGAAATGTTTTCTATAATTTGCAGTAATTAATAATATAATTTGCAGCCACCTGTCTTCACATCTTATTATTTTCATCCCCTCACAGATGTGCCGAATTGTTTTTACTTCCTAATTGGAAATCCTGCGTGTATCTGCTTCCAGATCCTGATCATGGATGTGATAGAGGTCGTTCCAGAACCAGGACAGCCCCTCACCAAAAACAAGTTCAAGGTTCTGTATGAGAAGGAGCAGAAGGGGCCAGTCACTGCCCTGTGTCACTGCAATGGCTACCTGGTCTCTGCTATTGGGCAAAAGGTAACCTTGGTTCCTATCTGCCATGTTTTATAACAATGCAGGAATGTGTATTAGTGTGTTTGCTGTAAACATAAAATAATCCAAGGATATTAAATCACCAAAAGGATACCACAGAGCTTATTGATAATTTATTTTAGTATTTCTCCAATGCTTTGTAAAAAACACTGTGTGCTTTCTGTGACATATCTTGAGATTTGACATCTTGCAGTGTCAGTGCATTCCCAGGGTGAAGTGTTCTATTCTTCTGGGATCTCAGGTATCACAAAACATTAAGAAACGCTCAAACCTGACAGGTTTCTAAGCATGCAATGACCAGGCGGAGTGCTATACCTGCCCAGATTGCCCAGAAGCCTGACTGCACTGCTGTGTGTCTGGTGTGGTTTGCAGATATTTCTGTGGAGCCTTAAGGACAATGACCTGACGGGGATGGCCTTCATCGATACCCAGCTCTACATCCACCAAATGCACAGCATCAAAAACTTCATCCTGGCCGCTGATGTCATGAAGAGCATCTCTTTGCTGCGGTACCAGGAGGAGAGCAAGACTCTGTCTCTCGTCAGCCGGGTAAGGACAGGAAAGGACTTTGCCAGACTCCGAAGATGATGTAGAATATTGTGTGTTCATGGCTCCTTGTTTGAGGTTTATTTTGTTCATGTGATGGCCATAAAAGTATTTTAAACCAATATGACTGATTTAATCAACGAAAAACTATTACGTTGGAAGGTTGGTTGCTTTTAACTTTGTCTTACTGTCAGGAGTTAGTGAGCAGTCTTGACAAATGACACCGATTGCTCATTCCTGAATATTTCTCCAAATCCATTCCCCTAATATAGTTTTATCATGTATTTGTATCAAAGGCAGTGTTCTCTTTATGAGGGGTATATTGGTTCCTCTGTTTTTTTTTTAATTTTCACTAGGCTTGACATAAACAGCTGAGATTGCCTCATCACCTAAGCCCGATCATCTCTCTTACTAAAGAGGTGATGTACTTGCACAACAGTTGCTTGACTAGGTTACAGTATGAGTCATGGGTGATTAGTTTATCAAATATCAAAATCAGTGTCCAAATCTGTATACTTAATTTTTCTGAACATACACAGGCTTGTGTAGGGGATACATTTCTTTGATGCACTTTGGTCTTGAGGTACAGCATTAACATGCAGTGGTCTGCAGTAATTGAAAGTGGCTAAGCTGCCTGGTGATGGTAAGAGAAATGTTTCATCTTTCACGCAGGATGCCAAACCTCTGGAGGTTTACAGCATTGAGTTTATGGTGGACAACGGCCAGCTGGGATTTCTAGGTACAGTATGGGATAGTGTTCATGGAAGGCTTATCTTTAGGTGTCCAGTAAAGCAAAATCTGTGATTGTGATAAATTCTATTATGGCCTGTTAACATTGAAATTAACATTTTTTTCCTTCATTTTAGTGTCCGATCGGGACAGGAACCTGTTGGTGTACATGTATCTGCCGGAAGGTATGTGACTGCACATTAATAACTGCTCTGAAGAAATGCTCCAGTTTATCTTTCAGACCTTTCCTAGACAGTTTCACTGTGGAAAGAATAACCTGCCATAACAAGCACCATTTCTGTAACTTCATTCTCTTGCTAAAACATGATTTCATGCCGGGATGGGTATTGATAGATGATGGTGGGGACTGAACAAGTAAACGCTTGGTCCGTCTTGTCTGTGGGGGCAGCGTGGCCCTGGAGCAGGTGGCTTGGAGGGTGGGGAGAGAGAGGGGGGGCCCCAGGTTGGCGCAGGTTGGTTCGTTGACTTGGTTTCGCCTTCAACAGCGAAGGAGAGCTTCGGGGGCATGCGGCTCCTGCGGCGAGCGGACTTCAACGTGGGCGCCCACGTCAACACCTTCTGGAGGATGCCCTGCCGAGGAGCCATGGAGGGGCCCAGCAAGAAGCTGCTGGCCTGGGAGAACAAGCACATCACCTGGTTTGGTACCCAGTTTTTTTCCCAGTTCCAGCTGTCCGTGGGCAACCATAACCAGAAACGCTGACTGCAGGGTTGAGGATAAGTGTGCGGTTTGGGGTGCTCCTACTCCTCCAGGGGGTTGTGTACATGAGCCAGAGCCCAGAGGCCTCATTCTGGTTAACTTGTTGTGAGCAACTTTGTACAGACTGCTGAGAATTTACAGTAACATGGCACAAATTTGCTTACCACTTCTAAATGCGACGTAAGCTGTACCTCACCAAACCTGAAATGAACAGAGCTGCTAAGTGTTAAACCCTGTTGCCATCCCCATCTCGTTGGGTTGCTTACTTATTATTCCTCTTCATTCTTTCCTGTGAACACGGGCTTTGTCTTCCTGTAATTCTCAGCCACGCTGGACGGTGGGATTGGCCTCCTACTCCCCATGCAAGAGAAAACATATCGGCGCCTGCTGATGTTGCAAAACGCTCTGACCACAATGATCCCACACCATGCGGGCTTGAATCCCAAGGCTTACAGGTACTTTTTAACCGCATGTTTTCATTTTCCGAACTCTATTAAAAGATCTGGCTGTAACATTTTATGTCTGTATTGAGTACTGGTCAGTATAGATCGGTCCTGCGGAAGCATCTTGTGTTTTAAGACTTCAATGCATTCCGCCTGGGAAGGAGATTCTGGGGTAGATACTGTAGGACTGTGTGTTAATTCAATGCACTGCTGGGGTTCTTCTGTGGTGTAGGATGCTCCACGCTGACCGGCGCTCCCTGCAGAACGCGGTTAGGAACATCCTGGACGGCGAACTTCTGAACAAATACCTGTACCTCAGCACAATGGAGCGCAGCGAGCTGGCGAAGAAAATCGGAACCACCTCGGACATAGTGAGTACTCCCAGAGAGCTGCACCCCAGAAAACGCACCGATGTAAGGGGGACAGCAACGCATTGAGCTTCCAACAAGGAAGAGCCAGTGGGATGGTTGATCCCATGAAAGGAAACGGAGAAAAGCTGTTGCCTTAACTGGGGCAAGGGGGTGGGAAATAAGTGGGGGTTTTAAAAATAGGACACCATGTGCTGTACAATATCTACACCAACCTGACAAGAGAAAAAAACGAAATAAAAAAACAAAACAGATCATATTGGTAAGCCAGTTGCCACCATTTTTAATTGAATTTCTCATCTTTGTACCTTCAGACACTGTTTTCTAATCCCAGTTCGCTTGTTGTAGATTCTGGATGATCTGCTGGAGCTGGACAGGGTGACGGCACACTTTTAAACAGCACTCGCCTGGCTTCCCACCATGTGGCTTCTTCCCAAAACTCGTATTACCACTGTACAATTGTTTTCGACGCCTGAGTTTTTGTAGTAATTGTGTTTAAAAAAAAAAGAACTTCAAGTGTTACATTTGATATGGAAGACTATTTTGTAAGCAGATATTAAAAAAATTAACTAAAATCCTGAATGAATTCTGATGGGATGCAAATTTTGTGCTATGTGTGGGTGCATGTCAGGTCCATATTACAACTTGTTTATTAACAGAGGTGTTTTAAAAACACTTATCTAGCTTCTTGTTTTGAAATGAGTTTATTTTTCCTTGCCAAGCAAGAGCAGCTGTAAATACTCAACTAAGTTCCAGCTCCATTTCACTTCCCCAATAACAGATAACAAATTGGTGCCTCCAATTCATGCCAACTGCTTTTCTGAACTGCAATTAATGAAAATTGCTTTTGACAATTCTGACCAAGTGAAAAAAAATGAATATACAATTCTGAAGCATTGTTTCATAAAGAAAATATGATTAAATAAGAGAGTGAATGCAGTGTTCCTAGGCTTTATTTTGCACATGAACTTCCAAGGTAAGATCCTTAAAGTACACTTCCGTTTGCAAATGGCATTTGAAACATAAAGCTCGAAAAACCACTGGAAGCAATGTTTCTGTGAAAACTTTAGCTATGTGTTGAATTTGTTGATGTATTAAAAATACATATCCAGGGTGTAGTCTCAAAGGGCTGGCTGTTTTAACAACTTTTGCATTGACCTTAAAAACCCAAATATTTCCAATTACAATTAAGCAAAGAAAGCATTTATATGATGTTTGAATGTAAAACGTGCAGTATAAATGTTATTAATTTGTATCAATATTGCCCCCGAGAGTTAGCAGTAATCACTATTTGCAGTCCTGGCCCTTTAGTGATCCAGGTGAACCCTCAGTAAGGTAATTTAACTCTTAATTTGATTAGAGATTATTTTACAGCTTCTTAATCTTGACACTTCAACATTACAGATGACAGTTTTAAAATACAAAAAACAGGGAATCTGTAAGTTTAAATGCTAAAGTCAATGTTTAAATAATTGGCTTGACTGGGCTTTTAATGAAATTGGAATCTCAGATAGAAAAAAGACCTGATTACAGAACTGCAACATTTCAACACAGAAATAAGCTTCATTATCACCACTGTTTATAAATAGTTTATGCATAATTACAAAAAATTAAGCAAACTTTTCATTTTCATAAAAGACCAAAGATGTCTATCAGTCAGGGCAGACTGTTGCCTGTAAAACATACTTAATTCTATGCAAACTGTCTGGAAGAGAAACAAAGACAGGTAAAAATCTCATTTGTAACTTTTGTTCTAATCATGATAACGAGGTATGCATATTGTGCATTTTTGATTTTTTTTCACAGGATAGCACATGAGGTACTGTTCAATAATTGCTTAAAGTAATATTGTTATATTGAAAGTTAATATGTTTCACACCTTAAAATTATACACTATTACCGTAATCAGTCTAACCTTTGATCAGCAAATTCTTAAGCGGAGGGAAAACCTGATGACACTTAAAACAGGACCACTCCTACAGTAAAAAGGCGCTGAACAGCAGGCAACTCGATATTTTAACAGCAACTCGCAAGGCACAGGTAATTAATTGAAGACACGTACTCTTTCAGTGGCCTTCTTAAGTTCAATAAAATCTGCAGTATTTCTCAACACAAAATGTTAGTTTAAAACCATGTGAATGTAAAATGTTCTATGACATAACTTTCAGTAAGTTTTCTTGAGATCGCAATTCCTGTTTAATCAAGAGACAAAGCAGGTGCTCTAGAAACCAGAAGTGGCTGAATCCAAATTTAGTGAAAATTTTACTTAGCGAGTTAAGTCTTTCACCTGGGTTAGTTTAAAAAACAACTGAAAAAGTGAAAATCGAAGAGGCCTGGTTTCCTGGATGCTGCCTTTCCATCCAGTCAGGAATCAAGTATCTTCAGTATGTTCACCTAGTACAACTTCAGTTTCACAGGAATGGCCATGGAGACCTGCAGCATATCTGGAAGTGTAGGACTGAGGGCGACTGCAGACCATCTGACCACAATACACACCCAGAGGAACTGGAGACATTTACTAACCTTTACAAATTTCTCTCTTGTACTGAGTAAATTAGCTTCCAAATAACTAGACTATTAGTGTAGCAGTGCTATTAAATGTAAAGAGGTGTGGCTACAGGATTCTTGCAAAGCCACTTACCCTGAGTGCTTGTCACATGCTGAGCTACACCCCAGATCCAGCAGGCTCTTGCAACACAAGTCACGCAAAACACGTTCTTGTAGTGCAGGGAAACAGGAGTCCCCGCCAAGCAATAGACGAAGCTTGACAAAACTGTCACTGAACTTACCTAACTTTGGAAACTTCATAAATCACAAGAGTATAGACATAAAAATCTGACAGTGATGAAATGTCAGCAAAAAAATATTGCATGTTTCCAACACGTATTTAAAACTGAAGGTAAAAATATTTTTAATTCACCCCTACTGTTAAACATGGTCTTTCTTTCCACCCTCTCAATGTGTGCAAACACATTACTTTGAGTGCTATTTGCAAAGGGCTCACAGTTTGAAGACTAGATTGATGTGTACTTGTTGAGTCCAACCACAACATCTACAAGTTTAATAAGTGATATTTGTATCAGCCGGTCTGCATTTCTTTCTTCTTCAAAAGTCTTGCATTGTTGTTTTGCCTAAAAAAAACAAGGTCCATGTTGCATTTTGATCCAGGTCTAGTTCATTTACCAGTGTTCCCAGTGTGAATACTGGACAGAGTGCTGAGCTGCTTTGGCTTTTTGGTCAGAACCAGTGTGAAGACGCCGAGAGGGACACTGACCTTCCTTTGAAAGGTGCTCTGCTTTCCCCAAGTGGTCAGCGCAGACCTGGACCACAGTGGCACCGGTCCTGTCTGCTACAGCACAACCAAAGTATGAATCCTGCTTGAGATGGATCGTCTTGCGCGGATGAGGTAATGAGATGTGCCTGCCCGTCCCTGAGCTGGCCGAGGTCAGTGCTGCAGGTACTGGTACACCTGTTCATCCGGGGGCAGGAGACCGAAATGAACCAGCAGGCGAAGCAGTGAGGCTGTCAGGTGCATCAGCACCACCTCAGACCTGTGGGTAAGAGAGCCGGTGTAGCTTTTTTTTGTTTTTAAAATTAAAACTTCCAGGCATTTGCTCTCCCTGAATTTCAGCCAAGTTATTCACAAATGAAATGCAAGGGGGGAGGGGGGGAATAGAAGCCCTAACACGAGGGGACTCTGGCGTGACAGCAACCTGTTCTTTTCGATTTTCTCAGACACCCCCTCCATTAAAGCTACAACTACACTGCCATGAGATCTATGTTAAAAAAAAGACAAGAAAATGCACATGTGATCTGATTGTTGTATGCTTTAATCTCAAACTCATTTTTCTTTTCCTAAATAAGAAAAGGCCCTTAAAAGAAATGAGCTACGGGAGCTGGAGAATCGGACAGAAATCCAACAGTGCAGAAGCAGCGGTATTGGGGACGGAGGGTTTACCTTAATGCGCATTCGAATTTGAGGCTCTCCCACACTACCCGCAGCCAGCGAAACACGCTGAAGCGGGGCAGCCCTCTGAGCTCATCCGACTGTATCCTGCTCCACCCCTTCACGGCACTGCCAGCCACAACCAGAGAGGAACGCGGTCAGCAGCTCCCATCGTTTGGCCTAGTTCCCAACCCTAGGCCGAAAACCGGCCAAGGGCACGCGGCCAAGCTCTCTCTTTTAAAGGGAGCTTTATTTTTAAACTCTTAACATTTCCACTTGAACACACTATTGCTCCTTAATGGAGCTGCACAAAGCGGCAGAACGCATCACAACATCCTAGCTGAGAGGGCACACTTCCCTGTCTCACGGCCCAGGCGTGGTACCTCTTCGCCATGACGAAGTATCTGTCCACAGGCGCCCCCAGGGCGATGTTGATGCTGCGCACCGTGTTGATGTTGCGGAAGACCAGGAGCATGGGCCGAGGCAGAGCCTTCAGGACCTCCATGATTCGCTCAAAGCGGTTCATGGCCATCTCCCGCATGTAGGCCGTCTCCTCCCGCGTCAGGATGTTGGCCAGCCCCATATCGCGCATGTTGATGGGCCGCTGGAGCAGAATCTCGCAGAACAGGAAGTAATCTGCAGAGGCAGGGTGGAGATGCCCATGATCTTGGTGGCAATATCTCAGGTTTAGCCAAAGTCAACTTTATGTACAGCTCCATTCTTTAATTTTGAATTATTTTTCTACTTTTTAAGCTCCTGATCTGGACTTTCAGATAAACCCAGCTCGGCTCGCTCACCGGCAGGAGCCATTCTTCATCGGACCCGCTGGGAGCTTCACACTGCCTCACGGGAGAGTCAGTACAGACTGCATTTGTGGTGCATCTCTGATTGACAGCACTGCAGAGTAGCAAACAGGGGATACTGGCCAGCGCAGACAGGGATTGATGAATAGTGAGCTATAGCCTGGAATATTCTCAGTCACAGCTCAAACTGGAAACAACCCTAGCTCTGTGGAAATCAATCTGTGCTGCAAGTGGAAAATCTACCCTGAGCAGTTCACCCGGCCTTTAATCCAACCAGACGGGAGTCACTTCCAAGACTAAAACAGCAGATTAATCAAGTGCAGAAGATTCAGAAACACTATCTACATGGCAGAGAGAGCAGGAGATTTACT
This sequence comes from Lepisosteus platostomus, assembly GCF_059453375.1. Lineage (NCBI taxonomy): Eukaryota > Metazoa > Chordata > Actinopteri > Semionotiformes > Lepisosteidae > Lepisosteus > Lepisosteus platostomus. The sequence goes on from NC_142622.1 coordinate 16,078,576, forward strand.
TTGTAGCTTTAGTAATTCAGGCAATACAGTAAACTTTCTTCACAGGTACTTTTAGAATTGCCCAAAATAATGAAGAAAATCCAATCTGAATTCAAAAACTGTACTGAAAATATTTAAACCATCCCATTTTATTCACTACTACTGTGTATGGAATTTATAGCTCTACTATGAGATCCATTTTCTCAATGCTTTATCTACTACAGGGTCTCAGAAAGCAGGATACACACTGGACAGAATACTAGTCCATCACTGGACACACACAGACACACTCACACCAGGGCCAATTAACTACCAGTATGTCTTTGGACTGTGGGAGGAAACAAGAGCACCCAAAGGAAACCCATGCAAACTCAGGGAGAGTATACAAACTCCATGCAAATAGCACCCCGGGTCTGGAATTGAACCCAGGGCCCCAGAGCTGTGAGGCAGTAATACTAACCACTGCGCCAGTGAGCTGTCCCTACTACAAGAAGTAATTCAAAAATCATAAAGTACTTTTTCTTTTTAAAAGCTTTATATACACAACTCTCAACTGGCAGCCAGTCTCAAAGGTTCTGCACAGGCCACAGCTCTTACCTCGGACTCCCAGGTCAGCAGAGTACTTCTTCATAGCTGGCTCATCTCGCAGAATGATGGATCGCCACAGCTTACACAGAGCCACCCTGTCACTGAAAGTGCAGGTACGACACAATCCGGTAAGAATAATCACTTGCACAGCTCCTTTAATCCCCAGTGATCCCATAGTCGCTTCACAAGCAGGAGGGAAAGAAATATTATAAAGATCCCATAAACTTAAATCTCAGGGTAATATTCTGTCCTCCATAGAGCTCCCCCTTAATTCACCTAGTAAAACAGTTTGCACTGGTGCTGTTGCATCAAACCTTGAAGGTTCAGAAGTTAAATCCACAGTTTTTCACCTACGAAAGGGTTCACAGAAAAATCAACATCTAAAATGTTTTGATGAAAAATATTCACTTTGAAAACTATATATCATTTGTCATTCAACAAAATGGGACGTGTCTGAAAAGGGGAGTTTTGTAAGTCACTGCATTTACACTGAAAACCATGTAATGGGAGAAAAATAGCCTTTGGTTGTTACTAAACACCTGCGTATTTGAAAAACCTCCAAAGCAGAGACAAAAAAAATGGCCCCTTACTTTTTGCTCAGGAATTCATATAGTCCATGGTCCAGAAGAACTAATTCAGCTTTCTTATCTGGACCTCTTCTCACAAGGACTGAAATAACACAGATTTTGTATTAGATTTCCTTCAGCTCCTTGTTAGTGTTGTTCAAGCATCTAGTCATTCTAAGATCTCTAAAAACTGCATTTCATTTTGTACTGGTAAATACAAAGCTTGCATTAGATATGTTAGATAGATTTTAGGGACCCTACACTCACAGGTTAAAAGAAAAACTACACTTTTACTCTTGAATGAAGAAAATTCCATCCAGTTCAAGTCAATGAATGAACTTCTTCAGAATCTATAGTGAAACATGGAGCACAGGGTACAAATAGAAACTACAAGGAAGTGCTTTTAAAACTGTAAACTGAAGGCACTTTCTTGCATTAGGAATTTGTCTTTTTGCATACCCCAGCTTGCTCTCCATGAGACACAGGCACACAGACGGGGAGAGAAAAGCTTGGGGTCAGAGCGCAGGGTCAGCCATTTATACGGCACCCCTGGAGCAGCTAGGGTTAAGGGCCTTTCTCAGGGGCCCAATGGAGTAGGATTCCTCTTCTGGAACCAGCAACCTTCCAGCCACAGGTGCAGATCCTTAGCCACAGTGCCACTGTCCCGCCAAATGCCAACTGGGCCAATGCCTATGATGTCAAGGTTGATGCCAATGCCTTGTCTACTTTCAGGGAAATCTGGGTGAGATCCTGAGATCAATCAGCTACTTGAGATGGATGAGCTGAATGGTCTCCTCTCATTGGTAACCTAGCGGTTGAAATGGACAAGCGCAGCGGGCTGACCTGACTGCAGGAAACAGCTCAGGAGCTAATCCAGGAAACTGGCCCATAGTCTGTACACGTGGAGCGTACTGCCCCCTCCCGACAGAAGACAACAAATGGGTCACATTGTAATACGTGAAGCTTGTATACAGGAACCTGCAATTCATCCTCTCTTCTACCAAAAAATATTTTAGAGCCAAAAGGTGACAGAATATTGAATAGGCAAGACACAAACATGCCTCTAGTAACTTAAAATATCTAAAAATGTAGACAGCTAATTAAAGCAATGCCAAAAAACATATGCTTCCATTTCCAAAAACAGGGCAGGGAGAAATATATCCATATATATGCGAGCGTGTGATTGGGCGTGTCCAGTGATGGACTAGCATTCTGTCCCGGTTGTATATTTATGGAATCCTGATTATCAAAATACACAGTGCTCCAATTGCAACTACTGTGGAAATTCTGAAACTTTTTCACACTAAATTCTTACTTAGGGACTATTACATCATTTACCTTCCACATCCATCTCCGTTACAATACAAGGGATCGTTGCCAACTAACCTGAGGGCTTTACGAGCGCAATAGCGCAATCCTGTGCAAAAAAAAAGGAGCAAAGACACTCACACAGCTGCAAACCTACCATTCCCAGGGTGAGGGTCTGCGTGAATGAAACCAGTGTAAAATATCTGCTCCGCAAACGTTCGAATCAGCTTATCGGAGGTCTGCAAGACAAAAAAAAAAACAATTTCTTACAATTCTAAAATTGTTACAGAATATCCTTAGATATCGTCCATTTTTTGCATGCTTTAATTCCAGCAACTCTAAATCAAACTGGAAACCAACCACCTATCTGAAGTGAAGCTGCATGAAAATAAAATGAGGAGACAGGAGAGTTGTGTGATATCAGGCTGGGCCGAGCTGCCTTCGTGAAGATCTTTGTGCGAGCGCAGGGTGTCTGGCACTTCCGTACGAACACGCTCTTCATCCCTGGCAAAGACACTGGTACCTGAAATCTCCGGAACAAGACAGTACTCACATCTTTCAGGCTGACGCCCTGCTTCTTGATCGCTTCCACGTCATTGACTTTCACACCTTCACAGTAATCTGCTGTCAGGACCCTCTGCAAGAGTCCCAGGAGTGTTACTCACTCACAGACAATCATCTTGAGCTGTTAGTTCACATCCCATTTTAAAAGCAAAGTTTCAGATCTTGGAGTGCCTGTTGTCATTATTAATATGGGCTCCCTGTGCAGTGTTAAGGATCCTGCTCTCAGTGGAAACAACTCGTTGGCACAGAAGAAAGAGGAACTGTCCCAGAGCTCCAGATGCCCAAGTCTGCCCAATCTGCGCTCTGCAGATTTGCTGTTTCCTGGGATTTTAAGGTACTGGTCCCCTGTAAACAGCAGGGGTCTACTATACAACACAGCTAGGCTGATTCTTAACCCTGTTAATTGCAAACAAGGCCAAATGTTTGTTTTATTGTAGAACGGTAGTGGTTTGTGGTAGTGGTAGTGGTAGTGGATTTATGTAACAAAATGTTCTCCATGTTTGGCTGCTGCTGTACTGTACCTATTTAAGTGCTTCCCCAAGGTTCTACTGGTGGGTACCGGGACTCATCTACTTGTGTCAGAAATTCAAAGCCCTCCATGAAACCACGAGGCAAAACAAAATGAGGCCGTCACAGAAAAATTCAAAAAGCTCCACTCTGCATTCAAGCACACTAGCATCTAAATATTTAAAACTGGTCACTGAATTACATGTATAACTGAACTAGTGTCAGATCTCAGAAGAGATTAAAGAAGAATATTCAGCAACATCTGTAACCTGACACACGTATATTCCACACACACACACGAATTCTGAAGACAGACTGACTCTGTAGCTGCTGTTCTGTTCTCACCTTACTGGTCTTGTCCCAGTAAACTTTGGGAATGACAATGAATTTGAAGTGTTTGAGATCCTGGGCACAGCGCTCCGAGTTCCGGCCTTCGTTCTCGAAATCCAGCTCCTGGGCCAGCGTTCCTTTCAAATCCTGATTCCATACAGAAAGAGGGGAAACATTTTACAGCACCGAAGATACACACTTAAACTAGAACAAGCGATACTTAAACAAAATTCAAATCTGTGCCAGTCCCAGTGCTGGAACGTGATGCATTCCAAAAAAAAAAAGGGCTTTCTTAAACACCTTTATCACCCATCGGAATCCAAAGCTGGGATGCATGAACTTCACGATATCCAGAAGTATTTCCACTGTCCGTATATCCCCATCGAATCGGTCTCGGAGGTCTATGTACTGCACCTAGGACAGAGCAGAGGCTGGATGTGAGGCTGACTGGCACCACTGTGGCAGTTCTGTCTCTGCTGCCTGGATGCCATTTTGTCATCATATATGAACACTGATAGGAACACCATGACAGCTCTGTGCAGTTTCTTAAGAGCTGAACGTGCTAGCCTCCACACTGATGAAATATGAAAATATTTTTAAATAACTAATAGTTGACATAGGTTATATCAAAAACTAAATACTAAATAGAGGAATTTCGTATGTGAACCAGGACACAAGCATGTGTCTAGAATAACTTATTCAAATCATAAAAATGAAATACATGCAAATCTTTTATGATTCATTTCTTTCTGGCTCTTGGCCTGTTGTTAGGAATTTGACTGATGCTGGAGTGATAAGGACAAAAGTACTTTGCTGAAGGACACAGCAGTATCCCCACTGGGATGCGAACCCGCAACCTCACAATCTAGAGTCCTAACCAGCTCTGCCTAATTCCAACTCACACCAAAATAGAAAGTGCAGCAGAAAGAAGACTTTGTATGAGTATCTGTGAGCAGATGGCTTAATTATCCCCCCCCCCCCCCAAGTGCATCAGACATGATACAGATATACAATGCAAAAACATGAATGCAAATATATTGGTATAAAAAAACACTTAAGCACAAATCCCAAAGGGAAAGAGGTACAGAAGCTCACTTTGTGCACAGAAGGGTAGGGGACAGGTAGGGCTGCAAATTTCACTTTTGCCAACTGAAGCATCTGCCTACAATCCCTCATGCAGTGGACACACAAAGGAGGAGCAGATCGCTTCCACAAAAGAGTCAAATTGACACTGACGGAGGTTCAGGCTTGCGCTAGAAACCAGCCCCCAGAATGAAGGCCGCGAGGGAGACGGCTGGCATGATGGGAAGCCCCCCACCTTGACGGCCACAGGAGTCCCATCCTGCAGCTCCGCCCTGTGCACCTGAGCCAGGCTCGCTGCCGCCACGGGCTCGTAGTCGAACGTCTTGAACATCTGGTCAGGAGTGCTCTGGAAGTCTTCCAGGAACAGAGCGTCCACCTGCGGGGACATTTGCAGACAAGGACGGGTCAGGGATCGCCTCCCGTTAAACGACCTTTCGGGTCCCGCGTGGATTTAAGTTCTATGTGTCGGTCAGGAGAGCAGCCGACATCCGGAAACTGAATAGAGAAGAAGTTTATTTGGCGATGGACACAGGTACGCCTCATCTCATTTCATCTTAAGTAATGACCAGTTTTTAAAAGAGGGTTATGAAAACTGCCAAAAACATTCACCTCTGGAAATACAATTAGTACTTGGAAAAACTGTCAGAAGCATTTAATCGGTGCTGCTAACCAGAGGTTTAGCAACCCGATCTCTTGAGTACAAGAAGCAGTAAATACAGCATTAAGATATACTCTGCAGAACTTACAGTAAAAATGACATATTTTACTTCATAAAAGACATCTGTACAGGATTATGCCATTTAAGATGGTCCACTCTGCAGGGATGGTGAGAAGGTTAATAATGAATCAAAATTTGATTATTTATAATTAGCTACAGTAGCTGTGTCTCAGGGTTTCCATTTTAAAGTCACCTGAAAGCTACCTTGTTTTACCTCTGGAAATGATTGTAGTAAAGCATTTCAGAAGCTTGTTCTGTTTAGGCTGACCTGTTAGCTGCACAATACATCAGAGAGAGACACCTGCAGTTTCTCTTCCTAAGTTTTTTTTTCTTAAAAATTTAGAATCATCACTTTTTTGATGGAACCCATATCATTTGGAACAAATTGAGGAAGTGTAGGTAGACTCCTCCCCCCCTGCTCATCTTTGAGCCAATCGTCTTTTAACACATTGCAGGAAGCACTGCCTTGTAGCGGAGGATCAGCGCTGATTGGAAGACAGGTGTGGCCCTCAATAAAAGCACCATAAACCTTCAAGCACCTGGGAGGCCACAGGGGGCGCTGGGTCTCACCGCAGAGAGTGTCCCACCACTTGGAGACACTGGCAGCTAGTCACGTGACCCAGGCTCCAACCCGTGATCAGAGGGTGGACACGAATATCAACAGGCAGTTTCAACGGTGGGAGCAAACCAACACATTGTGCTTTTCAAAACCCTTCCAAACTGTAATAAGAGCTGACTTACAGCTCAGCCGTATCTGAAGTTGACGTGTTGGAAAGGGCTGAGCTGCACTAGGACACAGAATCGCGAACAGCGTGACTAGCGCTCACCTCCTTGTGTCTCCTGTCCAGAGCCCGGTCCTCCAGCACGCGCAGGGTCTGGATGTACTCGGGGGGAAGCAGGTGGTTGAAGGCACACAGACCCTGGCCCAGCTTGATGTACAGGCCGCCGTTCCGAATGGCCCCTTCCACCATGTGGTCGGCAGCCCTCTGGTGACAGGCCGACATCCCCACCGCGTACTCCGGGCTGCTCTAGCAAGAGATCGGAGAGCCGTCAAAGAAAGGACAGGGCCCCAGTCCACAGAGCAGAGGCTCTGTGGCTAAGGATCTGCGCCTGTGGCAGGAAGGTTGCCGGTTCAAATCCCGTGGCCGGCAGAGGAATCCTACTCCGTTGGGCCCCTGAGCAAAGCCCTTAACCCCAACTGCTCCAGGGGTGCCGTATAAATGACTGACCCTGCGCTCCGACCCCAAGCTTCTCTCTCCCCGTCTGTGTGTCTCATGGAGAGCAAGCTGGGGTATGCGAAAAGACAAATTCCTAATGCAAGAAATTCTATACGGCTAATAAAGTGATCTTATCCATGCCTGTCCTGAGGAACTCAGCCCAGTGACAGAACGGTCCAGTCTGTAAGATGTGCCCTCATCCAGGATGGAGACTCACTTGGATACAGGACCCTTTGGACCCATCCAAAATGACCCAACAGAAACCATTGTGCTTTGGGATCTTCTACACAAAAACCTTTAAAATGGCAAAATAAATTTGCTGATATACTCCTATATAATAATATTTACTCAGGTCTCCGAGGCAGTCCAGTGATTCTGCAAATATTCAGGTTATACCCAGCTGGTGAGTATGATAGCAATTTATACTGAGTAATTTAGAATCGAGTTGTGCATTATCAAGAAATCAATGTAGCATGCAGACACTTTTTGTTAACTCTCTTTGAGGCTGAATGCTCCCCAGCAGAAAGCAAAGGCAATCCAATTTTGAAGTGATATTAAAGAAAGGTTTAGAATTGTAGGACACACAAATGAAATCCCTGAGCTCTATTCAGGGGATAAATCATTAAAATGAGGCACACAATATCATCAGGAATAATATTAAAAACAGCAGTAAAAGAATACTGTAGTCACACGTAAACAGAACTGAATGTCTTTTATTGAGATTTACTCTGTCTTCTGTCAGTCTCCCATCCATCATCCTAGATGTACTCAGAAATACATCCTCACTGTATAGGGGTGTGAGTAAAGCAAAGCTCATTCTAAAAAAATATATTTTAGGATTTCAGTTTATACAGCCCATTTTGTTATTTTGTCTTAGGCGTGCTCACATTTACCGTGTTCAAAATTTACCTCATCCAGCCCCTGCAGGCTGACGTTTGAGGTCCACCAGTAATCAAGGGAAATCGTCAATCCAACACACAGTGACCTGCATGATCACAAACACGATTCTTCAGTTCAGAACAGTCAAGCACTGTGAATACAATACAGTAGTCCCCCACCCCCAATTCTGAGGCCACCATCTGAGGACACCCAGCAGTGAATTGTGTATTTACACAACATGTCAAACTTTGCCCTTTGGAAATGATACACTGGGCCTCACAACACTGCCTTGTCTTCCATATTCATCTTAATATGTACTTGCTAAAAAAAAAAAAGATTGAGGAAAGTTATTGAAGAGACAGCTGTAAGCTTAGTACATGAATAGTTCCTACAGCCTCACCCAATACAGTAAGCCAGACCATTTGCAATTACTAAAACCACTCCCTTCTTTGAATATCCAAAGAACAGACTCCTCCATCATTTTTATCTGCATCATTTTTCCTGGAAGTCCGAACTTGTAATAGAGCTTCACTCCAGATACTGGGGCTTATTTTAGCATCAGATAACTGAGCCTAAAAGCTGCCAGTTTCTGGAGAATCGAGCGGTGAAAGTTGGCAACCCAAAATGCACGAAACATTTCAAGCCATCCAGCAGGCAAATGTGGAAAAAAACAAACCACAAACACACCTGCCAAAACGGCCCAGCCCTTCAAACAAGATTCTCATCCTGCGTCTCTCCCGCGGCCCTGACAGGGCGTACTGCACTCCCAAGACCAGCGGCACGCCTGCCGCGGCGCCCACCAGCACCTTCTTCAGAAACCCCCTTCTCCTCACCGGCCTGGGGAGACACATCAGCCGTTACCATCTACCGCTCCAGTTCTGAAGTTTCTGTCCAGGTGCCGTTCCGAGGACGCCTGTTGCTAGGACAGCACACACAATCCACTCTCCTCCAGAAATATCTTGCCGGCAGACGGTATACATCACCTTGCAGACCAGGAGCTCAGATGGGCCAGTGGGGCAGAGCCTGGGTTGTGGTGCAACAGTGCCCAGTGGCGCTGACACAGCCTCAACTGCAGGACACAAAAACACAAAGCCACTTAATCCAGAGCCAGACGTCTTTCTGTGTGCTGGAACACCAGACCAAAGTGTTTTTTTTTAAAAAAGAAACAAAACAATTCACAAAGCACAACAATACACATTACACCAGAGCGAGCAATATCTTAACACTGCCAACAATATAAGGGTGTTTTTTTAGAGAAGTTCTTGCTCTCAGAGATCCTTTTCAATTCAACCTGATGAAAATATCCTGGACCAATTCCCTATGATCAAAAGCCCTTGAGGACAGTTAAGGTTTCCAAGTTTTAAACTTTGCAAATCCCATTATGCAGAGCACCACACCCATAAATGGGCACAGTAATCAGATGATGAAGGGCTTTCTTTTTCATGCAAACAGGGTGAAATGTTTTTAGAAGCGGCACGGTAGAGAGCAACTGCTAAATCAAGGCTGCTGGTGTCCATTCAGAGGCACAGTTGTTTTTATTAGCAGTTTAAGAGAACATCTTGTTACAAACCAGATGATTTAAAGATAGCGCTTCAGTGTCAGGGACCTGACCCGAGACAGTGGGATCTGTCTCATTCTGCAAGAGCCGATATGAAGGGGAGAAACTGGGAGAAAGCTGAAAGTGTAAACGAAAGGAAGGACAGCCCTTTTTTCTCCTTGTCTCTTCACTGACATTCACCCTTGTAAGAGTTTCGACACAAGGCAGCTTGTAACTTGCCCTAAGCCATGTATTGAAGCTGGAGGGGACAGATAAGGTTCTATTAGCTTCAAGTCAGCAAGCAAAAAAGACCGACGATCATTTATTCCACACCTTATGTTATTAAAAAAGATTCCCGGGGATTGTTCCTTTCTAAAGGCTGGTAATAATAACTAACGCGACCAGTGCTGTTTCCGCATTAACAGTTAATTGGGTGAACAGCAGCGCAATAAGACATGCAGTAACACTACAATGATGGTAAAAACAGTAACCAATTTGACGTATTAACGTGGTTGGAATATTGTATTCTACATATACATTAATTTATGGTACATCAGAAATATTAAAGGGGAAGACAGTTAATTCTTAATTACCCTTTCGTCTGCTACAGACTGATGCATTTGACATGATCAATACAGCGTGCAACTGTGAACTGGGAGCTTTGCGAATAATTGTTCTTGCTGTCATTACACCAGCACTATCAAAGACTAACCTCACTTGAAGACTGCGTCTTCCAACTGACACCCATTATCCCTTTTTAATATTCATAAAACTGCACCGAAAAAAATACTACCCGTTCTGTCTCGGTACCAGCGAAATCTCACACGTATAAAAGCACGACACTAGAATTTAGAATATTTTGCAAAGTGAACTTGTCACGAGCAAGCCGTCATTTGGCACTACTACGGACTGCATTTATTTTCATGCCCGTTGAAAAAGTTGTCACCCACTTTCAAAATGCAACTCGCTAAACCCTTGAAGTGATCTTTACTGTGTTCATTCGCTTACCGCTCTGAAAGTATCTCCGGCCATGTCGCTAAGGAGAACAATGTGTAAAACCAGTCTATGCCCGGACAGTATATGGAAACGCAGGCTGTGATTGCCAGTCGCCCTTCGCCTATAGTTAACGAGCAAGGACTCTGACGCCTCCCCTCGCTATTGCCAGGCTCGCCTTACACACGCACTGAGGTCATGTGACACGTGGGGTGACTGACTAGCGTGAAGCTAGCTTCGTTAAGCGACGCTAGCTTGGCAGCAACCTTTCAAAATAAAAGCGTGACTCCGGAGCTGGCAGCTGATTTACGCGTCACGTCACGTGGACGGGATAAGACTTCCTGCTCTCCTTTCCGGTTGGGGTTTTTAAATTTGTGAAGGTGCCACAAAATAAACGAGGGAGGAGGTCCATCTCTGCGTTCCGAATAGGGAAACACCTTTTAGAGTACCGCTGCCTGTATTTATAGAAGTGTAATCTTTATCAGCTATAGATTTGTGATTACCGTTCCTCCCTGGCCTTATTTATTAAGGGTAGCGTTTTTGTAATAGGTAGAAACTTGGTGCAGAAAAGGACAGCGCACTGAGGTGGTTTTAATCTACAGCTTATTTCGAATCAGCATATGACAAACTGCTGCTCTCAGGTGGGATGGATTGGTTTTGGGTTCTAAAAATGAGGCCATACTGGGCCAAAAAGAGACTTTATAACTGTCAGTGAAGTACTTTAAAATGAACCCATTTTATTTGAAAAAAAAATATTATTAATTTTAAAAAAATCAGTTTACTAAGAAGTAAATGTGCCAGCAAGAGCCCTTACAGATGTCATGTTTCATGACGTCAAAGCTCGCGTTAAAATGTGTATAGCTTGGGCTAAGGGTTAGAGAACATGCAAACTGTTTCTGCTTGTTTACATTACATGTTAGGGTGGTGTGGTGGCTCTGTGGCGAAGGATCTGCGTCTCTGGCTGGAAGGTTACCAGTTCGTATCCCGCGGCTGTCAGAGAAATCCTACACCTTTGGGCCACTGAGCAAGTCCCTTAATCACAACTGCTCCAGGGGCACTGTATAAATGGCTGACCCTGCACTCTGACCACAAGCTTCTCTCCCTGTCTATGTGTCCCATGGAGAGCAAGTTGGAGTATGTGAAAAGACAAATTCCTAATACAAGAAATTGTATATGGCCAATAGAGTGATCTTATCTGCCAAATGTTTTCCCAGACTTTTCTATATAAATCTTTCTGCATTTCCTTTATGGTTTCTATAGTAACTGCTTATCCTCCTATTTTATTAGCATCATATGTATACTTGACTAATTTATTCACTATAACAGGCCAGAATACAGGTCATTCTGTAACAGTAGGAGGAGCAGAGGTCTTCAAACACCCCATCATAGGCGTCTTAAGTCATTGTCTCCTAGCAACAGATGTGTCGACTCACAGACATTCACAAATTTCAGAATGATTACTGTCAATAAGACATTGAAAACCTTTATTCTTTCTTTATAATGCAATACTTTTGAATACCAAAATATTTCATGACTAACAAACGGGTAAACTAACTGAATGTAATGAATATGTTTAAGCTTCACGGCCGTCATCAAGATTTGTTCTAACAAATAAGGATGCTTACATAGATAAGTGTAACAGCTCATCGTGTTTTTCATTATTACCAGTAGGTTAAAATATGAATTAATTTAAGACCAGGAACAATATACATTACATAAAGCAAGACACTAACAAAGAATACTGTATTATGTTCTTAACCATAATAAAAGTGTTCATTATTAACATCCAGTACACTGTGCAAGAACTAATGCTACCTAAACAAACAAAAAGTCTCTTTGGATGAAAACAACAGACAATAAGACTGGTATTAACAATAACACTTGTTATGGTGGCTTTTATAATATTGTGTTCTTTCGTGTATTTTTTATTATGTACCTGTTTTAGTCTTAATTCACTAAATTCAATGGTAGCTTGTGAGAAGCTCTAATTGCTTTATTAAGCGAAGAATTGTTCAAATTTATTTTCTAAACGTTTGTTTTAGATTTTGAACAAACCCGTGATGATATTCGTCACTTTATCACAGCTTATCTATTTTATGTGCAAACCGTTTTACTAACAAATCAATAAAACAGCAAAATATAATTAAAATACATAACATACACGACTAATATATAAAATAACGTGTACAAAAAATAACGTATATTGTTGTTTTTCTATTAGTTATTTTCTTAATTTCGTTTTTGTAAGAGGCAAACTGTCACCAAGGGGCTTAGCATCAAATTCAACTGTCAAATTGGGCAGTATGTCAACATTTCACGATGTTTAACACGACTAATACCGTTTTAAAAGACAGGGTAACTTTGTATAGCAAAAAGTGGTAAAATAATTTTAACTCCAGTAACCGCGAAGTTGTTTTTTCTCACAGAAACTATGGATGATATCAGAAGAGAGGGATTAAATTGATCTGAATTACTGTCCAATTCCAGGACCAAGATTTAAACAGGTGCCCGGCCGTGAGCATAGCCAGGCCGTGAGCATACACCTTGTCCTCCCGCAGCAAGCCCGGTCCTACCGCCGCCTACCTCAGCACCTGGAGCACCAGGGGATTCAGTATCACGCTGTTACATCACCTTGCATCATAATTACAGTTTTGTTGCCAAAGCTTACTCCAAGTCCTGAAAAGTAAACGAAATTACACAGCAATTGTGGATTATGTTTGGCACACTATTATACCTATTTAATGCCCCAAAACCTAGCACTATTCTTAATATTTCGACGCACGTCCACTAGCAGGATAAAAAAAAAATATCTGTACAGCTGTAAAAAAAAAAGAAGACCTACTCTGTACCAAATCGCTATCCCATTTAAAAACGTCATACTGAACTGGGCGAAAATATAAGGTGCTTAATGACAGTGCCTTCCCGGCTTCGCGGAGCCGGAGCTGCTGTGAGGCGCTTCCCCCTGCCTCCTCCTCCACGGCGGCGGCGTCGTCTCCCGGAAGCGGTGCGGCAACCTGCTGCCTCTCGGAGGCTTGTGTTTCCTGTTGACGAGCGGGAAGAGCGAACCTGAACGCTTTGGTTTCATCTGCTGCTGCTGCTGCTCTCCGGTTTCCACTTTTCGCTTTCCGATTGCTGTCTCTTTAAAAGTGCAGAGAGCCGCCTGCAGTTCCGATTCGATCTGCAGCGGTTCAGGGCGCATCGCCTTCTCGGCTAAAGTTTGGAGGGATCTGGGGGTGCGACACGGATGGAGGACCCGGCGGACTCCGGCGGTGGTACCGCAGCTCTTGCGGGCCCCTCTAAGCAGGTGACGGAGATCCGCTGCCCGGCGGGGGCCCGTCCCCTGCGGCTGCTGGAGTGGAAGGTAAAGCCGGGATCGTATGTGAATATCGACTCCGTCCTGGCGCTGTGCGCCCCGCTCCCGGTGGAGAGGGAGGCCGGAGCAGAGCCCCAGGGGCCGCCGACTCGGTCGGCGGAGAAGAAGGTGAAATCGGACCGGGCCGGCGTGGTCAGAGAGCTCTGCTGTCAGCTCGGACAGGTCGTTTCTCCGGGGTAAGTGGTCAGTTGTGGGCTGGGGGGACATGAGGGGGATTACGGGTAGAAAGCGGCGCTCAGTAGTCATGCTTTGCAGAAAATGAGTGTTCGTGCTCGTGTTGCTGTATCGAGGCGCTGCAGGGGTTTAACTAACTGTCCGAAACGGGCAGAACTTTGTAGGAACACACTTGCAAACTGATGTAGTCCGGAGAAAAGTTGCTTAAAGAGAAAGCGGGGTGAGCATCAGATCACGCAACTGCGCGGCTTGTTCTCCTGTACGAGTGTGGACGAAGTGTACGGGGAGCGTTGAGTTAACTGAAAACTTATAACTTCGTGGTCCAAGATTGAAAATAAGAAAAGCTCAAGTTGTCTGCAGCCGCGTCTTGCGTTTCGAAGACAACCCCCTTAACATCTTAGTGCATGAGACGTAGTTAAAGTTAGTGCAGACGGTCTTACAATTGCCTTTTTTATCTAGATGGCGCGTTTTAAATGCCCAGCGAAAGCGCACAGCGCAGTGTTTTCGCCAGGCCTACTGCACAAGACGTGTGTAGCTGCTTGTTGTACGAAAAGGGGGTGTGTTTGTACGCGTGCTCTTAAGGGGTAATGGCACCGTTTATGTTTTTTCCAGCCCAGATTGCCACTCGTGCCGAGTTTTGGAGTGCAACAACGTTTGGGTCTTCCTGAATTGCCACCGACGAGCATTTTGTTTTGCAGGGGACGAGTCGCAATAGCAGCGTCTGTGGAAACTGCTCACGGGGTGGGGGGCAGGGCCGCGTGCTGGAGCTGTCAGCGTCACGTGACTTAGTATTCTGTCAACATTGCCGCGTCGAGCTAAAGCACAGCCGGGCGGTTTGTCATTCACTTAGTTCTTCTGTCAAACTCTGCTGTTACTGTCCTAATCTTAGGTGCTGTTCAGATTGAGATTGTAATGGTTCATTGACGTGCTGTTTTCCAGTGAGTGGTCCCAAACCCTGGTCCTGGGTGCTCCCTGTCTCTCCTGCTTTCATCCCAATTGAGCTGATCTGCTTGTTCTTTTAGACTTGTGTTTACATATTTATGTATTACGTTCTTAGTTACTTAATACACCTGTTGGATGCTCAGCATACAGAACAAAGCCCTTAAGAGTTTGTGCCTTTTTTCTGTCTGAATAGTTCTTCATATGTGATTGATGTTTGATGCACAGACAGTTGGGAGTGACACTGAATCTTTTTTTTTTCTTGTCTGCTGAGGTCCACTTGCTTACGTTCCAGTAGCTGTATCGCCCTGCAACTCACAATTAACGGCCCACTGAAGCTCAGCAGGTCTGAGCCTGGCCGGTACCTGGATGGGAGACCTCCTGGGAAAGCTAAGGTTGCTGCTGGAAGACGTGTTAGTGGGCTCAGTAGGGGACACTCACCCTGCAGTCTGTGTGGCTCTTATTGCCCCAGTATAGTAAAAAAAAAAGGTGCTGTACTTCAGATGAGACATAAAACCAAGGTCCTGACTGTGGTCATTACAAATCCCAGGGTATTTCTTAAAAAGAGTAGGGGTGTTTAACTGGGGTGTCCTGGCCAAATTTCCCATTGGCCTTTACCAGTCATGACCTCCTAATAATCCCCATTTTTGACTCTGTTCTCCTCCCCACTGATAGCTGGTGTGTGGTGAGCGTACTGCCTTACTCTGGCTGCCATTGCATCTGAGTCCCCATTAGCTGTACAGAACTTTGAGTGGAGTCCAGAAAAGCTCTATATAAGTAAGCAGTTATTATTCCAGTCCACACAGCTGAATGGGGGTGATATCTGAACCTCAGAAATTGGTAGAGGTTTTATTTCAGTTGGTACAGTGTTTTGAGACATGAAAGTTTACCTCAACTAGAAGATTGATCAGTCTGTGATTAAGAAGTCAGCTGGAATAAATTAACACTGGTTTATTTACTAGAGATGGTCAGTAAGCAAATGTAGCAGGGAACGTATAAGTTAGGGAGGGGTGTTATGAAGTTAAATTAAAAGTCTGTAAATGGTAATGCTAATATCATGAGAACAGTTATAAATAAGAGATCATCCGGGTACGTTTGGTAATTAGTATCGGCTTCAACAACATGATGGGGCAGCTGATTCCACACTCCCTCCTCTCTTTGTGTAAAGAAGTGCCTCCAGTTCTCAGGTTTAAATGTACTTACACATAGTTTCCACTTCTGTCCTCTGGGTCGTGCTGCTCTGTTGATTCAGAAGCCATCCACTGCATTGACCTGGTCAATGGACAGACAGGTCATTTTCATTTATTATATGTAAATAAAAAGTTAAATATGGGAAGCAGAAGTGTGGCCCAGCAGTGATCCATTGTGTCTGAGTATGGATTTTACTCATCAGGCAGGGGATGAAAAGTTTTCTAATTTCGTGTGGTGTAGCCGAGTGAAAATGTCTGACTGTGATGAACTTGGATTCAGGCAGAGGTGCATTTTGTTGTGTGTTGACTTGAGCTCCCTTTCATGTGCTGTTTCTCATTTGGAAACGAGCCTCTTCAGTTACATATTTGAAAAAATAACATATATCCAAACCAACAGACCAGTTTGGAAGAATATTGATCAGGTTTAATTTCTGTGCTTACATCTTTTTAGGTATTTACCTGTAGTTTTCTCAGCACAAGAAAAAGCTTGAAGAATAAGGTAAAATCATCAGAACCTGAGCATGTTTACAAAGGCACCTCCCAGATTATTTTTCTCTCAGAGCTGACTGAAGGTGGTCTTTCCTGAGATACTTCCCAGAAAAGCATGTGAAACATGAGCTAGCAACTGCTGTGTAACAGTTGCTGTTGTCTGGAGTCTGGAGATGAGGGCGTGACCCCTGTATCAGGAGCTTCTTTGCTGTCCTGTGTGGTGTAATGTTAATTTTCCTCCTCTTCAGAAGGATGGAG
This sequence comes from Lepisosteus platostomus, assembly GCF_059453375.1. Classification (NCBI taxonomy): domain Eukaryota; kingdom Metazoa; phylum Chordata; class Actinopteri; order Semionotiformes; family Lepisosteidae; genus Lepisosteus; species Lepisosteus platostomus. The sequence goes on from NC_142622.1 coordinate 16,095,268, forward strand.
TACAAGCAGCAAACTCAGTCTGTGAGTGGTGTACCTGGGGCTTTGACCAGAAACCTTTAGATATCAAGGGGGTTTCCTGAAGTCCTGTACCAGCTAGCTGCTCGGAGATAATCCCAGGTGTCTGGCCTTGAAATGCACTAGCGAAAGCCACATCTGGTTTTCTGCTTTTTTCATGAACCGTTTGTGTACATTTTTCACATGGACTTGTGGACCGGACAGATTCTGAGCTTTATGGAGCTCCATGTGGTTGCCATGGCAATCTCCTAGTCAGCCACAGAGCACTACAAGGGTGTTTCTTTTTTTGTTTGCAGTCCCTAAAACCCATTTAGCACAGGCATTCTCAATGACACCAGTTCAGCCTGCAAATGCCTGTTTGGGTGTTTTTCCTAAATGTGAAACTAAGTTTTTGGTAATACGAGATAGCAGGGACTCAGGGGTCAGGTTTTACCAAGAGTCTGGGGAAAAAGTAAATCTGCTGTCTGTGGGTTTTTTGGCTGGTCTCAGGGCAAGTTTTGAGGAGACTCCTCATCTGTAGCAGGAGTCTCCTGGTCTTGAGGGTATTTAGAATTGAAAGGGGGGGGGGGATGCGCGCGTACCAGGGGAGCCTTTTCTGCCCAAGAAAACAAGACTGAGGAGATGGCGGCCATTCTGTGGGAGTGATGTGCGAGACTGAGCAGCTTGTAGTGCTGTCCTTCTGTCTTGTCGTGTTCAGCAGCTTCAAGCCACAGAAGCACTGAAACCCGTGGGCATCTCGCCTGGTCGTCTTTCATCGTTTGCTCTTGAAGGTTCTTTACATAAATCCGTCCAGGTACTTCAACACCAGGATAGTAAGTGTGCAAAATATGACACATCTTGAACCAGGAGAAAAAAACTTTTGCGGCCAAGACATTGGTAGTCTTAAAAATAAAATAAAATGAGAGTTTAAAATTAAAAGATGCTTTGTCTTGGTGAGGTAAAAAAAGGGCTTCGATTCTCACAGAAATGTATTACCCGCAATTTTCTTCTTAATGTCAGCGTAATAACCTCTGTAATGTCAAATCTTTTGTCGAGAGAGAACCACATCGTGTATGTAAGGTCCATTGCTAATGAAATGTAGGGGAAAAGCAGATTAAACGGAACATGTGGCTTTTCTTTTACACAAACGGTTGTAGAAGCCTGGAACAAGTTACTCAGACAGAACTTTTGGCTTTGTTCAGGAAACAGAAGGATGAGATTCTGAGGTGAATCAGCTTCTAGCCACCTAACAGGCTCTCAACAGGCCAAACAGCCTCCTCTCTTTAGTGAATGTTTTTATGTTCAGACTTAATATTTTGACAATTGCCTTCCCTAATTTCAGCATTCATTAAAATTTACTGTTCTTTCCTGATGAAGACCAATCTTTCAGTTGGAGGCAACGGTTTATTTTCTGCTTGTGGTCTGCTCTGAGGACCCCTTGATTCTTAATCCTGTGAGAATCTGATCTCTTGACACAAATGTCTGTAGGTCTATGAAAAGTCAGAACCTGACCCTGCAAAGAAGCAGAGTTAATATTTCCCAAGGTAACGTCCCTGTTCCGTCACCATGCTGGCTGTGGAGTGAACAGGTATAGTAGTTGCTTGTGCTGATGCGGCCTGCTCTCCTCTCTCTCCAGGGCGATACTGGTGCGCATCGAGGAATGCAGTCACCCCATTGTCATGAAGGGACTGTGTGCGGAGTGCGGCCAGGATCTTACACAGTAGGTGCTCCTAAACACGTCACCTCTGCTCCGCACCGCAGTGCAGCAATGTGGATCTCTCCTGCTCTATACCATATCTGATCTTTGCCCTCAGTACTGAGCTGGTAATCGTGGGCTCATTTTCTCGTGAATTCTCCAGCGCCAACAGGCTCCTGTCACGTGGAGGAATTGGAATTCGGGCACTGTTAGTAAGAGCCTTTTCATGGGAGATTTAAAATTGTCATCTTGGATATGTTGCAATTAGATTGAAAATATGTCTGAGGGTGAATTTTTGTGGCTATGTCATGTTTGTTTTAAACATCATTGCCTTCTGTATAAGAGGGTTTTAGAGGTCTTAGCTGGTGCTGTATAAATAGCTGGGCCTCTGGGACTTTTTGAAGTTGACCTCATATTGGATATTTTCCTGTGGGGCTGTTTTTACCGTTGTGTTGATTGTCATTCCTAGTTCCTAGTTCAACTGATGGGAACAAGTGGAAAAGATTAGGCTGATAATTATGGCCAGTTTAGATGGCAAAAGTTACTTTTATTTATTTAAAGAAAGAGATGGAATCTAACTGGAATACACTACTAACAATGACCGAACACTCAGAGCTTTTTTAATACAGCTAAGAATGTACTTTGATGAGACAGTTAAATACTGTTATGACCATTTATGCACCCTTTGTGTCTTTTAATTCATCTGTTAAAGATAAAGTAACTTTATCATGGGATAAAGGAATGGGATTTGGAGTTGTAAGACAATTCAATCTGCCAAACACTGTGATATGGCAAGAGCTAATTAATATTCATCTGAGCTCTTCAAAATGCAGTTGGTCTCACTGAGGACAAAGGACATTGAATCACACTTATTTCACATTTCACAGGGAATTTCACAAAATGAAAAGACAACCCTATTCAAGAGCCACAAAAGATCTCGTAAAGATCTTTGTCCGATATGGAGGAAATGATGCCTAGATGAATTAGTAAGGGGTCTGAATCACGTTTCTTGATGAACATTAGCCACTTTTATTTTTTACTGTTAACTTGAGGATAGAGAGTAGTAGTCATACCAAACAAAATTGGTTTATTTCTTTAAATAATTCAACCAGGGATTGTGGGGAAGATATGTTTTGGAAACAACATACAACACCCCAGTAGATGTGCTCAATCAGTATCTATGTTCTGCAAATAAAAATGAAATAACTCACTTTCTATACTCAGAAAAACAAAAAGAGTTTTTCTTAAACTACCCCTTATGTAATTTAATAAAAACTCACACACCACTGATGAGCTGCTGAAGAAGGAAATGGGTTGGTCTGCTATCACACTGGTGAGATGGCGTCTTAATCAATTTGCTTCGATTCCCCTGTATGTGGATTGTATGTGCTGTGTGAATGAGGTGAGGAAGTAAAGTTGAATGAAGAGTGTCTGCACTAGACAAATCCGAGGTCCTAGATTTGAGGCCTAAAATATTTACTGGAGCTATTTCTTCCAAATGTAAATGTGAAGGCCGTTTGTGAAGAAGTTTTTTATATCTAATGAAATGGGAGGCAAATGAGAACACGATGATGGTGTGAATCGGTAGGTGTTTTATTTGTTGACCAAACTCCCTTGCGTTCTCCGTAGGCTAGAAAGCAAAAATGGGAAACAGCAGGCGCCCATATCCACAGCCAGGGTGTCGATGGTCCACAGTGTTCCAGAGCTCATGGTCAGCTCGGAGGTGAGTTCTTTGGCAGGGAGGGGCCGAGCCTTCGACCACGTCACTCTCCAGGGTGCGGGTCGTGGAAGGAAAAACCCACACGAGAGACCCGGAAGGAGAGGACGCCTTTAGGCCCGTCTTGCTCATTGGGCTTCTGGTCGAGAATTGATCTGAGGATCTCCCCTTGCAGGAAAGAGTTTGAAGGGTCTTGGGGTCTTCACGTCGTCAGCTTGGTTGGGTTGCTGGATCCAGACTCCCAGCACCTCTTGATTTGAGAAGTGCCTCCTGTTAAATGCTCTTGGTCTTCCATTTCATTTGATCTGATCTCTGTTTCCTTGAGGGTTAAAGTCAGTCCAATGGAATTCTTTATCACTACCTTTCAGGACATTGAAAGCCATCAGCCCTGAGATATTTGTTCAAGATGAAAGAGATTCAGGTCCTTAAACCTACATGGCTTCCAGGTGTGGTTCCCCAGAACTTCACCTGTGGCTTTCTTGTGAATAATGTAATGAGTGTAACCTGCAATGGTGGCAGCATGGTGTCTTGGAATTACTCTCTGCTGCCACACAATTCTCAGGTCCTGGCTAGGAAAACATTCTGTATGGACTTTGCACGTTTACCCTGCGGTCGTGTGGGTGTTCTCAGAGTGCTCAGTTTTCACCTCACGGTCCAGAGCTGTGCCGTCTAGGTTAATTGGTCCCCTCCAGGGTGCAGCCTGCCTTGTCTGCTGGTTTGGGCTCCGGTTCACCAGAACCCTGTACTGGACCAAGCGGCTGTTAAAAATGGATAAATTGATGACCTCGGGTGTCTCGTATAGCCCTAAATTGTCAAAACAGATGAATCCAGTTTACATCGGATCCCAGGGACTGCTTGAGATCTGCACTGCATTTTGATCTACGGCACGTTCATGTTAACCAGACAGCTGGATACCAGTAGATTCTTTTCTTCTCCTTCGGGGGACAATATTTGAGGCGAGTTTTATTGGTAGGAAATAAAACCAAAATAAAAAAGCTCTTGCTCATGGACCCGTCGCGTCCTCGTGTCCCGAGGGGCCTCCCTGGAATCGCGGGGTCTCGCGACTGCTGTGCGGCCGTGTGATTAAGAGCCTCTTTCCCTGCAGCAAGCGGAACAGCTGGGGCGCGAGGACCAGCAGCGCCTACACCGCAACAAGAAGCTGGTGCTGATGGTGGACCTGGACCAGACTCTTATCCACACCACGGAGCAGAACTGCCAGCGCATGTCCAATAAGGTAACCAGTGCGCCTGGGGAGGCCGTCTGGGATGATTAACTGACAACCCACTGAAGCTCAGCAGGTGTGAGCCTGGTCAGTACCTGGATGGAAAAAACTTGGGTTGCCTCTGGAAGAGGTGTTAGTGGGGCCAGCAGGGGGCGCTCACCCTGTGGTCTCTCTGGTATTAAGGCCCCAGTATAGCGACAGGGACATTGTACTGCAAAAAGGCACCGTCCTTTGGGGGAGACGTAAAACCCCAGTCCTGACTCTCTGTGGTCATTAAAAACCCCAGAGCGTTTCTTGAAAAGAGTAGGAGTGTTACCCCAGTGTCCTGTCCAAATTTCCCATTGGCCTTTACCAATCATGGCCTCCTAATAATCCCCATCTATGAATTGGTTTCATCACTCACCTCTCCTCCCCACTGATAGCTGATGTGTGGTTAGTGTTCTGGCGCACTATGGCTGCCGTCACATCATCAAGGTGGGGCTGCACATTGGTGGTGGTGGAGGGGAGTCCCCGTTACCTGTAAAGCGCTTTGAGTGGAGTGTCCAGAAAAGCGCTATATAAGTGTAAGGAATTATTAATTATGCTTTCCTGGAGACAGGTTCTGGTTTTAGGGACCTCGTGTGTGGCTCAGACAGTAAAAGTGCTCACCTGAGTGTAGTCTGAGCTCACTGTGGCTGCGGGTTCGAGCTGGGGGTCAGGTGAGCACTGTGGTGCACCGTGGACAGGGCAAGAGTAATAACGTGGGCAGTGGTCACTGAGGACGGCCAGGCTCTGCCCGGGGGAATGTGGTGTGATGGTGCTAGGTGGCTCAGCCTGTGGCCCGGTGATCTCGAGAGCGTGTTCGTGCAGTGGGTGCAGCTTTTCAGTAATCGTCATGGTAAGGTTTTCACAGCAAACATCCTCCTAGGAGCTTACAAGTCATAAGCAGAGGTTTGTTTCTCTTTTTGAGGTGTCGAAACTTCTATAAGCCAAATAGGTGCTTCGAGGAAAGCATTAATAGTGGGTTTTCAGCCAGCAGGTAATTTTCTGGAAGCCGTCCTACATCACCAGTGAGAGGTTTGTCCTCCTCTTTAAAAGCAACAGAGGCTTGCAATTTAGAACGTTGCTGTCGGAAGATAATCTCTGCTGGTAAGGGGTTGCAGTGAAATGCATTTCGATGGATTTGTCGCATTTCTTTTGGCCCCAGTACCGGTCTCTTAACAGACGTTGACCGAGATGGTGTTTGGACTTGGGCACGGAGTTTTCCCTGTGGGAATGGCTTAAAACGAATAGAAGGAATGATGCTGTAGGGTTGGAAATTGCGTTATTCGTTTCAGAGGACGGGAAACCCGACAACTACAGTTTGAGCCACCCACACAGAAGCCTCTCTGTGGAAATGGAAATCCAAAATGTAAAATAAGTGGGTGTGGAGCTCCATCCGCTCCAGGCTGCGAGGGTGTTCTCTATTCCCCTGCGCTCTTGTTTGCGGTCTGTGGCGAGCCTCCGCACAGCTCTTCTCTGGTTTAAAGGGCCGTTCCTCTCCACAGGGAATCTTCCACTTCCAGCTGGGCCGCGGGGAGCCCATGCTGCACACCCGGCTGCGCCCGCACTGCAAGGACTTCCTGGAGAAGATCGCCAGGCTCTACGAGCTGCACGTCTTCACCTTCGGGAGCCGGCTCTACGCGCACACCATAGCAGGTACGGGACGAGACCTGGCTCGCGCGGGGAAGGGCAGGGCAGTGTGGTGACACCTCTGTTAAAAAAAAGAGTATTAAAACTGAGTATTTTTTTGGTTATACGCACCCCTTGTGGCTTGCCAGTCCTCTTTTTTCACATCTAAACTCGCAGCTCTGAGCCCTGGATGGCACACGGGGGGAAAAAAAAGGAAGTGTGGACAGACTTGGGGTGTTTCTCAAAAACGATAGCGGTGTTACACTGGCATCACAGCCAAATTTCCCCCTGGCCTTTACCCATCATGGCCTCCTATAATCCCCATCTCTGAACTGGCTTCATCACTCTGTTCTCCCCACTGAGAGCTGGTGTGTGGTGAGTGTACTGGCGCACTTTGGCTGCCGTTACATCACTCAGGTGGGGGCTGCACATTGGTGGTGGTAGTGGGATTCCCCATTACCTGTAAAGCACTTTGAGTGGAGTGTCCAGAAAAGCGTTACATAAGTGTACGAAATAATAATAATAATAATTATTATTATTATTATTATTATTATTATTATTATTATTATTATTACTACTCCCACTTGTGAGTAGGTTCAGTGCCAGTGGGAGGAGAGGTGCATCCCAGGCTGTGACCTCCCCAAGCCTGCAGGTGCCCACAAGCCCGCAGGGGTTGCTGTGCCACCCTGCCCTCGGCTGTGCTCAGCCAACTGTGTCTCGCTGCTTGTGAAACCTGACATGACCCAGGCTCGAACCCGTGATCCCAGAGCTCAGCCTGTGATCACCTTTACCGGGTGAGCTCCTCCAGAGGCAGCATTTTTAAAGGTAGTAGTAGATTTTTTTGCAGCACAACAACAAATGCAGAAGTTGTGGTTTGGATGATATTCTCTTAAATTGCTGAAAATTAGGGTCATGTTTTTTCTGTCGATTTTGTTGGAGAACTTCAGGAATACTGGAAAAAATTAACTTGCTTTTTCCACCAAACAATATATATGGTAATATATAATGCACAATGTACAGAATGTTTCCCAGGGAATAGCTTCTAAGCCTTGAAAATTTCATCTAACATCTTGGCATTTAATTTGCTTGAAAGGCATCAGGTGGTTAAGAGAATAAATGTGAATTGTGCAGACTCTTGTGTACCCTGTGCTTCCTCGCTGTTGTCAGCTCACAGCATTGTAACGTGGGTAATTTAGTTTTCAAGTACCATTCCTTTCCTTTAAAACAGACCTAATTAAACCTAATTAGTTAAGAGAGCCTTTGGAGATGTTCATCATACGCATGTTTTAGTCCTCCGCCGGCCTCTTCTAATTGTCTTCTGAATGTCAGCAGGTGAGAAATGCGTTTTGTTCTGTTTTGTTTTTTTTGTGTGTGTGTGCGCTGTGCAGCTGTTAACTGTTTCTGATTGTATAAGGAAATGGGGTGTTCGTTCAATTCAGGATTACCCTGAAATGGCCACTGGGTGGCAGCACTTACCTGCAAAATGTGAAATTGACTTACTGTGCCACAGTACCTTTCCTTCACGCTGCATGAGCCTGTGTATGAAAGAGATTGTCAGAGCACAGTCTGCGGAAACCGCAGTAAAAATGTTACGTTTGAGGCTGGAATCCATACTTTAAGATCAATGTGTTCCTTTTAGCATCTGGATTCTGTTTGAGGCAGGGAGACGTAAAACAAATCAACCCTGTGCTGATTTGCTCCGACAGATTTGCTTGGTACACGTTTCTGGGAGCTGCAGGTACTTTCTTAGTGCTAGAGGCAAGACGTAATGTTGTGAAGGGGTCCTGAAAGAGTTCCCTACATGCCTCATGAAGGGTGAGATTAATCGGAGATTCAGGATAATCCTTCTTTTAATCTCATATGTATTGCAAGTATGATGTATTTTTTGTTGATCATCATCTCAGATCTTTAAATGTGAGGATTTGACAAAGAAGCCCACTTTTTGTTCTAACAGTCAGGAACGTTCCATCTTTTTTTTTGGGTGAAAATCATAGACTCAAACTGTACGTATTGAGGGGTTAACCTTAATACAATAGCCTTGTACACAAAAGGAAACAATGTGGAAGTGTATTTTACATGGAGAGCAGGAGAAGCTTCTTTACAAAAAGAGCTGTGGAGGTCTTGAACAAGGTGCTCTGTCCTGTTGTTGAAGCCAAATCCCTGATTTAAATAAATAAAAGGACGCCATTCAGCCCCCTAGCTCATTTGGTAATTAGTAGCTAATTTGATCCAAGGTCCTCATCCATCTGTTTCTTGAAAGAAGCCAGGGTATCAGATATATAATTGCCATTGGTTTTGACTTAAAGTTTGCTTGTTGCACTGAACATCCAGTGCAACAGCCAACATTCCCTGATGGATCACACTTTAGGTAAGCTTTCATGTTTCCCATTCCCAGTGTAGTTCAGATATCTGGATAAGTCAGACGGCAGACATCGCTAGTTCTAGCACCTGAGGAGGAAACAAAATGGTGTAAATTGGTACCTCCCATTAAATTTGTGTTAACAGCAACATTCCAGTGGTTTCCTGCCATGAAAACATGTCTGAGATTGATTTAAGTGAAACAGGTGAGTTATCTGAAAGGATTAAAGTAGATGGAATTACTGGGTTTTGTTGGTCATTGTGCTAAGCAATGATGTAGTTTCTGACAAAAAAAGTGAAAACCGAGTTTTCACAATCTCGCAGTTGAGGTTGAAGAGAGGCTTTCCTTCTCCGTTTTAAAACGATTGCATCTCGGGGACATTTTGGAATGTGATGTGATGCATTGTGGTGGCATCAGTTCAAAATTCAGAGTGTCACATATCTTGTACTCCTCTAATACAGTCTAATCCTGATATGATACATGATTTCTTTTCTTCCTCGATGTGTTAATGAGAGCTGAGAGAATGTCTTATCCCTGCCTCAGTAGAGTATAAAGCCGCAAGCGGTAGCGTCTTGGCTGGAGTTTCTCTTTTCCCGCAAGGTTGGATGAATTGATTTTCAAATAATGTGAATAAAAATGAAACTACAGAATCTGAAATTGTCAGAAACAGGGGAATTATGCAAAGGGTGAAAATAATGCTGAACCACTGAGTTGTTACTGTTTTATCACTTCAGAAGACAAGATGGAAATATTTAGCTTCTAGGGTGCTCTGGGCTCTATATTTTGTAATGCAATGGAAAAATGTGTGTGAAGGGGTGGGGGGATTTGGGAAGCAATATTGAAGTTCAGAAATTGCAATCTTGAGCCACGCAGGGCTTTGTAAATTTTAGCGGAAGATCTGCATTTATTGCTGTGTTCCAAGAGCATCAGTAGTTTACTACTATCCTGCCCCTTTCAGCTGCTGTGTCATGGTAGCTGCACAATTGGTGCCCATACCAGCAGGACCACGGTGGACACCCACGGGGAGACTGCAGTGGACACACCGTGCACATCGTACACAAATGTGTCCCCATGTTGTATACAACACACAGCACCGCTGTGTCCCTCTGTGCGCCACTGACTGCTGTGAGCGGTTGTCATGGTTATGAAAGACAGCAGACAAAACTGGGAAAAAAATCAATCGCCTGATCAACAACAACAAAAAAAGATAAAAATCATCAATTCCACATTGGGGTAAGAGAGGTTGAAGGATAATTACAATTTCTGAACTTAACATAAACAGACAGTGCAATCCAGACATGGAAGTATTGATAAATTAGCCTCCCCTCCCCAGGATTCAGAAGACCTCAAAGATTTATTATTGCTGTGTCTTTCTGGAAGTTTCTTTTTTTTTTCTGTTGCTTTGATTCTTTCTTACTTTGTTAATGACTTGGAGAAACTTCTGTCGATGGGCACAATACAATGCAACCTGTATGTAAAATTGGTCTGAACTAAAAAGTGAAAGTACAGTTAATCTAAAATACTGTTGAAAATCATTTGAAAAGGTTGTAAACAATGTGAAAATAAACTTAGCTGGGTTATGATTTCACTAGGATTGGAGTAACAGATGACTGACTTCTGGTAATTTCCTCCTTGTTAATTAAGCACATTTCTCATTTTGTTTGGGTTTATTGTAAAATTTTTGCTTTTGATGAGACTTGGAGATATTGCTATTTATGGACACAATACGATCGATGCGCGCACTATTGGTCTGCAAAGAAAAAAGTAAATATACATCTAAAATACCATTAATTTTCTCCTTTTAAGATGCTGTAAAAACTATTAATTTCATCGAAAATTAATTTAAGTGAAAATCTTGCCCTAATCTAGAGTTTATTTGGTTAATAATTTTCTACTGGTATCGGCGTACCAGTTACTACACAAGTCGGATTACATTTGGAATACTGGTTTTGTTTTCTCCTGTTGATATATTTCTCAAGATGCAGTTTGTTTAAATTGTAACTTTTGACATGAGATGGAGTTAACCCAGGTCTTATTCACATAATAAATTCCCAGGTTGGGGTTTCCAGTAAGCATCAGAGTAACAAATGCTACTATATCTTTCTTGACAATGACAAATATTACTACTCTAGTTCTAAAAATGCTCCTAAAATTTGTTAAAACTGTTTAAAAACTCTGCAGGTCCGTTCCACATTTGTGCACTTTTTTTTAAAAGAAATAATGAGGCTGCTTTAAGATACATGAAAACTCTTGCAGATTGTAACAATGCTAAATCCCCCCAGTTATGAAACACCTGTTATTTGTGACTGCATATTTGATCCTTTAAAGATTACTCAGTTAAAAGATTTTTTTTTTTCCAGGTGACTTTTTCCCCAAGAAACATGGAAAATGGGGGTGTGTGAATCGCAGGCTGAATTATTTTGCTTTTTTTCCAAATATAAAAATTGAGCAACAACAAACATTTCTTAATCCTCAGATCAGGTGATATGCTCTCACGTCGCGGAGTATTAGGAACCCTCATCCGAACGACGTGCTGGACCTGTGCTCAGGCAGCAGGGGCGCCATGGGCAGGACGAAGTGTGTGTTCCACATGTTTCAAACACTCGCAGTGGGCTCCCCTGTCCAAGAAGCGGGATGAGGGCAGTGCTTTGTGGGTGAGAAGAGCGAGACTCTGTGCTCCACGGAGTGTAGGATTTTTATTTGGTTTTCAAGGTTGCAAAACAAAAAATCTTGACCTGGAGTTACAGTAGGCTATCTAGGAAGAATGTTTTTCGCGTTTTCCTTGACTCCAAAATACTTCCATGTGAAGTAACGGTATAAACCAACCAAAAGATTGTTTTTACTTGTTTTTTTTTTCTTTAAGGATTTCTGGATCCGGAAAAGAAACTCTTCTCCCATCGGATTTTGTCGAGAGATGAATGCATTGATCCCTTCTCCAAAACAGGGAACCTAAGGTAGGGTTTTTGTTTTGAGTTACGCTGGACCGAGCCTGGATGTGAGTAACTGCAGGCTGTGCTGTAATCCTGTGCTTTGACTGCACTTTTAAATATATATATATACACATCTTGAGTGCTGATGTTACTACTGATGTACATGCCTTAAAACAGAATTTAACAACAACATACTGTACACAGGCAGTGTAGCCTGTCCTTTCCACGGTATTACTTCCAGGTTAGTAACTGTTAAATATGGCAGCCATTGTACATGTAAACGTGTATCCATTTCTGAATATGCTTGAGTTCTGGACATTTATACACTGGGTCTTCCCACACAAGCTGTACATCTGTGATGCCTGCTTTGCACCAGGACACTTCTGCTGTTCTGTTGGAATCTGTCCCATTTGTCTCGTACAGTTTGGGCAAGCATGTGCCTGTTCACACAATATTGCATGTAGTCCCAGCTTATGTTCAGTGGGGCTCTGGCCTGTCGAGTAGGGCATCCACAGCTCAAGCCGGAAGAAAGCCATCCTTACATGAGCTTTGTGAGGACACGGCTTTGCCCTGCTGGCGTGTTGTCATGGCAGGATGAGCTCTCAGGAAGTGTGGCACAGGCAGTGAGGTCCCAGGACTTGATCACTGTAGCACCGTTCAGCCAGTTCGCCAACTCGATGCTCCCTGTCAACTGGTCAGTTGTGCACAACAGTCACACCCGCTGGGGCTGGTGTCCACCTTGATCTTTAAAACAGACCAAAATGCAGAAACCCGTAGCTCGACACCAAAAGGAGTTAGTTGTAGGTGTTTTCAGTAAAAAACAAAAAGTAAAAGAAGGACATTAGGGTTATCTAATGAAATAATGTTTTGCGATGTGGCATTTATTAGAAGAAATATTACTGTTGACTTTAAACCATCAGCAAAAATGAAGCATTTTAACTGTATTTTGCTAAGATTTGTACATGGACACAGTATTTGAGGGGAAAAACTAAACCAAGGACGTCCTCACTGCTAATCGACTAGCAAATTGTGATTTCTGCAGCCTAAATCAACAAATCATAATTAGTGGTTTACTTTTGTAGCGATTTATACAGCTGTTTTTTCTTTTACTGGATCAATGCAGATGGAAGTACCTTGTTCAAGGGTACAACAGCAATGTCTTACTTGGGAATTGAACCCATGACCTTCCAGTTAAGTCTAGAATGCTAACCACTGCTCCACACCTCTTAATGATTCAGTTCTTTCACTGATCGTCCTGCCAAAACAGCTTTAAACTGCCTTCACAAATGATGATATTACAGTTATTCACGGCTATGTCTTTAAAAGATTAGGAGTACTGTAATTAGAAACTCAGTTTGCTGTATTCATGCATTACGAACAGTTGTATTCTTGTACTGTATTAGTTTTGTTTAATACTTCTTGTGGGAAGAATAGTAAGTTGGACAGTTAAACAGGATTCACTGTTCTTGGACTGCCAGGCTCTCATTAGGAAAGATTAATGGATGTTTCTTTGAAGGTCTAGTTGCTGAAGTAAATACATGTCAGGGCTGTACAATATACAAATGGATTTAATTACCTCAAATTATAGTATTTATTTAATGAAAATTGAGCACATTCATTTTGAGGATTTATATTTTTTCAGCACAGTTGGTTAGAAAATAACTAATATATATTAACTGATATAGATAAATGATCTTTTGAATGGCTGTTTCTTGCCAGATAATACATTCTTTCTTGCCTTTTGTAAAGGAAAAACTGTCCCAGTGAAACTGACATTTTGCACTTGGCTTTTAAGTAACTCTTTTCTTATTTATCTGGTGTTTGAGCTTTTCTTAGTTTGCATTGCTGCTTGCGATAAAAGATGGTCTGCTTTGCCTTTATAAACGCTTTGCTGATTTTTAAAACTTGGCATGTAAGGAAGGAATATCTTCTTCTGTGTCTCTTCCAGTACAGTTATTCTGTGTTTCTGTGACACAGGTGATGAGCATGTAACATCACTGGATTTTTTTAATCCCTTTGACCTGACACCTTATCTGAATGTTAACTATATCTGTACTGAAATTTTGTTTCTTCCAAAAGTCAGACTAAATATCTGTATTGTAATCTAATTACGCAGCAAGTAGAAACTCCCCTGTGTTTTATGAGAGAATGAGGAGCAATGGAGCAAGCAGTGCTTCCCTGAAAGTGTTTTTTCAGCTAATTGTGCTTTGTGTAGGCTTGAAAATGTATCTCTATCAGTGATGGAGCAGAATCCCCAGAAGATCACACAGTCTCTGTTATCGGCTGTAGTTAGGCTTGTTACCTGAAGGGTTAGGCAGTCCTCATGCTGTTACATGCCATGTCAATAGATAGTGGATGAGTGGCTCAGCATGGAAAGGTCTAATCCAGGTGTCATAGGTTCGAGTGTGGGTCTGCTAATTAGCAGACTGTTCCTAGATTCCTGTAGTGACAGTATACAATTGTCTGAGCAACTGCAGGGTGGGAAGTGTAGGACAGGGAGGGCTCTCTGTGACAGCAGCAGCTCCTGCAGCCTCCCGGGACCTTAAAGGTTTGCTGTGCGGTCAGTGAGGGAAAGCAGCTCTCCTCCGAATGGCACTGATCCTCTGATATGGATCAGTGCTGTTGGTGAGGGACAGTCCTCTCTTCCAATCTGGATTGATTCTCCTTTATGGGGTGGTGCTATTGGTGAATGATGCAACTCTCCTCCAATCGACACTGATCCTCCAGTACAAGGCGGTGCTGTTGGTGAGGGACACGACTCTCCTCCAATCAGGGCAGGACCTCCAATATGAGGTGGAGCTGTTGGTGAGGGACATAACTCTCCTCCAATCAGAACTGATCCTCCAGTAAGAGGCAGTGCTGTTGGTGAGGGATGTACATCTCCAGTCAGTACTGATCCTTCGGTTTGTGAGGTGGTTGGGTTGGACTGCTTACTCTTTCTCCACTTTATGTGGTTGGAGGGTCTGCCATGAAAAATCACAAGGGTCGATTCCAGAATCGGGGGGGATTACACAAAAAAATAAATCAATTCAATTTTTTTCTTGAATTTCATCAATAATCCTCCCTTTAAAAAAATGCTAGTGATCCCTGTGAGAATTAATTAAATAGACCGGATGTGCTATCTTAGAAATTTAATTGGTATAGGTGTTAGATTTAACAGCTGTTACAAAAATTATGGGTGGATGGATGGAGGTTGTTGTTTTTATGTAGGTTTATTTAAATATTCTAAATAAGTTACAGTTTTTAGGTGGTGGATAGTATGTGGGGTTTTTGTGTCAGCTGCGGAATGGGGCAGATTTATTGTTGACTTATTAAGACTTCTGTACTAACAAGCTGGGATTACATTTCAGCTTTACTTCGGACCCTCAAGACAACAAAGGCACAGGATAGTGACTATGTACAGCAATGTTCTTGGGAAAATTAGGTGAGGGAAGAAAAACGTACTTGAAAGTAAGTACTAACTTAAAAACTGTCTTATTGTATTACAACGTGGCAGAGAGAAATACTTGCAGATCCCGTGCTTAAATGCAAGGAATTGCAACACCTGAATAATTAAACATCAAATCATTTATTAATTAATGCTTAAAAATTTGAACGCTTCCTGAATATGGATGTTGTTGTTACAGCAGTAATTACTCAGAGTTTGACCAATATGCTTTAAATTCCATTCCGTAAAAAAAACTCATCAGTGAAGAAAATATAATGGATAACACTGACGGTAGAACACGGTTTTCTTGTCGTGTGGAATCTTGTCAGTCTGATATTTTTATCTCGGCGTCCGCCGTTGTGCAGCTGTGAATGTGATTCTAGATATTGTCACAGCCGAACATTTTAATTAATTTCCAAAACTGGTCATGGTGGAGACTCAGCCTTTGATGTATCAGAAGCAGTGGCAACTGTATTTCATTAGATCTGACCTGTCGACGTAAAGAGAAATAGTGGAAAAACATCCTCCAAAAGCAAACGTCTGCGCTTGTCCTTTCGTCTGCAGAATGACGAAACCTCAAATGTGCTTCCAGTGCATTTAGGGCCTGAAAACGGAGTTTAAATGAATCGCGTTATGAGGTTAATGAAGTGTTGGTGAATGAAGACCAACTGGTGTGGACGTTCCCAGGAGCAGGAATGGGTACCCCTGACCAGGTCACACTCGAGTAGACGTCCCTGTGCAGATAAGTACAATATATATCTACAAAGGAACAAGTAATAGGTTTATTCCATGCTGGAAAAAAAAGAAGAAAGAGAACACAACGTTTCGGCCATGGAGCCTTGAAGAAAGCTCCACGGCCGAAACGTTGTGTTCTCTTTCTTCTTTTTTTTCAGCATGGAATAAACCTATTACTTGTTCCTTTGCAGCCTACGCATGCTGACGCAGCTACCCACCAATATATATCTAGACAGGAATAAGAACAGTGGTGTCAACTCACTTAAAAAATCTTCCTTTTTAGTAACTCTTGCATGATTTAGGGGGTTATATTGAATACCCAGTGGTCAGATGAAAACCTATCCTGTCCTGCCCAGACAGGAAAGATAATTCTTTCAAAGCTTCAAATTAAGCTTTTACACTGATATGCTCAGAGCTAAAAGAATAAACCATCAAAATGCGTTTTTTTTAGCATCCAATTTTCCACACTCTCTTTAGAAAGACTTTCTTTCTTTGTTGTTGACATGCTGTCCCAGACATGTTGTTGAGGCTGATGCCCTGGTTTATTTCAAGAAACAGCTGGATGAGATCCTTGGAATTAACCGCTAGCTATCCAACATGCTGGATGATCTGAATGATGATATGAATTCCTTACAGTTAAGTAGAATTTTTCTGGACGTTCCCTCAAAGCGCTCTACAGGTAATGGGGACTCCCCTCCACCACCACCAATGTGTAACCCCCACCTGGATGATGCAACGGCAGCCAGAAAGCTCACCACACATCAGCTATAAGTGGGGAGGAGAACAGAGTCATGAAGCCAGTTCAGAGATGAGATTATTAGAGAGCCATGATTGGTAAAGGCATGTAGGAAATTTTGGCCAGGACACTGGGGTAACACCCCTAATTTTTTTGAGAAATGCCCTGGGGTTTTTAATGACCTCTGAGAGTCAGGACCTCCGTTTTACATGTAAATTTTACATTTACATCTCTTATGACGGCAACTAAGAGATCTTCTCCTGGCTATGAATGTCACGTAACTGTGCTGCCTGAGCCAGGTGCTGTTTGCGTGCTCTGTCTGATCACAGAGGACACCTGCAGCCATGGGGAAATTCGTGATGCTTGGCTAAGTGTGGGAAACGTGTCTGATAAATGTTCTTATGTTCTTGTCAAGCTAGTCCTCCTTCCATGCTGTACTGCAAATACCGTTTTGATGAAGGAGAAATGGAGACAGGCTTTTAAAAAGCGCTGTGGTGGATGTGGTCTTTTGAAAGGGGTCCCTAGACATTCAGAACTTCTTGTTAGAAACGCGGGGGAGGATGAGGAAATGTGGACAGACTCCTCTCACCTGCCCGCCTTTGAACTGCCTATCTTTTGACGCTTGTGACGGAGGAGGAGCCCTGATTGGTGGAGAGGCGTGCCCCTCACTGGCAGCACCGCGCGAGCCTGCAGGTGCCCGGGAGGCCACAGGGGGCGCTGTGTCCCTGAGGTTTGAGATGTGTTTGAATCAGACAGGTTGGGAGCGAGATGGCGTTTTTTGTGGCGTCACAAAAACATTTTTAAAATGTAAACTTTTTATGCTTTTTTGGGTTGCCTGCTGTAAACTGATTTCTTACATAAGAGAGATGTGCATATTCTAGGTGAGTGTATAGTGAAGGCCAAGGATTTCTCAAAATATACATGTATATGGAATATTTTGTTGGAGTGAACTGCATAGTATGCATGCAACATATCACGTTGGCGCACTCACAAATATACAGTAATAAAATAGCTAATAATAATATAGATAGATAGTATAGGGCCTTCATGATTGACTCTTATCTTTTATCCAAGTCTAATATTATTTCATTCCGTCTACTACAAATCATTACTCCCTTTTTGCCAACAAGTCTGCTAACTTCTAACTTTGCGATTCATCAGTGCTTGTGTCATTCTGCGATTTGGATTCTTTACAATTATGTTGCAATGTAATTAAATCCATTAAAACCATTAACTGTTTATATTATTATTCTTAATGTTTCATTTTAATTATGTTACTGGGAACTATGTTATCTTGTCAGCTAATAAGGAATGGTAATATTGCGATCCTGGAAGAAATTGTTCAGTAATGAGATAATCACAAAGTCATATTACAAGACGGTAATTGCAAGTTAATGCATTTTCAGGGTCATGTACCTGGGGATCCAGTAAGAACTGCTATTTTTTTTTTTACTGCTAGTAGACAGACAGAGCATTAGGAACAAATAACTTTTTGATAATGTGGTTTGCACGTCCCTTGCAGAAACCTTTTCCCCTGTGGCGATTCCATGGTGTGTATTATCGATGACCGGGAAGACGTCTGGAAGTTTGCTCCTAACCTCATCACGGTCAAGAAGTACATCTACTTCCAGGGCACCGGTGACATCAACGCTCCCCCTGGCTCACGGGAAACTCAGATGAAGAGAAAAGGTAGAAATTATTGCTGAAAATGGGGAAATAGGCATTGTTTCTGTGAAAATGAAGCAGTTGTATAAAAGAGGTCTCTACTAAAGAGTCTTAATTCTTCCCTCATAATGTAGTGAAACACTGTTATTCCTCACTGTTTGAATTTGGTCTTGGTTTGCTTGAAGACTTTGTTCACCTTTTGAGATAGTTTTGAACGAGGTACATTTATTTAGATGCACTGATCTCTTCAATGAGAAAACACCTTGGTCCATTGTGTGTCACAAGTGTGATGTCCTGTATATACCACGGTTTTTGTATTTCATTAGCTGTGTATTTCCAGGGGATGTTCAAATAGCTACTCATAATCTTAACTGCATGTATTTTTTAGTGCTCATTATTTGCTTGAACAATAAAGAATGCATCTTCAAGCTAGCAGGCAAGACACCTGGAGTCTCACCTGTGATAGTTGAGAGATGGTATTTCTACCTCATTTTACAAACCCTGATTTTAAATAATCTTCCGTAAAGCTCTCCTCAAGATTTATCCACACTGATTTGCTCAGGAATCATATAGGTTGCTTTTCCCAGAAGTGTAGATCACTGTGATGTGAATGGAAGATGTGTATCTGTTGTAGTAGAAGCTTTATCTGTACATTTGCTTACAAAATAATCTTAAATATTTGCTAGTAGTTGTTCTTGGTAATTTTCCTGGGTTGTATATTTATTCTAAGAGAAAACAACCACCTGTAGACTGTAATTAGCAAGTGCTCGAGTGTCAGTAATGTTTTTGCTGAATGTTTTGCATTCAGAATGTCTCATAATGGCAGTTTTTTGACCATGAGATCTCGGTTACAATACTTTAATGAGAGAAGAGACGTGGGCTTCATCAAACTAGATGCCCAGGCCTCCTTAAAGAAACCGCTGGATTCAATCATTAGATCTATGAGCTACTAGCAACGACATGGGCTAAAAACTCTCCTCTCTTTTGTCACTTTCCGTTTTTAATGAGCAGTACTTGACTAGACAATATGTAATATATCCCAACGGTTCTTTCTTTAAGTAATCCCTGAGCTGACAGAAAAAAGGCAGAAGTATTGCAATATTTATTGGCTAGTATATTAAATCTTAAAAAAGCTACAAAAAGTTAAAATAGAATATTTTAATATCACATGATTAGAATTTGGCTTTCTCAGTGTTTGAAAAGTAATGTAGTTAAAGCAATGTGCTGTGACCCACAGGAATGGCTGTGTGAGGAGTTGACCCTAAAACGTTTACATTCTGCATTTTTAAAAAATGTTTGTACTTTGTAAAAGCAAATGGAAATTCCTTGAAACACACACCCCTTGTGTTGGTGCAACAGTAGCCTAGCAAACATCACTGAGGTTCATTAAATTGCTTGATTTTCAGAGGGACAGAGCAAGCCCACTGGGAATATCGGTCACTGTAAAGGTGGCATAGCTTATTATAGGATCTCCATTGTGTGCTAAGAGAAAAGACCTTGCTGTTTCTATAGGGCAGTAATGTTGAATAGAATTGCTTGATAAAATATCAGATAAATCTATGTTTTAGGGACTTCAAGTTTTCTAAGAACTTAAATGTGAGTAAAGATGCAAGTGTCTGGGGCCACTGCTTTTCTGATGGCTTGCACTCAGAAAACATCTTTCTGTGTTGTTTTTGTGGGGTAATGATGGGGAGATAAGTATTTCAGCTCTGTGGAGGAAGAAGCAATACCTATGGTGAAAAAACAGTGTTCAGGGACTAATTAGCTGGAGGGGAGGTTGGAGAAGGGGAGTGTTTGTGTCTGGTTGCTCATTAGAGGAACTGATTATATTGAACTCCTGTTGGGTAAATCGTTTCCGATCACCACCGTATAGCACAGATACAGGCTATTTAGTCTCAGTTCAATTTGGTCTCGAAGTCCAATGGGCCATTCGGATGTCTTCAGTTGTTTGGAGAGAACCTGAAATCATCCGTGTTGCATATTTTATCTAGAACAACTAAAGTAAAGCCACAAGTAATAGGTTTATTCCATGCTGAAAAGAGAAGAAGGAAAAGACAATGTTTCAGCCCTGGGGTCTTCTTCAGGTGTGAAGCCAGTTTTTTGCGTTTGTGGATTTGGAGTTGCGAGTTGTTTATGTAGGTCTCCACTCACCGTACAGGGAGGGGGAAGATGTTATTCATTTGATTCGGGTCGCCAGTTGGTCAGGTCTTGCAGTCTCGTGAGTTAGCATACACCCACCTTATTTCCATGCGAAATTAGTGGTTGGATGTTCTTTGCTGTGCACAGCACCAACAGCCAATTAACAGTTGCAGTCAACAGGCACGTTATCTTGCCAAGACCCGTTCAATATTTGGCGGCGTCGCAGGATTGAATCCTGATGATTGTTAAATTAGGGCGTGTTCACACATGGAGCAAATGGTGGGGAAACAAGTGGAGACAAATGGTCTGCTCCCCAGCCACAGAGAAAAGTTAGTAAAGTATAGCATGAAATTAATGACACTTCAGTTTTATAAGACACTAAAAAAACTCTGGTTGGTTGTCAAGGAAAGAGAAATGTAAAAGGAATCAGTCCTATTGGCAGGTAATTTTAGAACTGGCAATGTTATGAAGGAGTTGAAAAGTTCATTAGTGCACAGATATCAGCATATTAATGGAAGAGTGTTGTAAATTTTAGTTTTTTGTCAAAACACCACTTTGTTGTGCAAGCCATTTGGAGTTTTGTCCCTTTTGCAAGTTACACATGGTGGAAAATAAACCTAAGTTTGCCGTTACGTAACTGGCCATGTGCCTTGTGTTTTCTTTGCCAGCAGCCAACCACGTGAGCCCACCGGTGGAGAACGCGGAGCAGGCCGCGCCAGCAGCGAAGGAGCTGTCGGCAGAGGAGCAGAGCAACGGGCTCAGGAAGCGTGGCCGGGATCGCCACGGCAACAAGCGGGCCCCCGCCGAGGAGGAGCCGCCCTCCAAGTGCGAGGCCACCGCGCCGCAGGACCGCGCGAGCGACCGGACGCACCCAGGCGGGGAGGAGCCGGCCGCGGCGGCGGCGCCGGACGGCTCGCGGGTGGGCGACTCGAAGAGTGCCAGGGGCCAGAGCGAGCAAGACGGCGGCAGGGTAGGCAGCCCGAAGCCCACGCCGAAAGGGACCGGCGGGCCGGGCAACGACCTGGACTTTGACCTCTCCAGCGACAGCGCTAGCGACTCCGGTGCCGGCAACCCCTCCTCTTCGGA
The DNA here is from genome assembly GCF_059453375.1 of Lepisosteus platostomus. Classification (NCBI taxonomy): domain Eukaryota; kingdom Metazoa; phylum Chordata; class Actinopteri; order Semionotiformes; family Lepisosteidae; genus Lepisosteus; species Lepisosteus platostomus. Next base: position 16,116,624 of record NC_142622.1, read on the forward strand.
CAGCGAGGAGGAGGAGGAGGAGGAGGAGGAGGAGAAGCGCAGCTGGAGGAAAGACAAGGAATCCGGGGCCGCGGAGCCGATGGGAACCGACGAGGTCAAGGCCTCTGGGGAGAACCACTCCGGGGAGGATCCTCTTGCCGGAATCCAGCTGAGCCAGGAGCCGGATAGCCTAGGGGAGCTCGGCAACGGCTGTCCGGAGAAGAAGGAGGCGGAGACGGAATCGCAGAACAGCGAGCAGTCGGGCGTGACCATGGGGGAGGAGTCCTTGGATCAGAGCATGGAGGAGGAAGAGGAGGAGGAAGAGACGGACCTGGATCAGGATGACCACCTGATTTACCTGGAAGAGGTCCTGGCCCGCATCCACACGGAGTACTATGCCCAGTACGAGCGCTTCTTGAAGGGCGAGTGCCCCGACACGCCCGACATCCGGAAAATTGTCCCCGAGCTAAAAAGCAAAAGCCTGGCAGAAACCAACATTGTGTTCAGTGGCTTGTATCCCACCAACTACCCCATGGAGAGGACGCGGGAGTACTACCACGCTAAGGCCTTGGGGGCGAACATCAGCAGAAATCTTGTTCTGAACCCCAAAGACCCCAACCGCACAACGCACCTCATAGCAGCTCGGGCTGGTGAGTACGACGAGAACCTTTCTTTCCCCTCTGTGTGCCTTTTTAATTTCTTTACCCCATTAACTCTTTTGTTATTTTCTGAATTTCTTCGGTCTAAATCAGAAATGTTTAGTGAGGTGTTATTATCTCTTATTTTTCATACTTAACCGTCTCAAGGGATTTGGACAGTTATGGGTTTTTTTTAAGTCACAAATGGGCTGAAATGCTTTCTTTGCCATTTTAACCCCTGATAAATTTAAAAACAAAATTAGCAAATGATGTGCAGTGTTACAGCTACAGTAACATCTGTGCTGATGTGTGAAACGAAACATCTGAAAATTGAGAGATAAAATTCTAACATTAATATGGTTGCAGTTCATTGTACTGTGATATTCTGAAGTCGGGACTGATGAAGTTATTAATAAAATATTAGCAGAAAGCATTAAAGAACAACTAGGAATACTGCTTTTTTGTTATCTCTGGGGCTGTGCTTGCTTATGGGTCACGTCTCAATGTTCCATGGGGATGTTCAAAATACAGCTGCATAATTCAGAAATTCTATTGTATGCATTGCCATTGCAAGAACAGCACAATAAGATGTCAATGTATTTTTCAAGGAGGCAGGCTGTCCAGAATGCTGGCATGTGAGATGCGTAGGGGCCATAATTTCAACAGTGGGGACAACAGGCCACTGCACAATTAACGAATTGATTTGCTGGCAATATGTGGTTGCAAAGCTAGCATTGAGGCAAGGCAATGGTATTGGAAAACAAACCCCAGCTTTTGTTCTACCCTCTTAATTTGTCATTAATAGAGTCACATTGTTTGCAGAAGGACTCTGGTGTTTTTGTTAATTCAGGACCAGTGTTGCTCCAGACTGCACACAACCAAGTGGTTTTGAAGTCTGTCATTATGAGCTAGTTTACTTTTGAACTTTGATTGAGGAGCATGGTCACTGCTCAGTCCTCCACTGATCCTCTGTTTGTTTCCTGATTTACCTTTCTGAGAACAGCATTGTTGGATGGCAATTGCTCACCCCCGAGTTTAATCTGCTTGACATCTACATAATTTCTGCATTTTTCAGGGCCCTTTTCACAATGCTGTGCCAGTACTTTCCAACGTAGCTGATCCAGAGATGGGCCAACACTTTTTCTTTGCAGCATGAAATTATTTGTGGACACATCATATGCACAGTGATTACTATGATCTTGAAGATCCGATTAATAAAAATCCTGAACCAGCTGTACAACAAATAACTTCCTCTGATTTAAGATCCAGATGCACCACAATAAATGTTAATTACTGTTTAAAGGGAAGATGTGTGTCTGGAAGATAAGACCTAAAATCTAAATTATAGACATTGTTGAATCCAAGGGTAACTTATTTAGTTAGTCATTCTACCACTTTAGATGAATTTTAGCGTTCTCAGAAAACTACATATTCCTGATGAGTTCTGTGGCAACCTGGAGCCTCTCTCGCAATCACAGTTCTACTCTTGTGCACCCACACAAGCATAGCTATACTCAATGTGGGACACCAGTCCATCACTGGGCACAAGCACAGCTGTACTAGGGGTGGGACACCAGTCCATCACTGGGCACACGCACAAGCCCATCTGTACTCGGGGTGGGACACCAGCCCATCACTGGGCACACGCACAAGCACCGCTGTACTCGGGGTGGGACACCAGCCCATCACTGGGCACACGCACAAGCACCGCTGTACTCGGGGTGGGACACCAGTCCATCACTGGGCACACGCACAAGCCCATCTGTACTCGGGGTGGGACACCAGCCCATCACTGGGCACACGCACATGCACAGCTGTACTCGGGGTGGGACACCAGCCCATCACTGGGCACACGCACAAGCACCGCTGTACTCAATGTGGGACACCAGTCCATCACTGGGCACACGCACAAGCACAGCTATACTCAATGTGGGACACCAGCCCATCACTGGGCACACGCACAAGCACTGCTGTACTCGGGGTGGGACACCAGTCCATCACTGGGCACACACACAAAAGCACCGCTGTACTCGGGGTGGGACACCAGCCCACCACTGGGCACATACAAGCACACAGGGACAATTTAGAGATGTCCGTTAATCTACCCATCTAGTCTGAAGAAGGTGCTGCAATCTGAAATAGAAGCCAGGACCTGGGAGGCATTTTACTCCCTGGCTGTTTCTTCTTGGAAGTTTACCAGATTTAACTTTTAGATATTTGAATCAAATACATTTTCATTTGCCCTCCTAAGTAGCTCCCTCCTTCCCTTATATGCTGTTGCACTGTGAGCACTTTCTTTACTTGATGTCTTGCCATATTTATACCTCCCTAGCTTCTTTTTTAATCATTTCCTGTTTTCTCATGTCTTGTGACATAACCATGAAACTGATTTGGTCCTTTTTTACTCTCTCGGGGGCTCTCAAAGAGCTTTTGAATTGATTTTTTGAAACCTTTATTGCTGTCTTATGCCCTATCTGCTACGTCTCTCTCCTGCCTCCCGACCCCTGTGACAAGAAAGTCACTGCTGAAATTCCCAAGTGGGACTCTTGGTACGTTCCACTGATCAAGTGTCCTGCCCTGACCCACAGCGCCGCGTGCTCTACTCGACTCTGGATATATTGACATGTCCAGCTTGAAACAGAGCTCAGGCCTTTCCAGTTCAGTCGACTTGGCTCCCTGCCATGACTCGGCACCAGCAGGGGTGTAGGTAGCGGTGCGCTCACTCCTTGGCCTAGACCAGCCAGGTTTACTGAGCCCTTTGCAATCTGAATTGGAGTGCTGCTGTTTAACAGCAGTATTTCTCGATCCTATCCGAACTGCAGTGGAATTACTGTCGTCATCTAAAATGTAAAGACTTGAACTGTTTGGAAAAGCCAGCGCATGGACTTCATAAAGAAGATTAACTAAGCCTTCTCTTGCACAGAGCATTAGAGAGGCCAGAAATTGTTTCCTTGCCAGTGCTGTACATCAAATGAGATGAGCAGGGTTTGCACTTCTGTCTTTTCTTATTGAGGTTTACATGCTGGTCAACAGTTCTGAAGCTTAACAATTGACATTTCAAGAGAGACTCGTTTGAAGCTGGATAGGGAACAATATACATCCACCTGAAATGAAAAGTATAATTCCCTCCAAATTCCAGATTGTGCTTTCTAAAGGGAATTACTTTCAGGGGCAGAACACCAACTAATAAGATTTTCTTTTTCCACGAACAGGGTATTAAGGCTATAATTCACTTTTAATACTCCCGAAAACTCATGCTGTAAGGGGTAATAGGGTAAACAAGCAAGTGGAATCAATTGTTGCTCCAGCTGACCCCAGAATCCCAGGAGAGTGAGCAATACTCTATTTTCAGTGCCTGGACATCTGAGCTGGCTGTTCTAAAATCAGTGTATTGTTCAAATTTAGGTATTGAATGAGAATGATAGGTTTATATCAAATCAGCAGCAGGTGGAGATTTTGACTACATGACAGTTTAAGTTCCCAGAGGTTGTCAAAAAAATCTCCCAGCAGACATTCTTCAAGAAAAAAGAACGTGAATGTTTCTCGTTTTCAGTTGAGAAAACCTTATGATTTATCCTCATAAATCACTCACTTGTGCTCGCTTTTATCATGCTGTTTCAGAGAAAAAAAAATTTGAAAATAGTTTTGGGGGTTTTAATAAGGCAGATTCTTTACTGACGGTGTTCAAAGCTTCACTGTTTTCCGATACGAAAAGAACCATCCTCAATCAGTCCTCTGAGAAGTGCAACGTTTTTTTTGAGAGGTTTCACTCTTAACAAGCCTGCGCACCAGGTAGCAAAAAGGTATGGAGACTTTAATTTATGCCATTTTATTGCTTTCCTGAATAGTGCCATTTGAGCTTATCATCATAACCTGGACTTGAGTACAGACAAGTCATTTCATTTCATCATAGGAAGGATGTATTTTTTTTGTATTAAATGGGTTAGGACCCTGTTCAGAACAGTTGCAGCATTTCTCTAATTTTGTTAGTCATTTAGTAGGTTAATACCAGTAGCACAAGAGTGCAGTATGTTGTTAATATTTCGTATGTTTTAGTTGTTGACAGAACTGCAGAACTGAGTGTTGAACCGATCTGCCGGGCACATCAGGAATGTTTAATTCATGAAGTGCTGCACTGATTGTGTTGGGTTTTGAAGGATTGCATGGAAACCGATCCTGGGTGTAACATGCCTGGTTTTCAACTGCAAAGAAATAGCTTCACTTTGCCTGCAGATATTGTAGATGTGAGTGGACACAGCAGTGACTGCAATTTAACCCCATAAAATGACATGACCTAGTAGATTAAAATTAAGTATTTTGTACATTTGTGCACTGGGTGTTGTGGGAGTGGCAAAGACGAATGGAGACTTTTCCCTCAACTTGTCAGTTTTCTACATGCAGCTCCCTTAAACACAAGTAATACTTAAGAACATGAAGGTTAAGTTACTTTGTGCATCTGACCTTTGGCTCTAAAATGTGATGTCCTGTATTAAACAGTAATGCTGGGAAGCTTTCATTTGTTTTTCAGACATAGTCAAGGGAGATGTAATTATATACTGAGTGTCTGAGGACCGAGGCGTGTTTTAGTTTTAAGACGCTCATAAGATGTTTCCATTTCCGATTTATGTCTATTAGAAAACAAAGATTTGACCTTATCTTCCCCTTCCCTTTGAGTTCTGACATCAGTGGAATCAAGCTGGTCTTCATTCGAGCACGACCCTTTTCCCTCCCGCTTATTCATCTGTTTTATTAATTGCTGCACCCTGACAATGCCAGACTGCTGCTTCACTGCTCTGACACTGCCTCATTTTCAACATTGTTTCCTTACTTTTGACTTTTTCTGTGCACAAGACTGAAAAACACTTCAGCTGCTCCTTCATGTCAGCTTAACGAAGTCTCTAGTGGCTGCCTTTTCATATGATGAAGACGCTAATTGCTAGTGGTGCCGAGGACTAAATGATGATAATTACTGCATTGAATAAAGACAGCTGAGTGTAAATGGATTGGCAAAAGCTTTTTGATTTTCCAGGCCATTACAAACAGGGCAGCATTTTTATTTGCTACATTTCTGTTTCATGTTTCACAGATTTCACTGCTTGTTATTTCATTATTTGTTAAAGATCTGCTGAGCACTGTATGCTTGCACCAGTTTGTTATTACCTTTGGTCCTGGAAGTAGAGCAGAAGAGAGTTTAAAAAGCTCTTCCTCAGAGTGGAGTGTCAACAAACCAAATAGGAATTTAAAGCCAATAAGGAACCGTGGTGGTGTGTGTTAATATTTAAAGTATCTTGAACTTAATAGATCCGTCACAGGCCATTACATCCTAGGAAATGCTGGCTAGAATTGTTTTCGTGTAGGATTCGGTGATGTGGGAAACGTGCGGGGAGTATTTGCGAGGCCTGGTGCGTGTTCCTGGGCTGAGCGTGGCTTCTTCTTCTCGTCGCAGGCACAGAGAAGGTGCGGCAGGCCCAGGGCTGCAGGCACCTGCACGTGGTCAATCCCGACTGGCTGTGGGGCTGCCTGGAGCGCTGGGAGAGTGTGGAGGAGCAGCTGTATCCTCTCAAGGAGGACTACATCAGGACGCCAAGGTAGACGTGCGGGGGGCGACACGTCGGGCGTTGAGAGTGACCGGTGTTTCTTTGTCCGGCGCCATGGGGGCTCGGAGATTCTTCTATCCCATCGGGCCCAGCACGAGAAGGAGCAGCGGGCCTTCTCACTGTGCGAGCAGTGCGCTGATGGAGAGTAGGCACATAAAGAGTGCTCTGTGCCGCCATAGATGCAGATGAATGGGTGTCTGAGGTATTTTGTGGGAGAGAGAGAGAATTGGGCCTCGTGGAGTGCATCTTTAAGAACCCCCTGGTGTTGGACAAGGAGAGCAGGCGAGAGCTAACAAGTTGTGGGGTTTATGGAGTAAATCAGGTTGGAGAGATTTAATTAATTGAATCCGAGAGAACTCTGTGTACACAGAGAGGTGTTGAGCAGGGGAGAGAGAGAGAACATGGGCATCATCTGGTGAGTGAACTCCTTTCCCTCAGTGTTCCCTAGAAGGAGACTAATGATCTACATTCCCAAAGGAGGTCAGTCAGCAGTTATTACAGAGTTAAGAGTCTCAGGCCACTAAAAATGCCAGAAAGGTCCTGTGACGATGCTGGTGAGGGCCTTGTTAACCTGTCAGAGACTGAGGAACAGCCTCTAACACTTAATGTATTACTGCCTTTTCTTAATCTCGAAGATTAAAGGGTAAAACATGATTGCTGCTTTCCCCTGGTTTCTCCGTCGCTCTCCCTGTGAAGAATCGTTTGAAAGGCCACGATAGTGCTATTCTGTTATCTTTCTGAGTCATTCTGGGATTCAGAAAGTGCGCTGCTGCCTCCTGTTTACTGATTTGCTGTCCGAGCCCACCCTGACGCATGGTTGACCCCCTCCTCTCCGCCCCTTCAGAAGCAGCAGTCCCGCCGGCTTCCCAGATGCCCAGGGCGCCTGCCCCACCCCGGTGTTTCACCCCACGCCTATCCACCCGAGGATGCCCGCGGGGCCCGAGGTGCGGACGTACGACTCGGTCACGGGCAAGCTGATCCGGAAGGGGCCCCAGAGCTCCCGGCCCTCTCCCTACGCCCAGGCTTCCGGGCCCCCAGTGCCCCTGCCGGCGCACGGAGACCAGTCTTCCTTCAGGTAGAGTCACAGTGGGACTGTTAATGGCAAAGGAGGTGAAGCTTTCGTCCTTTATTGCTTTTGGTTTCCTCTCAAGCGCTCCAGGAGCTTAAGGCAGCTCAGCCGGTGGAAGACTGCGTTCACCAAGGGCAAACCACACTTGTTATCACTTTAAGTACCTAATGCTTGTTGAGCTTTTACACATTCCTTGTCGTCTGCATTCATTCGTATTTTTTTTTAATCTGGGCTTTCGTTTTGTGTGATGTTCCTTTGGCCAATAAAGTTTTTTGTTCAACTTGCTCAAAATTGGTTTCCAAAGTAAATTTTTTTTGGGGGTGTCTGGTGCGGTTGACAAAATTGACTTGCCTGTTTTTTACAGCACATGTTAAAGTGCAACAGTTTTGATTTTTCTCAAACCTCAAAAAAGCTTGAGGCTCTTTAAGCTTTAAGTGAATGTGTGAACTGATTCTGATCAGTGATTAGAACCCAAGCGAGCTCTCTGCTGACAAATGACCAAAATGCACAGAGGACAGAAGTACGTGTCTGACCATGGCTTAGGTTTTTTTTAAAAGATGCTGCCAAATGAGTCCAGAAAAAATGCCTCAACCAGTAAAGGTCATGAAGGACCCCGAGGAGCCCATTGCTGAACCCGGGCTCCATTCTGGGTTTAGTCTGCTCTTTGCTGCCCGTCACTGAGGGTTATCCTGAGCATTGGTTTGGCCCAGTACTCCTACACAGAACATAAGAGAAGTTACGAATGAGAGGAGGCCATTTTGTCCATGTGGCACGTTTTGTAGTGTGTATCTACTTCATTCGGCTATTTTAATATTATTTTCAGTGTTCTTCATGTGTTTGCTTTTTGGGTTGCTGATCTTTTTACCTTCTTGTTTAAATGCTCAGCTTTACATCACACGTCCTTTTGACACAAAAGTACTAAGTGAAGTGGCAAGTCTGAAAGTGGAGACTGCAGGTACTGGCAAGTTAGGTCTTTGGGCCTGACGAGTTCAATCTCAGGCTTCTCGCACTGGGCGTCAGAAGAGGTAAATAATTGAATAAATGCTGAAATTGTCTAAGCAAAACCTTCAAAGTGAAAACCTATTCCGTTGTGTCAGCAAAGACTGGTGAATAGAGTTGTGAATAAAAGTAAGGTCATAAAAGGAAATGCTGGAAAGATTTTTTTTGCAAAACAAATGATGCTGGCAATGTATCTTTTGAAAGCTGCTATCAGTTTTTTTTATTACCCTCTTTGGCATCAGAAGGATATGCTATTTGGTTTTTGCTGGTGCAGTTTGCTGTTTTTACTGAGGCAGAGAACAGTGTTTGTTCTTCTTCACAGTAATTCCTGTGTTCGTTGACGTATTCACTCTTCCAGTTTGGAAAGTGTCTTGGCTTTGGGAAATTGGGCAGCACCGAATGTCCTGCTTTTCCTGGGAAAGCTGTTCGATGGTGGAGGCTAGGTGTGTTGACTGATAGATTAGCTTTGCTTCTGTGAGGACTCTGCTTTGTTCTCTTGAGTACCGCAAGAGGTTCTGAAGCCAGTTCTGTCAATAATGACAGGATGTTCATTCTTGGCAGTCGTGGGAAGCGAGCTCTTTCTGTGGCTTGAGGTCTTGGGCTTTCGAGGAGCACTGTGTGACGTTATCAAAGGGCCACCTTTGATTTTGTGGCGTCCATTCCTTGCAGCCTTTGAAATGAAAGAATAATTGTCACAACCAGAGGCAGGTGGACAAAAAGAGAACTCTGGCAGTGCTGTGTCAGCTGGTTCTGGTAACACATTAGAGGGGGTGGGTCATTTGACGAGTACTGGCCAACCTGTATTTGAGAAGAGCAGTGTGCATTGAGGCAAAAGCACATAGCTCTGTGTTTCAGTGGAAATCTCTCCCAAGTTTGCTTTTGCAAACTTATTCACAGTAGTGCAGCCCCAACTGTCAGGTCCAGTTGTGTACTGAATATCAAAAGAGCCTTACTTTATTTACTCACTTACTTATGCATGTTTTTTTAATTATAGATTATATGGTATTTGAATATTGAAGTGATTTTCAAATTTATAATCAATTGATCATCTGTAACTGGCCGTGATACACTCAAGTGACTTCTCGGGCTCAGAGACCAATGAACAAGCACTTTCGTGTCTGGAATCTACAGGGACAGAATCCCACTTTACTGCATCTACAACCTGGTATAACTCCTACGTCTGATGTACAGTTTGTATTGCTTGCAGCAGTGGACACACACATTGCTATTCTCTGACTTTCACAGTGCACTGTCATATCTGTTCAATAAAATGTCAGTGCAGCTGCTACTAAAAATATCATTTTCTTGATAATGTTATGAATTTGTTGCAGTTAAGAGTGTTATTTGTTTCGTGCGCTGTGTGAAGCATGGTGATGGTTAAAAGTAGTCATACAGTATAGTAAGAAGCTGGCCTGTACTTGGATGGGAGACCTCCTGGGAAAAACTAAGGTTGCTACTGGAAGAGGTGTTAGTGGGAACTGTGGCCTTACCCTGCAGTCTGTGTAGGTCCTCATGCCCCAGTATAGTGATGGAGACCCTATACTGTAAATAAGGTGTAAAAAAGGTATATGTCCTTTGCATGAGATGTAAAACCGAGGTCCTGACCATGGTCATTAAAAATCCCAGGGCATTTCTTAAAAAGAGTAGGGGGTGTAACCCCGGTGTCCTGGCCAAATTTTCCCTTGGCCTTTAACAATCATGGCCTCCTAATCCCATCTATGAATTCATCACTCTGTTTGCTGATGTGTTTTCTGGACACTCCACTCAAAAGTGCTTTACAGGTAATGGGGTCTCCCCTCCACCACCACCAATGTGCAGCATCCACCTGGATAATGCGACGGCAGCCAGTGCGCCAGTACGCTCACGACACACCAGCTATTAGTGGGGAGGAGAACAGAGTGATGAAGTCAATTCATAGAGGGGGATTATTCAGAAGCCATGATTGGTAAAGACCAGGTGGCAATTTGACCTGGACACCAGGGTAACACCCCCACTCTTTGATTGTTAATGACCACAGAGAGTCGGGACATCAGTTTTACGTCTCATCTGAAGGACGGTGCTTTTTTACAGTATAGTGTCCCCGTCACTATACTGGGGCATTAGGACCCACACGGACCGCAGGGTGAGCGCCCCCTGCTGGCCCACTAACACCTCTTCCAGAGGCAACCTTAGTTTTTCCCAGGAGGTCTCCCATCCAGGTACTGACCAGGCTCACACCAGCTTGGCTTCAGTGGGTTGCCAGTTGTGTGTTGCAGGGTGATATGGCTGCTGGCCTTTGCAAGGTGACTTCAAGTCTGATGCACTTTGGATATAATCAAAAGTGTCTATGAATTAGCTCTGCCCTTTAAAAAAAAATGCCATGGGTTGCGCTGGGCAATTTGAAAATTAATGCCGGGGAGATAATTCAAAGGAGTTCAATATTTGAAACAATCAAAATCTGACTAAGAATGTGGAAGTTACAACCATCAGAGCTAACTGCTGACCGTTTTTCTCCTTCATTAAATTTTCATCTCGCTTTTCTGGTTTTTAATGAGCCCAGGTTATTGTACCTTCTATCTAAAACCCATTACCAGTGAATGAGAGAACAAGTCAGCAATTATTGTCAGTTGTGATTGTTAGTGTAGACATGCAGCTTTCTTCACTCACATAATTTTGTCCCATCTTTTAAAATCAGCTTTTGTTAAAATTCTTTTTAGCAGTCCTGGAGACACCGGAATTATCTGCAGGGTGCCCTGTGAAGATTGTAAATTTTAATATCAAAGCATCTTTGTCGGAGTTGTTACTGTTGTTTGAATGCCACTGGCAAAGGTCTTGATTTAATGTTCGCTTCCTTTGTCTTTAAAAATGTAAAAAAGGTTGTACGTTACTTCCTGTACTGTGTGTAGAACATTTTCATTTTTTGACTTTTTCATCCTGTGTACTTGTTACCAGTTTTATGAAGTGTGTGGTAGTTCTGCTGTATGTTTTTGTGAAGCGCTCTCCACTGGAATTCCGTTCGACCACTGCCAGACTGCCAGCCCTTTTCTCAAACTTTGTGCGAGAATCACTTCGGGAGAATCTTCCTTAGCGTTTCATCGTACCCAAGTTTCTCGCGCCTCTGAAATAATCTTTTAGCCTTGTGTGTTTATTTCTTGCTTCCAGCATAGGCATCTTCTTAGGACACTGCTGGCGGAGCGGATGGGCTTTTCATTAGAAACTGATTTTCATTCCCATTTTAATTAGTGACCGCTTTAAAGTGCTCCTTTAAAATCGCATTGATCTTAGACCAGTTAGGCTGAATTTGTGGTGACTGTTTTGAGTTCTGGCTATTTTAGACCAGATAATGCAGCTTCTCGCTCGCAGGGTTACAAAGCAACATACATTCATGCTGTGGATTTAAGAGATAATTGAGAGCTGCATTGGTACAATTGTGGAAGAGGCTTGGACAAGAAAGTCTTTAGATGGAGAGCATTAAATATCTAGTGGCTTTTGTATTCATGGGATATCCAATTTTTAATTCTTAGTCCTTAGCAATAACCTCAGCTAAAGAAGAAAGTATGTTATTGCCTAGTACTGTATTTCTAAAGAAAAAAAAAGTGCTGATGTATGGCATAGTATATCTACAGTCATTTAAGAATAGCTAAGTTAAATTTGTTTCACATAGAAGTTCAATGACTTTTGTCTCTACACACCAAGCATTTTACCTGCAGAATATATGTGAAATAATGTGCAGATTAATGAAAGCCCTAACGAAATCTGTAGTTTTAATTTGTTGCAACTGTAAAAACAAGCCAGTATATATTACAGTTCCTCCAATATAGGTGAATTGTCGTCAGATCACATGAATGGCTCTAATAGTTCTGTACGTGCAGTGGGTTTGAAGTGCAGAAAGCGAAGAGTTTGCGACAGACTGTTAAGTGCGTGTGGGTTTTCAATCTGCTGGTGTTGGTGAGCTTTGCTGTCCTCTGGTGGCAACCTGCTGTCCATCGGCCTTGAAGGCTGTGACTTAAAAATCTAGCTGAAGAATCTTGGAGCAGGGCTCTTCAAAAGCCAAGCAAAATGTATTTGGCAGCTCATGAAGACCTGTGTATGACAGAGGGGCTCCGCAGAGACACTGCATGAAGACACTTTGCAGCATTCCAGCAAGACTGAGTAAATTTGGTTATATTTTTCCACACCAACTATTTGCTCATGCCACAAGTTAAGTCACAGAATCCAGACTTCTTAGAGTTTAGAGTTTGGACCAGGGGTTGGAGGGGAGGGCTAATGTGCAGAATTCAACAGAAGTAAGAACTAGTGGTTCAGACTAGAGAAGGAAACTACTCAGTCCTGCTTAAGAGTCCTTGAATTGCTTATTTGTAAGGTGTAAAGTTTTTCTTTGTTTGGAAAGAATGGTGTGATGAGTTTTTAGACGTAATTTTTGTATTTCTGGAGCTTCTTCGACTGCATGGAATTCTTAGGAAAATGTTACACTTGAGTTGGAGAAACCAAGCTAAATTGAGCACAGCTGAGTCAATTTTCAAGGTAAGGCAGGGTCATTTTTTTAGATTTTTTAGCAAAAACTAAGGGTTAACATGAAAGGAATTAGTTAGGTTGTGAATTACTTATATCTGTGGGAGCCTCTCTGATTGATATCTGGGATTCATGAGCCATGGGCCTTAAAGTTGTCCAGTTGACTTGTAATGATTGTTAACCACCTGGTTAGCTCTTGCAGGCACTGGCAGTTTATTAATTATTTCTATACGCTGTTTGCTGTATTCCCAGAAATGAATAAATCTAGAAACACTATTGGACTCCAGAAGCAGGAGGAGCTTTTCCTGTTTTCCTTGTTTTAACAATTGAAACCATGTGGCTGGAACGGACTCACCAGTGAGCTACATTTTGCCTGGTGGATGGTGCGTGTTCATACGTCGAGAGCAAATCTGGTAAAATTTGTCCATAACGTGTGGTTGTGTTTTTTTGTTCATCTGAGTGCACTTGGGATGTGTTTAGTCCATTAGTGACCTGTCACATGTTGTGTGGCAAATAAAACATGTTAACCAGCAGTTAAAACCTTACAGTTGTGCATGCAGTTCTTTGTATGTATACAAGGATAATATTTTACCTACATAAAAGAGCCTGAGTTGTATAGACCTAAATTTAAAAATTGGTGATTGGTTATTTAATGTAAAATTACTTTCTTTATGTCCATTGTTTTTTCACTAAGGGAAAAAAAAACTATTTTGGAAAGGTAATAAATACCTAAATAAAATAAATCTTATTGATGATCAGTTACGGCTTATTTTCTTCATGTCGCAATGTCCTTGTTTTTTCCTTCTTGTTGAATGAAATGTTTGGGTTGTTTCCTTTTTTTTTCTCTTCAGTTTCAGTATTGCAGTTCTGAAAATAATAATAATAATAATAATTGCTTACACTTATATAGCGCTTTTTCTGGACACTCCACTCAAAGCGCTTTACAGGTAATGGGGACTCCCCTCCACCACCACCAATGTGCAGCATCCACCTGGATGATGCGACGGCAGCCATAGTGCGCCAGAACGCTCACCACACATCAGCTATCAGTGGGGAGGAGAGCAGAGTAATGAAGCCAATTCACAGAGGGGGATTGTTAGGAGGCCATGATTGATAACAGCCGATGGGGAAATTTGGCCAGGATGCCGGGGTTACACCCCTACTCTTTTCGATAAACACCCTGGGATTTTTAATGACCACAGAGAGTCAGGACCTCGGTTTTACATCTCATCCGAAGGACGGCGCCTGTTTACAGTATAGTGTCCCCGTCACTACACTGGGGCATTAGGACCCACATGAGCCGCAGGGTGAGCGCCCCCTGCTGGCCCCACTAACGCCTCTTCCAGCAGCAACCTTAGTTTTTCCCAGTAGGTCTCCCATCCAGGTACTGACCAGGGTCACACCTGCTTAGCTTCTGTGGGTTGCCAGTTGTGAGTTGCAGGGTGATATGGCTGCTGTAAAATAAATATCCTGTAGCTTTGACCATCAAAGAGGGGTAAATTGCAGCCCTTTTGGCTTCTGTGTTTGTTTTCCACATGATACATTTTCAGTTTGTGGTGCCGATTGCTCATTCGTGAGCCGTTCTGGGAGCTGGCAAACCATGTGAAAGCCAATGGCTGAACTAGTGGAGGTTCATCAACACGATCGAGCCTCGATGACCTCTCCTGTTTCCGTTTGCTTGCAGTAGAATTGCAGGCAGGTCTCGGTGAGGAAGAGGGCACTATCATTCTTTTCTGTCAAACGCAAAAGCAGGGTGCGCAGCAGTGGGTTGTGTTTTTTAAATGGGGGAGCTCTATGGGGTGAGCCCAGGCCGTGCTGTGACACCAGTGGTGCCGTTTGTGCCCAAACATCGCAGTGCTGCAATAATGTATTCTGTTTGCTCTCTATGGTTCAGTACCTCCTAGTTAAATTCACGGGGTGTATAAGAATGTAGGCCGACCTGTTTAAATAGTTGTACTGCAGAAATTGTGCATCGCACAGTAGGGAAGTGGGGCACACGGATCAGACCACAGGGAACACATTCCCAAGGCCAATGACTATGAACACCAGAGGGTGCTAACATCACCGGTTCACCACCATAGCACAAGCCCTGGTAATGCACTGTGTTCCTTCTTTCACACACCAGTCCTCAACACCTCTGGTTATTTCCGAGATCATCTCACCCATACTCCATTTCACCACAGAGCATAGCTTCTTGAGCCTTGTAAGCTAGTGGCCTCGAATAGACCAGTCTTACATAAGAATATTAGAAACATTACAAATGGCAGGAGGTCATTCAAGCCATTAAGCTTATTTGGTTGCTACGTGATCACCAAATCTCATCTAGCTGTTTCCTGCAGGGCAACATTCAACCTTCACCTTCAACAACATTGCTTGGTGGTTTATATTCCCACAACCTTCTGTGTAAAAAAAATACTTAATATTCTCCGTTTTATAAGCATGTTGTCATTTTTTCTGTGTTCTCTGTTATGAGTTTTCCTGGTTTTTGTCAATGCCTTTGAGGATTTTGAATTCTAGAATCAGGAACCTTTCTACTCTTTTCATAGAAGACTAAAAAGATTCAGTTATTTTAGTCTATTATGCCTTTAAGCCCAGAAATGTATCTGGCTGCCCTCTTCTAAACTGATTTCAGAGCGGCAACATATTTTTGTAACAGGGTAATCGAAATGGTAAACAATATTCAAAATGAAGTTTTAGGAGTGCACTATATGATTATTAACATAACATCTTAAAACCAAGTGTTAAACGTATGCAGCGTTTGCCTGTTCTTCTAGTTGGGTATTGAGTAAATGTGACTTTTTTATATAAAAAAGATGCCAGATGTCCTGATAAATAAGGAATTGCAGTGGTCCTAATACAGGTTCCTGTGGTACTCTGCTAATAACATCATCACCCCTAGTCAGTATCTTCAGTCTAAGAACCAATTCTTAAACTATATCCTGTTGCATAAATATCCCTTATCATCATCTTGGCTTAAGAACAGAAATTACTCTGAAAATCATGTTCTGACACTTTACAAGAAAGGTTCCATTTAGGTGTTGGAACTGGTTGGTTTGACAGATGCTGTGAATCAAAAAAATTGACAGCTTTTTCAAAGACAACATACAGAAGCTGCTTGCCTTAAGGACCATTATGGTAATGATGGGGACAGTGGTGACACTGAAAATCGCTGGCATTCCGTTATCTAAATTGCAGAAACGCTAATCCACACAATATTCATCTCCTGTTTCTCCCACGTGCCAGCCTGTGAGTGGCTGTTAGTTCAGCTCTCCGAGCTCTTGGTAATCTGTCATCTCATTTTAATTAAAGGAGTGGATGTGACTTTTAATCGGTAGCAGCTGTTTTTTCAGCACTGATTTTAAAAGCTCCAGCTTTTTTTAGGCATTTCTTACCGTCTTTACAAAAATGCAGAGACACCACACATTTTAAATTTGTGTTCTATAAGTGGTCCTAGCAAACTTATGTATATATAATACATATAAAAAAGAGCACATGGTTAAGTAGGTGTAGATATGATGGTGTCTTTTTCTTTGTAATCTTACCTGTTTGGCTTTAGCACAGATGTTTGGAGGTAAAAACACTGTGTGCTTAGATCGTAACAGCTGTTCTTCTGAGTTTTTTAAAATTTGGTTAAGGAATAATCTGAAGGGGGCAGTTTCCCAGGCTCACTGCAAATAATCTTCTTGGGGAAAATGTGGGGGAAAAAGTAAAAAACTTTGTGTAATTTGTCGCTTATACTCGCGATGGGGTTTTGTCAGTGCTTGTTTTTTTTTTTCCCATTGACTGCCTTGAAGGAGAAAGGGAGGGAGTTTTAAAAACAAGGGCCCGAGAGTGCTGGGCTGTTAGCCCTTGACGATGGCTTGTTTCACCCTCAGATCACACCAAGGTGTCCACACGCCTCTTCCTGGATTCCCCGGGCCGGGGCGTGGCCACCCTGAGGTTCCCAGCAGCCCTTGTTTTGTCGTTGTCCAGGGTGGTGCAGCCGCCGCTGCCCCAGCAGGAGGAAGAAGAAGAAGAAGAAGAAGAGGAGGAGGAGGAGGCGTCGCTGGGGCCCAGCGGAGACAAGGAGCGGCCAGGCCCCTCTCGCAGGAAGCGGCAGCCCAGCATGTCGGAGTCGATGCCGCTGTACACGCTGTGCAAGGAGGACCTGGAGAGCATGGACAAGGAGGTGAGAGCGCTGCTCTTATGGTCAGGCGGTATGGCCAGCGGGCCGTGGCACCCGAAAGAAATCTGCAGGGCTCGGAAACCTCCTGCGAATCAAATTCTCTTCTGCGCTTCATGAAGTGTGAAACCACTGGTCTGTGCCCAACATCTAGGGCACCATTCCTGTAGTACACAGACCTCCATCCAAGTGACGCAGCTCATCATTTTCACAGACAGAAAATGTAGAATTATGTGAAGCCATTAAATTATTCTAACAAATCCTAATAATGACACAATAATAGAGAAAGTTGCAGGCATAGTGCAGTACTGGTTATTGTATTATTATTTAGTCAAACATGTATACAAACAGTGCTGCATCACTATGGCGACATTAACATGACAGGCCCATTCAGGTGCAGCTGGCAGCTTTGACCAAGCCTTGACCAGTCAGCTGGGCTGCTCGTGACACGTGAGGGTCGTTCGGTCAGTTGCCCTGCTGACCGCACAACCACTGCTCGCCCAGAAGGGCTTCCTTTCCTGTCTCCATCAGGGCATGAGGGTGAGCTCTCCCTGCCTTCCACACGCTCGTAGTTAACTGCCACAGCCACAGTGAAATCCAAGGCATGACGCCGGGGTTTAGAAAAGGGAGGTGAAACATTCAACTGCTTCCGGTTCTTTGCACATCTTTAGAGAACGTGAAATGCTACACCAAGCCGAGAGGAAGAGGATTTGAACAGAGCACAAGTGATACCAGGGTGAATCAGCACAGGGGTACTCATTACAGGGACCTTAAATCACCCCCAGCTGCCAAAATGTTCATTTAGCCATGTAGAGGATTGATTAATGAGTCACTCAAACTTTAAGTAGTGTTGCAGTTACAAATGTTTGTCACAACTTCTTCATGTTGCCAATTGAACATGTTTCATTGCCAATTCTAGCCTAGGAACATAGATTTTGTTACTTCTTGATTTATAATGTATCAGTTTTGGTGAACGAAGCATTGAAGTACAATATATTTCATTCAACAGTGTGCAAAGGTTGTTTATTGTCACCAGTATATATACAGTACATACAGTACATCTTGAACACCATTCTAAAAATGTTCTAAATGTTCTGAATTTCATTGAGGGCTCTGCACATTGTTTTGTGCGAAAACTAAACCCAGAAATCGCATAGCCATCAGAGCACAGCCTGCTGGTTGCGAGACATGTAATTCTGTGCAGAAGATTTCAGAGCCTGCAGTGTGCACAGCCTCCTCCTTTCACAGATTAATTTTCTTAAACAGCACTGTCTAGAATCAGACATCAGACGCTGTCAGATATGAAAAGTTGTCAGCGTGGATTGTAGGGTTTTGAACCGTGGCATTGATGTGTTGTCAGATCTTGTATGCTCCGGCTTGAGGGAAATATAAATTAAATAAAAGAACACTGTTTGTAACTCTTGGCTGTTTTTGCTCAGAGTTAGACAATACAAAATAAATCTCATCAACGGTTTAGAATGTAGTTTAGAATTTAGTCTTTATTTTTGCTTTAATATAGCAAATACACTTTTTTACCTCCTGGGAGGATTATACTTTGGAATGTAAATTTTGTAATTGGCTGGAGTCTGATCGGTGTGGCTTATCGCAGGATTTGGTTAGAAGAGTCTCTCCATTTTCTTTCTGTAGCCTATGGAATATCCCAGTACAGCACTTTTTCCATTAATGGCCCTGGCGCTCCTTTTTCAAAGGAAACGTGCATCACGCAGATAGTGCGAGCTAGTAACAGGTAGAGTCTTGTACAGATATCCCAACAGGGGCTCCAGAGAAGATCCCACTAGGTTTTATCCAGCTGGCCACCATCTTGGAGCCGGACTGTGATGTGTCGTGCCGGTTTTCAGTGGCGTTCTTTGATTTTCTGAGAATGAGTGGTAGGGGATTGACAGCAGAGGTCTTTAGGCTGTGACCAGTGCTGCAATGAAACTGATGCCTTGAGTCGAGATGAAATGTTTAATTTGGAAGGGTATGCACGACGCGTACAGGAGTTGCTCCAGTGCCCATAGTGTTTCGAGGTGGGGTAGAAGAAAGTCCTGTGGCTGAGTAAAGCGGTCTTAAGAGAGTGGATTACAATTATTGTGGGGCGGAGGGTGGTAGGCGTCGCAAGGTAGGTTTCCCTGGATGCAGATTAACTGCACAGTGAGGTCTGAAGCCACGCCAAGGCAAGAAAAGTATGCATCAGCCGCCTTGTTTTTACTGCGTCTTTACTGAAACACTTGAGCGCAGAGGTTGTCAACAAGGGGGAGAAAAAAAGTGCAGAGGGCTGGGTCAGTTGCTAGTCTGTGTGTAACGAGCTGCTTAGCATTAGGACTGAGTGGGCTGAGAGGAATACAGCTTGAACTACATTGTCCAGTCTGGCCTCTTAGGTTTCAGTATAATGCAGCATCTGATTAGGCTTCTTGTTGTTTGGCATTATATTGTTTTTGATTAAAAATCCCTTTAATTAACTCTTCAGGGACCAGACATTTCAATCCTCTTACTTCTGCTTGGCTGTGGCAGTCACAGGTCTTTTAAACTGGAAGGTTCATTAAAAACCTCCAAGCGTACCTTAGTGGCTCAGTTGCATATATCTGTGCTTTTCAGTTGCTCACTGAGCTTCAGGTTTTAGAATAGTTCCTAAAATGCTTACAGGCATACAAAATATATGACGACTTGGGTTGCCAAAGGGTAGGTTTTATTCCATTGCTTACTAAAAAAAGTCATTTTAAGCAATAAAATATAAAGAATGTTTTACGCACCAAACACCAACGGTAAAAAAAGACGGCAAGTAAGAATGGGAGATTCTGCAGTCTGTGGTTAAATCCTGAAACGTCTTAATACTTATAAATTAATGCTTTGTCAAATATTACATTGTCAGATTTATATACTTAATGTACACCTTTTAAAATATTGAAAGTGCTAATTATGTATTGCAACAAAAGTAAATCCTTTTCAAATACCTCTAAATGCCGTTTTTTACAAAATGCTATGGACGGGACGTACGCAGTCCTTCCAAAACAATGTAGTTTAAATCCAGTGAAGTAATGATATATGTTACAAGCAGACTGGCTGAACTGTTTTACAGGTTCATGGTCTCTCAGAGGAGCCCTGTATCTTTCAGTTTAGGTTAAAATAACTGTTAAATGAATTTTTAACCACAGAGGTATCTGGAAGGGAGAGTCTTATTGAAGTTGTTCTATTAAGCTACTGTGTTGAAATGAATATTGAAGTGGGAAAATGATTTCTGAAAGAAAAAAAGAACAGCTCAAGGAAATGGCTTATTTAATTTAGGAAAAAAAGAATGAAACTTCTGATATCCCTGTTTAATAGTTAAGCAGAACGATAATGAAAAATGATCACTCACAGGTTGCTGTTCTCTTGAAGCGAAACTGCCTTGATAATTATCTTGCAGCTTGCACATTTATTGCTCTGGAGACAATCGGTCAGCTCTTTCATTAAAATGGTTTATGTAAAAGATCTGTAAGTCCTGTCCATTTTAAACTTTACACATATTATTTACATGTTGGAACGTTAATTGACATTTATTTTCAAAGACTGGAAATCCTAGTTTGGGATCTGTATGGAACGCTGAACGTGACCTATTCAAATAGATATATTCTATAGCTCAGATGCAACCCAAATTCACTGTTATCTCTATTACAGTCCCTACAGTACATTGACTAAAGTTATAGTAAATAACGGTGTGACTGATTTAGCTCTAAAGAAACTAGATGTTTTTATTTACGTTTTAGAAAGCAAGAGAGAGGAGAGAGAAAAATATGCCTCATTTTTAAATGACCATTGACCTAGAAACATAACCATCTGCTCAGTTTTCAGGTTTATTTGAAGGTTGTAGACCTAATTGATTTCTTACTGACCTCAGAGCCAAATATAGTAAAGTTAGTAAAGAAAATGAATAGTGTAATGTTGGTTTATCAGGGAAAAATAATCTTCATGGCACTTAGTCAAGACAGGCCGATTGTCTAAACACGATTCACACATAAAATCTTTTTCATATGAAGGTTTTGGTTTCCACGCTATAAGAGGGATATTGCAGTTTTTAAGGTGGTACAGAGTGACCAGACTAATACCTGATCTTAAAGGAATGTTGTACTCAGATGAAGAGAACAGAGTCTCTTTAGCAAGAGAAGATTGCAGTGTTATTTAGAGTGCACAGATTGTTTAGCCACCAGCTATCAAATGAAGGAGATGCCCTCCTTTTGTGTGTAATTTTTAATTAACTTTATTTCCACTAGAAGCATGTGGCTGTGAACGTTGTTCCTGTGTGTCTGTGGCCTGTAACCCCTCCCCCCCCCACCCACGGTGTACCCCTGAAAAAGTCCTGTACTTTAAGAAATTCAGGACCTAGTGAACCCTAACCTCATCCCAGATATCTGCACTCACAAGAGAGAAGAGGATGCTGGGAAGATTAGACAAACCTGACATTATGGCTTCATTGGCAGTTTCCCTCTGCAGTACATACAGTATAATCCTATTACATGTACATTACAGATGTACATATACAATTACATAATATCCATTCATTCGTTTTCTAGCAGCTTCATCCAATTCAAGGTTGCAGGGGAGCTGGAGCCTGTCCTGGCAAGCAACGGACTAACAGTGGGATACACCCTAGACGGGATCCCAGTCCATCGCACCGCAATTATATACATTGTATATACAGTATACTGTATATATTGTGGGTAGATCCTGAAATAGTATCTCTGTTTTTCCCCATTCGCACATGCAGTTAGTGCACGGCCAGCACAGTAGGCAAGGGGATGAAGGCCAAGGTCTGTGGGGAAAGTGAAGTCTTGAGTTTGTGTGGGCGTCCCTTGTGAGAGCCTGCAGAGAGACGTGGAGAACAGCGGAGAAAGGGCTGATTTTGAAAGGGGAAAAAAAAAGCAGCTCTTCTATATATTAAAATATTCTTCACAGCCGTCCAGTGCTTTAGACTTTTGTGAGATTCTGACTTCATTAGGTAATGCTGAGCCAGGAGCCAGTGACAGTGACCTGTATCACACAGAGCAGAGAGTTGGGCTGAATGCCGTGTTTTGCAGTGTGGAGAAACCCGTGTGACCTGTAATTAGAACAACTTCTGCATTTTCAACTGTTTTGTTGACAGATATAAAATAGCTTGAGATACTAACTGTTGCCAGAATGAATCACACTTTTTTTTTCTCCCACTTGAGCAGAATAAAAAGGAAAACGATAATATTCTGCTAGCTAGCTCTGACCAAAACTAGAACTCAATAGATAAGATACAAAAACTAAACTGCTTACATGCATTTGAAAATAACTGCGATTAAACAGTAGCGAATGCCAGTGGTTATCCAAAAGGCGATATCGGCTGAATAAGTTTCCCAAATCTTTTCATCTGCTGTCATGTCCGTGGACAGATGTCTTAGCTGTGTCTTGTGTTAATAGTTTGAGATTGAGCTCAGCGCAGGATCTTTTTTCAATTCAAATTTTTTTTCAATTTTATACTTTATAGCTTAAGGCATGGGAAAGCCTGAGTGCTCTTGTAAACTGTATATTTGCTGTCAGAGTTTGCTTTTACTTGCATGTTATAGGTTATGCTAGAGAGCCCTGTGCAGTCTTGGTTAAAGGAGTCATTCCATTATTTAACAGCAATTATTTTTATTGCAACATCTCGCTGAAATTACGGTTCAGCCCTCAGGCATGTACTGCAGCTGGGGAAATAGACTTGGAAGGCTGCTAATCTTTCATGTTATAAGACTTATGTTTGTACAGTATCTGTTTTAAGCATCCTTATCGTGCCACCTGTTCATACGAATATTTCTACCCTAAAGACCTTGGGGATAATCTGTATTTACCCCTACCTTTCTAGGATTCCTGCCTTAATTACTTACTGTAATTGTTCTGGCAAACCATGTCGTTGGGTCTTTTTGTTAGATCGGGTTCTCTTCTCTTCCGATTCCTTTCTCTGTTCAAAACCATTAAACTCCTAATCACAGGAACAGATGGAGGGAGTATAGTTGCACATGGAACATCAGGACCATCTAAAAGTCAGAGCATGGGTTTTGAAATTGTAGGTACCTTTACATATAAAATTACTGTGGTTTGTAAGAAGTGAAAAAGAAGAAGGGATTTGCTCTAGTACTATTGTGGGTTCTTTACCACGGCTTACACAAAACACAGGTTCAATTCCAGACCTGGGGTGCTCTCATGGAGTTTGTATCGTCCCCCACATGTAGGATATGGATAATTGGATGCTGGCAAAACTGGCCCTTGAGTGAGTTTGTGTGTGTCCGTGTTTGTGTCTGCCCTGAGATGGACTGGCGTCCCATCCACGGTGTACCCTGCCTTGCACCTGTTGCTTCCTGAGACAGGCTCCAGCTCCTCTGTGACCCTGAATTGGAAGAAGTGGCTAAAAAAATTGATGGATGGGAAAATAACAAAATTCTTGCACATTAGAGTCTGATTTACCCAGGTTATCAGCTTTTCATGTTGTGGGCATGTAGGTAGTGTTGCGGGTCTCTACCCCCAGTGTGAAGGGTTCTTTGCACGCCCAGTGATGGGCTGACCAAACGTGGCACTGCTTCGCGCCAGGCCAGTGTCTCAGGGCCACTCTGCCAAGCCTTGGCTGTTTTAACAAAACATGTTCGGCCCACGGTCTCTTGTTTTCTTAATTTTCCTCGGTGCTGCAAGAGCCGGTAGATGTCTTTGTTTGAGGAATTCTAATAAAAGGTTCATGAAAAGCAATAGGGCCCGAGTGTCCCCTGGGAGTGTCTTATCCAGTCGAACTTTTGCGTGTTTGTGGTTTGTTTTTCCTGAGCCATCCTATATAATAATGGAACTGTGTCACTAGAAATAGCCGCACATGAGCTGAAGAGTGGACCCTTGTTTACAGTAATTATTCACCTTTGGAGAGCTCTTGCGTGGAAGGGTCCTGAAGTATTATGCTGTGGTATTTGCTTTATTCTCAGCTCATAAGATAGACGGCCTTTTTTATTACATTTGGTACACATAGAAGGCAGAGTCCCCTTATAAAATGAATGCTGTTTTGTGTGTAAAAATCGTATTTTAAGTATTAAACTCCTCAAAGGTTTTCATGAAGATGTAAAGGGCAGTTGAGATCTAAGAGCTGTAGTTCTCAGCATTGGGGGATTGAAGTTTATGAGATTGGTTTCACAGATCTAAGGAATACTCTGATCCAGCATTACATGAGCAAAACCAAGGACTTGTTTATGCATTATGTTCTGTATAATACCAGTGCTTGTGTTAAACACTTTAATTTTATTGTTTACCATCACTTTCTAAATATGTCATAGAGGAATGTCTCATCTTGGATGTAAAAAAACTTTAGAAAAATTTCGTGTATGGACATAATATTCCACGCATTGCTGATATTGCCTCTCTCGTTTGGTTTAACGAAACAAACGAAAAAAAAAACAGCTTATTGAAATGCAGTCTTCCAATTTATCCAAGGAGCAGCTGTTACATTTGTTGGTGATCCATAGCTGGATGGAACAGTTCACACTTGGGCTGAAAATAGGACAAAATCTGGTTTTGCGTATTACTGTATTCCCAAAATGGCCAGATATATGGCACCAGATAATTAATGCACAATTGGAAGTTGGAAGATAATTATGAAACAAATATTGAGTTATTGATACTGTACTGGCACAAAAAGAGGAGTAAATTCCAGAATTTACACCATAAACCTCTTTCCAGGCTGCTCCTCTCTTTTTATTAAAAACGTGATGGGAATTTGCATTTTAAGATGAGTGTGAATCTGTAGCAGTCTGTAATAATCTTCTGTCTGAGCCACGCATGGGCTTACTCAGTGTAAAAAGGTGTGTTGCTTTAAATTCTCTTAAGGACACAAGGATTAAGATAAGATTCAAACCCGTTCCAGGCTCCTGCTGCTCCTGAGTCGCCTGTTCTGGACTTCTCAATGGGGAGTTTTGGACCGTATGATCTTGCCGCGGTGCCACGTGAGCTCACTCTGCTCGTTGCGCTGTTTGGCGTAGCTCAGGGGAGATTCAGCTGTCGAGGGCGCAGTCTCATGTCCAAGCTCCTGCAGCTGTTGCTCATTCTCCCCCACAGGAAGCTATCTGCCTTGCCCTCTTTCATACCCTTCAACTGCGTAAGAGATGTAGCACTATTTCTCATTCTGGGCAAAATATAATTCACACCACAGGCCCCCACAGACGAGTTTTGTGTGATCTGAAATTCTTGAGCTCCAGTGATCAGCTGTCCACCTGATTGCCCTTTGCCCTCTGCAGGAGTGGTGGCCCTCCTTAGTTA
This sequence comes from Lepisosteus platostomus, assembly GCF_059453375.1. Lineage (NCBI taxonomy): Eukaryota > Metazoa > Chordata > Actinopteri > Semionotiformes > Lepisosteidae > Lepisosteus > Lepisosteus platostomus. The sequence goes on from NC_142622.1 coordinate 16,141,827, forward strand.
CTCGTAGATGTTCCCTGAAGGCTCTGATTGTGATGATATTGAACATGTTTTAGTAGTGCCTTTAACAACCTGTTAATGAACTCTGTTCATTCTTGTCCCATCCCCCTTTTCTCTTGACACATTTCTGTATACACATTATAAAGTGTGCAGTGGGAAAACCAGCAGTAGGTGTACCCCTACAGTACAGTAGGTGTTTCAGGAGTAGGTGTTTCAGGAGGCATGCCAGTGGTATCTTTTGTGTATAATTTGTGTATCTGTGTATAATTTTCTCATAAACAAGTGAAGAGAAGAATACAGAGCTCTAGACAGACTGCATGAAGTCCAGGACTGCACAACTTCAAAAGTGCACTTTGTGGAATTTGCAGAGAGTGGAAGAGTTATGAGGACAGTTATCTAATAAGTTAAAGGAGATCTATGAGGTAATCTAGTAGTTTTAAGAATTTCCAAAGTAAACAAGGCTAAGCTTGGTAGTTATTTGAAATTAAATTTGGCGACAGACCTAGCTGGAAAGCTCTCAGACTTGTGGGGCTTGTGGAAGATTGACTGCTAATTTCCTTGCATCAGATAGTTGACCTCTCTGGGCTTTCGAGATGGAGAGATGCTTGACACTGATAGAACTGCATTATAGAAAAACTGCCAGTTTAAGGAAAATCACTTATCTGTCCTATATAAGACTGGAGGAGATATTGCTTCACCTATTGGACTAGGGGGAGAGTAACCTTAAGTTTGATATTAATACTTGTGTTTCTTGAGTGATAAATAAATATGAAACAAGGAGAGAAAGAATGAAAACAGATTTGGAGCTTGTGATATTAATACTTTTTTGGGGGTAATTAAGACGCTGCGGAATTGACAGATTTTCGTTGTCGTTGTCATTGGACTTTCATTTCCTTCTTTTTGTAGATGTTAGTAGCTTTTAATCTTTTTTTTTAGGGGCTGCTGTGCTCCTGTCAAGCTCTCTCGCGCTAATATGGTTGGTTTTTTTTCTTAAAATGTCCATGCTGGCAGAGAGAGTCGCCTCGTGGAGAATTGTATCACAAAAACAGCCGAGCAGTCCGCTAAATGCAAGCTGTTGTTGAAAGCAGAGTCTGAGGTTAATGCAGTAGGTGGAATAAAGAAGCAGAGCTCTAATTTATGTAGATGCTGACAAAAGATGCCATTCTGTGGAAGAAGATTGCTCTATAGGTGTCTTTCTTGTAGCAGGAAATGAGCAGTGGCACAGGGGAACCAGCATGAGTAATTAGTGATAAGATTTTAAAGGGCAGTTTGAAAGCTTCTCAGGGGACCAGATAGCGGAGGCTCTGTTCTGTCACAGGCTGAAGCAGCCTGCAATTTGGTTTTACAGTCGCACATTTAAAAAGCTTTTTTTTTTTAAATCAGTGCATGTACCGAAGTTCATCTGTTCACAAAAGCTTGCCAGAAAACCATGCATTTAAACTTCATCTCTCTGATATTTACAAAGATTATTTTAGATGTGCTAAGAGTTTTCCATCATACAAATCTGGGGGCTGTCTCATCAGCTCCCCTTAAAAGTCTGCTGAAAGTAAATTCTCCTTATATACCTGCTGTGTAAAAACAGGGTGTTACGATTAAGTTTGAGGGATATATAAGTATATGCTTCTGAAACCTTAAAGAGTTTTAAAGGTCATTGTCAGTATTTATGTGGAGGTAGAATTCCATACTAACAACTCATTGGTTTGGGGAAACTGAAAGACGGTATGTACTGGATAATCCACTTGTGTAATCAGCACAGCTTCTGTAGCTGGGCGTGATGGATGCATGATCAGTCATACTGGCATGTCACACTCCTGCGCAATTGACCACTTTAACACTCTTATTACTGACCCTGATTTATTAGGATAGTAGGCATATTTCTGGGTAACACTAAACTGGTTTTTAATAGTAGAAAAAAATATTTTGGAAGGTTGATGCTCGTCACTATGATGATGACGATTCTAAATTTCGAAATGGTTCACATCCTTTCATGCCAAATCAAAACATGCGATTGTTAGTTCGCGTGTTTTAGGATGACTGTAAAAACTTAACACCTACGGGGTTCTGCTGAGTTGTCCCTGCAAGTGAAATGTTCAGACTGGCTCCAGTTTTCCAGTCACTTGTACGTCTGTGCTGTTTGTTTTTTATACTAGACAATGGAGGTCATTGTATAAATTTATCTAATAGTTTAATTCACACCTTTTCTGTTATGTCTGAAGACTTCTTGCAAGCTCCCAGAGATCAAGATAAGGACAGTTCTGTGTTTTGGTAATTGCATTGTGAGGTATACTGTATAATAGCTATGTAAGGAGGTGCATATTGTATTATGTATACACACATCAGCATGGACTAAATTTAATCTTACTCACTACCTTCAAAAGTTACCTTGTTATACTCTGTCTTTGGAAAGCTTGATTTTTGTTCTGTTTAGCTCTGTTTATTTATGGATACTGTGTATACTAAGAGACACAACAAATGATTTTAGCTCAGTAGATTAAAAAAATCTCAACAAAAATAATTTCCATTCAATTCCAATCCTTTCCACAACAGTCTATCACTTGACCACGAAGAAGTCCCCTCGGGCTCCTGCGTGTTGGTATGTCCACACGTGTGGTCAGCTGGCTTGACGTGATCATGGGGATTTCTGCTGCTACTGCCACAGCCGAGGCCCTGGGTGTGAGAGTCTGGTGAAACCCTGCACCGTTCAGGGTGGAGGGGAAGAGGCTGGGCAGTAACGCCTATGTCCGAGGTCGCCGGACACTGCAGTGTGTGTTGATTGCCGGAGTCACGTCTGCAGTCAGGATGCATTCAGGCCGACTAGACTGGTGAGCGACGGCGCCCAGGGCAGTCCAGTCTCAGCACCCCTGTCGAGATCCATCCTATTGAAGACCCTTGTCCTCACAGACTGGCTCGGGGACACCTGGCCTGCCTGGCCGGAGCAGCCCCTGTACAATCAGATGGCAGGTCCAGGATGGTGCAGTACATACGATCTGAATCTGAACAACTTGCCCGGGGCGAGATGTTTGGGCTGAACGCGAAGACATTCCAACAGAAACTGGCATAACGCAAACTAGCAAACTGGTGTTGCCCTGTGGGCCCTTTCAGAGGTGGTATGACCGTATGGGCCACGACACAGCATGGCTGGAGCTCACAGTGAGACTGTGTTCTTCCCCCAAAATGTTGTTGCACCTTAGTTTGGGGAAAAATAATTTCCTCATCTTTTGTCTATGACAACACACAGCTGCGTTGCATCTGTTTCTTGGACAATCTGGCACTGACTCTGTGGGTGGGAGATGAAGCGATCATCCTCTTCTCTGGACATAACCCCAGTAGACCCCCCCCCCCTCTGGGATGCCCTGCCCTGCTGTGTGCAGCTCTTCTCTGCAGTGTAGGATGCGATTTTTCCAAACAGAAATGATTGCTCTTGTTTTGTCAAGTTGAGTGTGAGCATTTTACAGCAGCAGATGAGGACATATAAATGCCTTCTTGCTTCTTAATCTCCTTTGATTCGATATTTGATGTGAGCACTGTGCCAGACGTGTCCCAGCATTATGTTCAGTCCCTTTCCAAGACATAAGTTAGTAAGTATTTTGTTCTTGTTTAGAAAAATACAATTCTCAACTCCTTTGTTGCCTTTTCAACAAAGTATTACTAGTATATGCATATGTGTTTGTAAGTACGCATGTTCTGAAATGTTTCCTTCTGGCAGTTTAACACAAAATGAAGACAGGAGGTCATGGCCTTAATGGCTGGATTAAGTCACCCTTGCTTCTCTGTGTTTCTCTCAAGTGTGTGTGAGGCTCCTGCGCCACTCTCCTGAAGTTTGCCTGTCAGCGGTGGGACATTGCAGTGTCTCTAATTGTCTGACTGGGTGCAGCACGACCGTGTTTGCGCAGTTCTGGAATTGAGAGGTGATTAAGCCAAAGTGAGCCTGTAATTGCAGGGAGGCCGATGGCTTTTAAAGACAGGCGCAGTAATTGAACATTTCCTCTGTATACTTCACCTGACAAAAAAAAAAGTCGCCATTAGCAGCATTTTCATTGCAGTTATGCTGTGCGTTAAAAAACAACAGCTCTTTAGCACAGCAATGGATAAAATGCCCATGATGCGGATAATAGGCCTTTATTAAATGTCAATGCAGCTTTATACGGAAATCCTCTATCTTTGACATTTTAACTCTTAGACATCATATTTCCTAATTGACTAGGATCAGTCTTCATTTCAGTTAGGTGGGTTTGTTTTATTTAAATGTCATGGCCACCTTAAAAGTCTGAAATTTGTCAGTTTATGTGGGACGCACTGCAGAATTCAAAAGAGCTCAGCTTCGCCTAGCTTGTTAATAAGATTTTTTGTATATTAATATTAATTTTTTCATCAGGAGTCCCATTTTCTACATCATTTGATTAAAACTACTTTCATCCTCATTTGCACCCAACATTTTATTAGTCATTGTCAGAGTTTGTTTACTAGACATTTCTTTTCGGCTTAATTATGCTTAAAGACATTAAGGAATCTTTTTTAATATCGGCTCTGTGAAAATATTTAATCTTGTTCGTAATGTGTATGGGGTAAGTGGGCCAGCTGTAAAGATACTCCCAATTCATATCACTCGCTGGTTATTGCCACGTTAATGTCTTAGAATGTGCAATGCGGAGACATTTCTGTCGTCTGTCAGTAATAGATGGGGAAATTAAGTCTCAGGATTATCCATTGCCATGTGTCAGTGTATATTTATTTTCCCGCATAAATTCATGTAGATATACTGTATACTAAAAGGCATTAAAAACACAACAAATGAGTTTTGGAGCCAGTAGCTTTTGTTGCAGTTTTTACTGATTCTGTGTGTATGTAGATGTATAGAACTGACTTTCTGGTTCCTCCAAGGGCTTCTGGGAGAATCTGCTTTATTATTTTTCCTAAGGTTAAGCTTGGCAGTGGGTGCAGAGAAAAAGCAGCAGTACCAGCATACACTGGTATATACATTGAAAGCCATGGTTGGGTTTTTTTTTTTTTGGGGGGGGGAGATTTCATTGTTTCTTCTTTAAGGAGAAGACACGATTGTAAACACTAGCACAGAAATTCCGCTTGCACTGGCTACAGAGAATGATGGAAATCATTTTCCTTATGGCTTCCAAGTTAAATCTTCCTAGAAGTAAAACTTGCTGTCTGCCTTTTCAGATCCCTTGTGACCTCTTCAGTGCTATAAGGGTTATGCAGTTTATAAAAGAACAATATTAGGATAGCCAATTTTATTTTATCATACTGACCTGATTTGGAAAACCCGGTTGCATGTTTTTTCTATATTTGTCTCACAGGAGTAAGGAAGAAGGCATTGGCGGACTCCACCCTTCTTTTGAGCCAATAGACTTTTTACACCTCACAGGCAGCACCACCCTGCATCAGGGAAATCAAAGCTGATTGGAGGAGAGGCTTGTCCCTCACCCACAGCAGCACTCCGTACTAGAGAATCAGTGCTGATTGGTGGAGTGGCTTTTCCCTCAAGAACAGCACCACAAGCCTGCAAGTGCCCAGCAGACTGTGGGGGGCTCTGTGTCATTGAGAGTCTTAGTCACTTCACCCTATACCCCCCCACCCTTAGCTTGATGTGAAAGCCCAGTCACAGTCACAGCTAGTGACGAGCTACAAGTTCAAAGCCATGACCAGCCATGACTTTACTGGTCAAGCTTCTCAACAGGCCCTTGGTTCTGTGGTTTAGACTTGTTTTTTCCTAGCACGTCAAATGCTAAACGTTGGAATAATTTCATATGAACCCCTGTCGCATTGTGAAAATACAAACAATTGTGTTAGGCCAGTGAATATGAAAATTGTCTCTCTCTACAATGTGCACATCTCGTAAAAGCAAAAAATGCAATCAAATCTTAGCATAAAATGATTAAATTAGAGGATAATGATGTGTCCGTTTTAAACTCATTTCACGGTCATGAAAACATGATGATATTTTGGTACATAAACAGTTTTTTTTTACTCTGTGTGTTTTAGCTTCAATGCTGCAAACTTTACAGACTCCTCCACTAGCTTGTGTTGGCTTAAAACCCCTTCCTTGCCTTGATGCTGAGGATCAATAAATAGCTTAGAGGTACTGTAAATAAAGTTATACTTTAGTGTCTCCTCTGCCTCAATAGAAAACACTAGAAAGTCAATTCTAACCCTCCGAAGAAACTCAGTTGTTGTGAGATGCGGTGAATGGCAACTAAAACTGCACAATATGAAAAGTAAGATGAGGTATTTCTTGGATATAAGTGGAATTACAGTAAACTAGACATTTTAGACCTTCTTCTTGATTGGCAATGCTTTCATCTTAATCCTTCGTCTTAATCCTTCCAGAGTAGTGCTCAAAGCAGCAGGGCATCAGGTTATTTTCAGTTGGTTCTGCAAGATTTCTTGTCGACTGCTTGATAAATGTGTTTTCTAGAAAGCTTTTTCCATTCTCTAATCTGGAATCACTTAGTGTTGTTGTATACCTTAATCCTGGTGGCTATTGTTCCCTAGTGTAGGAATTAGAGAGACAAGCGTACAAGAGAAGCCCAGATGAAGCTGACAGGGTCTAGTGTTCTTATGTGCTTCCATAGTTTTTTCTTCAACTCTGTAATGCGTGAGGCTAGCAGGTAATTAAGCCTGGAATTAACCCTTTAAGCATAGAGGTGTAAAATAAAAATGCACAGGATCATGCTGAGCTTTCTTTGTGTTATTTGTTAGAAAAAGGGCTTGGTTCATGGTATAAACTGAATATTATTATGAAAGGTACAGTATATTACAAAGCACAAATTTACTTTTTTCATACTGTCCTTTAAATGTAATATTTTAGTTAATATAGCTTCCTGCTAGTGTTTATTACTTCATGCTTCATTTTTTTGTCTGGCTGAATGGCATTATATTCAGACATTGATGAAAGCATTTGTTTATCTCTGAAAAGTGTGTTGACGTTCGTACTGTGTAGCTTATTCAACTACACAGTAAAATAAAGTAGAAAAATAAGTGTTTCATATAAAATTGTTCCATTACTTTTGCTTCTGGCTATATTCACAATTCCACAAAAAGCACATCTTGAATGAGTGCTAACTGGAATGCAAAAAACCTAGAGTGGTGTTTCTCTGTAGTAGTAGTTTTATGAACACATCCCTTAGCAAACTTATTCCTATAATATGTTTTCTTTAATTCTAGTTTGCAGTGAAAGGATATGTTTTACCTCTAAAAGCTACAAAAACGCTATTAACATTCCTAATTGACTTTGGTCATATTTTGTTTACATTCAAGAAAGAATAGATTAAGTGGCATTGAATGTTACAAAGCACATTCTAAATCACTTTACTTGTAACTGAGTTCTTTTGCCTTTGGTTTTAGTTTTCCAAACCTTCTGAAAAGCAGTATTTGTTATTTGTCTCATACAGTGTCCTGAATCAGTGGTGCTAAGTGGGTATTTGTTACCAGAGCTGTGCATTTCTCAAAGGAATACTGCATGAATCTATCTTGTTTTTGTTATTAAATGTCTTGGGGTTTGGAAGCCGGTATATTGTTCTGTGAAATATGACTTAATTTAGTCTCTAGTAAGTAAGCAGTTTTTCTTTTTTCAGTTTTGATGCATGAACACCTTAGCAATGCGTGCCAGTGTTGTATCCTCTTCAGCTGCATGTGCACACCTCCTTCGGTGGATCACACTGGTGACTGTCACATTTGAATGAAGACTCATCCATCTTGGCCATGCAGAAATCTTTAACTTGACTCTCTGTGCTGTGTTGTATGATGGTGGAGTTAAGCCGGCTTGTTAATCAGTCTTTCCAGCAGTCACTAATGTGGCATTTGTTTAGAATAATTATTTGTATGCACTGTTCAATCGGGCAATTAGCGTTCAAACATGATGGAGAAGCAATCAGTGTGGCTGGATGGCACCTGTTTGTGCTCTCTGCGGATAAGCTGGGGCAATCAGATGAAGATGTGAGTGCAGTAAAGTGCACTGAAATAACCATTTCTGGAACATAAGGCCCAAAAGGAGTTTGGTTTAGTTCTATGAAGCTGCCCCCCCTACAAACAGCACAAACAATGGAACCCACCACATTTGTTTGTGCCAGTTGAATGTAGCGTCTGAGCTGTTCCTGGGACACAGCGCCTTCTTTTTTTGTGGGGGTGACGTCACTCAGCAAACCCCAAAAATGGTGACAGGAGTGTCTTGACGTCCCGAAAAAGAAGGTGCTACATCATGAGAACAAAAGCACCTCAGATGCTGTTTTCAATGACACAAACGGAGCACAAAAAATGAGGTGGGTTTCATTGATTGTAGGAGGGCCAGCATCATGAGGCTGTTTGGTTTAATTTTCTTGATGTGCAGCAGATTTCAAAGAAAATGTTATGAGGAAGTACTGAGTATATTTCTTATTCCTTACTTCGAAATAGCATAGCAAGGATAAAGAAATTTGAGGGAAAAAACATGGAGAATGGTCTCAAAACATTTGAGTTGGAGTCTCATTTGTGCCTCAGAGTTTGATGGTGCAGATTGCCAGTATCTATATCACCCTGCAACTCAAAACCAGCAACCTGCTGAAGCTCAGCCGTGTGAGCCTGGCCAGTACCTGGATGGGAGACCTCCTGGGAAAGCTGAGGTTGCTGCTGAAAGAGGTGTTAGTGGGGCCAGCAGGAAGCATTTGCCACCCTGCGGTCTGTGATGTGGACACTCGGATGAGACTTGAAACTGAGAGGTCCTGACTCTCCATGGTCATTAACAATTCCAGGGTGTTTAGAGATTAACCTCAATGGAAAAAATCTTATCTGAATTGAAAGCTTATGAAAATGTTAAAGGAATTCATGGCTCTTATACATACTTCACAAGTATATCCTGTTCAGATTGCTCTCAACATTATAAGATGTTATAGGCTACGTCTTCCTTTTTTTAATGTGTACAGTAATGTTTCTGGAGCATGTATCCATTTTTGATAACTAGTTTTGTGAATGTTGAGTAATAAACTGGCTTGGTAATTCTGCGGATTTCTCTCTGGCAGAGCTGGGCTTCATTATTTGGTGTTAATCCTCATGCTTACAGGGCTGTAATAGACTCGGCTTTGTTCTCCTCGTCTCGTACTCGGGCAAAGGACCGCAGGAGCAGAGGCAGGGGAGGAGAAAGCCGTTCTGTGTTCCTGCCTTTTGTGTTCTTGAGAATTTGTTTTTGTTCCTCTGTAGTGTTTGGAATAAATGAAGTTCACTCCGCCAGATAAAACAGAAATATTGAGGTGGGCTCGCCCGCAGAATAGAGAATTCGACGATCGAATCTGACAATTAGCTTCAGTGCGGCTGCCACCTACACACAGCATTTTGTTTGAGAGGAGCCTGTTCTGCCGGGTGGTATCTGGCTGAATAGTGAGGATTCATGTCGTTGTGTTATCAGCTCTATAACAGAGGTTGCTCAGGCGTTTTACAGTGACTCAAGCATTAGAGCTTTAAAGCTTGCTTTGTGTTGATATTGTGTAGCACATTGCCATCAGAGGCACTGGAAAAACAGTGGAGTGTTCCCTTTTCTTCTTAAAACAACTTTCTTTCGTGAATGAATCCCAAAAGCAGAAGCCCCTGCAAGAGAAGTTTGTTCTAATCCCAATAACCTCTGTGGTTAGAGTGTCTATGACTGGATTTACTGAAGTTAAAGCTGATGCTGTATATACAGTATTTAATTTCCTCAAGATGGGTCACCAGTGTTTATTCTGAGAGCTTTATGTGCTGTATTAGCCTCATTCTGTATACGTGTTGCATACCTAGGAATTTTACAATGATGTCAGTGGGAGAGAAATATGTACAGTAAATATGTAAAATAAAGCATTACATTGGCTGAGTTTTTTTTATCACTCAAGGAACATAGAATTGAATTCACTACACATTACCAACATACTGAAAACTGCGTGGCCTCCTGACACGTTGTTTCTGTAAGTTGTTTGGTCTTCAGGTGCTTCCAGTACCGATGCAAATGAGACAGGAGCCCAGGTCCTTAGCTGTGCATGGTATCATGTAAACGTTCTCCCTGACTAATATGTCTATAGTTCTCAGTCATGCCTTCATATTTGTGGTCACCGGTGTGTGATGTCACCAAACGCTACTCCCTGTGATAGTAAAAATGATGATTTAACCCAAGAGAGTTTTCTGAACTGGTAAAATATCGAAATGAGTGAGTGTTGTACGATATAGTTGCAAAAGTAGTGTGCATAAAATGGATCGATGGAGCATTATGAAATTATTTTTATTCATGAAGAAAAGTAGTCTCATAATGGTGCTTCTGTGCCAAGAGCAGAAGGGACTTTGTTTTTAAATAGACTTAAAATTACACAGTTGTAACCTGCAAAATGACATGTCTATGAAGTGTGTTCTGCTGTAATGATAATTAGCTATGCAGCAGATGGTTTTATCCAGAGTGACTTACAGCGAGTAGGAGAGGGAACCGTGCAAGAGCAACAGCTGCTGCAGCCACTTTTAAAAGAACCTTGTTTGTATTTTTTCGGATTATCCTCCAACCCAAGCTGGCGGGGTTTCAGTGCCTGTTTCAGGACGGTCGGTGCACACTTATTCAGGAGGTTGAATTGTTAACCTATTGGTAAAATGGTCCTTCCATAGCCCACTTTAGAACACTGTGACTTCACTAATAGCAGTGTATGAGGTGCTGAGTGCAAACTGTCCCCAGACAGACAACAGCAGTGAGCTCTGGTGTTTCCTTTTATATTTAACTCTGAACTCTTTGATCCGATATTGATAGTATGAATCTGTTAGTTGAAGACTTCCCTCTTAAAGGAATCGGACGTAATACAATTTACACTCCGTTAACTTTGAGTCTGGTCTTTAAACTTGCATCTAAACAGGTGGAAGTTGAAGATGGATTTCTTTACTTTCGGCAAAGCTGACAATATCAGCAGCAGTTGATACGGTAACTGACTCAGTTTGTCCACATTCTGTTTTCTGGCTTGCTAATTACTACTGCAACAACACATCACCAGTGGGATAAAATTAAACTGTCTCACAACAGTCTAAACCCAGCTTTCGTTCCCTGTTAGCGGGTGCTTTTTCTGCATACATATGCTCTTTCTACCATATAGGTGATGGTTGTACATACTGAAAATATCACCTTAACACAGTTTTTTAAAGTCACTTCTGGTGTGATAATGAACACTGATGGAACAATTCAGCTCTTGATCAAGCGGTAATTTGCAATGCTAACTTGTCTGTCAAGGTTCTGTCCTGCTATTTCAAAAGTAACCCAATGCATTTTTTCTAGTTTTGAGACAGGAGTTGATATTCATATTAAAATGGTTTAATCTCGCTTGTGTCAGGGCAGTCTCCTAGGCTTGACTGTAATTGGCTGGAATTACTAACATTTGACAAGATGTCATCATTATGGCTGGAGACAGCAGAAACATATTTATGATTCAGGACTTTCGGATAGTGGAGCACTTAAAAGAAACTGTTTGAACTCCTTTAAATAGGAGAAGTATTTATCATTTTAATGATTTCTAAGGAGGTGTCCGTGTGTTTCATTGTGGAATTTAATGGGGAGCACGAAAAAGCATGAAGAAACAGTAGCTGGATAATCTGGAAGATTTGTGCGCGAGACAGATTCCATTTCACAGCTGTACGATTGATGACCATGTTTACCGAAGTCAGGTGAAATTTATCTTCAAAACTAAGAATAAGTAATGCGCTTGCTGTTATGACCTGCACGCATTTCTCCAGAGCAAATTGAAAGCTAAATTACTCACGCAGATAATTCTCTTCAGTACAGAGACATTAACGTCACTGGAATAGCATCAGATCATTCTCTTATAATGGATTTTAATATCATTTTGACACCCAGAATAGTTCTACATTATTATATCCTATCAGCAAATTCTGCTGATTCAAGATGAACAGCGTAGACTGACAAATGGAATGGGCCTAAGACTTATCCTATTAATTCTGAAGGAGCAACCTGAAAAGTGAGATGAGATAAAACTTTTAATTTTGTTTGTGTGGTTTTTGGAGCATTGGCTCATCGGTAAATGTCAAGGAAACTAGTGAGAACTTATTTATTGCTTCTGGTAACCATAACACCTCTGGTACACATGCTGACACTATCCAGTTCCTCTAGTTGAGGTCTGTTGTTGACTCCTTTCTTAATGAACATCTGAGTCAAAAACTCGTTTAGTACAACAGCCCTTTCCCTTTAATGAAAGTTTCCCATTATTGCTTCAGTTATATTTAACTGCATTATACTGCAAGGTTTTGGTGCTATTTTAGCACTGAAAGAACTTATTTTTTAGCCTCCATTTGCAATATTGCTTACAAGTTCTCTCCTGGCCCTTTTTTAATATCCCCTTTCGCCTGTTCTTGCTTGCATTTTTCACATACAGTACATGTTGATGTAGTTTTATGACAACTAGATGGGGATATTTATTTCCTATCATATATTTTGTATGTTTCGGTATTTCTTTCAAGCTCCTGATGTTTATATCGGCCCTTAAAAGGTTGGGACCACTTGAACTTTGCTTTGTAGGAGATTCTGCTCCTGTCTCGGCAGTGTAGCCAGCTTCTGTCGTTCGTGTCCAGTTTGGATGTTTTGGAAAAATCCCTAGTGAACTTAGGGGCTGTTTAATTTTTACCTCATATTTATAGGTGTTGAATGTCACCCAAGTGCGCTTTAAAACTGTAAAATTGTGGATGTGTTGCTGGTCCTTCTCACCTTTCGCCCTTGCTGGAGAAGGGACTGGCTGGCTTTGCGGAGCAGTGCTGGGGTGGGGGAGTTTTAAGCCTGGGGGATGCTAAGGCGCAGGACAGAGACCCAGAAGGTATGGAGAGCTCACGGGGTAAATATAATAGTAAATTCTGCACTCCAATGATTAACGGCAGACTTGAAGGACAGTGCAGGCCATGCCTGAGAATTAACAGCACTGGTCAGCAGAGATCAATTCATAGCCAACATTACAAAATGATGCCACTGGGACGAGTTAATTAATCATGTGATACAAGCTATCTCTACCTGACCTCCAGGCTGAGACATAATTTATTTTCAATTATGTATGGATAGGTCTTCATTTCTTAAAGCATAATAAAATGATCAATTCTAAGCACGCAGACTTTATCAGGATTAGTAACCATGACTTTTAAACATGGAATACCCAAGTCTTTTTTTTCTACTATGTAATCTTCAGGCATAGAAGATTAGCTCTGGAGCCTCTGTGTAGATAGACCCTGGCCTGGTGTTGCACAGTAGGTTAAACTTTAGACCCTTGCTTTACAAAGCAAATTAGCTTTACGAAAAGCAGCTTTAATTAAAGAGTTAAAATTATATATATATAAATGATTTATTGACTGGGTTCCCCAAATTCTTTCTGCGGTTTACAAAATTTGTCATAGAGCACCAAATATCAGACACAGCCTGCAGTGTTCTGCTTATGAGGCCATTGGTTTGGTACAAACGTAAAAAGTTAAGTGTTTACTTCCCTTCAGGTGTACGTCATGAAGGAATAGCTTCGGCCAGTGTCCAGGGATTGATTCCCTCTCAGGGTCTCCCTGGCCTCTCACACTTTCAATATGGAAATTTAACTTCCCTGTCAAAATTATTTTAAGGTATCCTTAATTGCAATAAAGTAGGAGTGTATCCCACTTCACCTTTCATTAGAGATTAAGACTTCATTTTAATGCAGGAAATTAATTGATAATTAATCATTAAAAGTAATTAATTGCATCTATACAGCACTTTGATCCCAAAGGATCCCACTTCATTTTACATGTATGGAGGCATCTACTTCATCCACCAGCGTGAAGCAGCCCCACGATTCAGCAGATCATGTGGCAATAAGAGACATTCCCTCAGCGTTTGAATTAAGAGGGATTTATGGCACACTGTGTTCAATCCATGACTGACATTTAGCTTGCACACCAGAATTAACACCCCTGCTCTTCCGATCTGTGCAGTGGGGTCTTTCATGATCCATCAATCACAATTTCGGTCTCATCCAAAGGGCGGCACCTTCTATGGTGCAGTCGGGGACATTGGTATGTGGAAGTTCTGCTCTAGAGGGAAGAGCTCCACCTAGTGGTAGTTCATGAATATGACTTGCAGCAGTAGCCAGAGGCATACTGAGGTGAATTGATCCAAGAATTTCTTCCAGCAGGTTTTGAGTGAACCAGCTACTACAACAAAGTGGGGCAATTTGTTGCAGACTCCCACAACTGTTACATACGGTCTCCTGTTTTTTGTCCTAATTATGCCCGAATTCCACTTTATTTTATTTATTATATATATATGCCTGTATTTCCTCTTTTAATCTTAAGAGATACTATTGTTTGGAGTCTCATTTGACAGGATTCAGAATATCGGAATCAATTGGCCTCATTGTGTCCATAACCAAGGTAATAATAGGATCTTTCTTCGGCTCTTGGATTGTGATGTAGCTGTCAGCGTGCTTGTATTTCTCCTCTGCTCAGAGTAGCAGTGTCTTTTTGCAATGCGGGTGCCCAAAATGGTGCACAGTATGGGAATAATGTCTCGTTCCATTATACTGATTTCACGTTTAACATTTATTTACTTTGTTAAGAAGGTGGTGACGTTGGGAAACCATAAACAGGCTGTCGTCTTCAAGTTCAGTATCTCCAGTTTGACACTTATTGCATACTTTCTTCTTATCTGAATATCTTGCTGCCAGTGAATCTCGTTTCCCCTTTTACCTGTCAGTTTCTTGATTTCCTTCACTACTTTCGCAGTGCTTGTTCTCCCACATAGTACTGAATCGCTCAGAAGAAAGCTTGCACTTGCATGGAGGAATGATCTTCTATTCTTAGTACATTTTGTTGCAGTTCAGACTGGATCCTCCTAACTGTTCAGCTGCTGACAATGTATCCCAAAATGGAGGATGCGGCCAAACTATATACTTTGCAATAGCAGCTCCTCTGTTCACTTTCCCAGCACACAGCGGACTCATTTCAGTTTAATTCATGTACTTTTTAGGCCTGTAAGTTTATGAAGTGGAAACGGTGAACTTATAAAATCTTCTTTCCACTGAAAAGTAAAGGGAGCACATATATCATCCCAGATGGTGAAACTTTTAAGAGCCTCCGTCCTCTACTGAAGAAATTAACAGACTAAAAAAATAAATTCAGCTTGTCACTTTCTTTTTTTTGTGGGTTGTGCTGTAAGGCACATTTTGTTGCCAGCAGGAGTCAGAACATTAAATACGCAGCTTTGAAGATGTAATTATTAATTCTATACAGTCTCCCTGAGGAATTTGATAATGTAAGAATGTAGGTTTGCTTTGGTGCTGTTATCAGGAAGTGCAGGGCCTTTGAAGTGGCCGGTGTTAGTCGAGATGAAAAATCCCAACGTGAGGAGATGAAATAGTTGCTCTCCTTGGGCTCTCCTTGTGTGTGAATGCTGTCTGTCTCTGCCTGACCATCCCATCCTCCTGTGTATGTCTCAGGTGTGTCTTGTGCGCATGTGCTGTCAATCTCTGCTTGACTGTCCTGTCTTCTTGAGTTTGTCTCGGGCGTGTCTCCATCTGAAGGAAGCAATCTGTGCATTAGAGTTACTCATATAGATGTCTTCTGGGCTTACAGCTCTCCATCTTACTGCAGAACTGTTTTAGCCCTTTGCTTGTGAGAGAATGAATGAGTGTCGATTTTACTTACTATACAAATTAACCATAGTGTTTTTTTCACCATTTTACTATGGTTGTGATGTGGTTACCTTTGGTTGTAGCACATTTTCACTGTGCATAACTTCACTAACATCAAAAACTATGATTGACGCTTTTAGGGACTAATTAGTTTGTTAAATTAGTAAAAAAGAAAAGACAACCAACAGCAAAAAAATAGAATATAAATCTGTATAATAAAACTAAAAATTTTATTTACTTAAATGTAGGGAAGGAACACTTTTTTTCATGTCAGCGATATTAAATCCTTTCGTTTATACAGCACTTTTCTTCATCAAGAAACCCTAGCACTGTACTTTTATGAGGGAAACCACTTCATCTGCCACTGAAGTATAACCCCCTCCTGGGTGCCGCACAGCATATAACTGGTTCAAGTAATTCATCAACTGAATTCAGAATGTTTTTCAGATTTTAGTTTAGATTGTTCAAGCCCAGAGTGGAATTTAGCCAGGACACCACACCAGGGTTAACTCCCTTATTCTTTTTGACACTGCCATGAATGACCAACTAGTTAGGACCTCAGTTTAACATCTCATTTCTTCTTGTACATCACTGTGTTCCCAGTCACAATAATGGGGCGATGGTTCAAATGGGAAATACTGGACCAGAGGGAGGTGCACCTCATACAGGTCCACAAGTACCATTTACTGCCTAGAATAGAAGGGGTACCTTGTGATGAGATCACACCTGAAGGTGGTTACACTCCTGTCTTAATAATATTATGCTCCTGCAGAGTAATTAGATAGCAAAGGCCTAATGCTTAATTACACGAACTCATTTCGGATGAAGGGCCATTTTAAACTCCCTACCTACTTGTTGCAATATGTCCGGTTGAACACGCAGTCAGGAGGAATGGAAAAGGATGAACTCAGGCAGAAGCACTGTGGAGAGTTGCCTTAGCAACTGGAAGCAAAATACAGTGCTCCATGGTCAAAATGTTTGCGGAGTTCATAAATAAAAATCGCAAGCTGTTGCCCGTTGAGAATTCAGCATCCCGTCGGTTTGTGACTTGAGTTGACGTCGGAGAAATAGAGAGGTAGAAATACTCTGGAGAGTTTATTTACAGAGGTGATCTAACTCTGTGAAAGACAAGAAAATGCTGTCGGTAAAACAAAAGTTTCCTTTACAGCCAGATTATGTTTTAAATATGGCTTTCAGACAGTGACTGAGTCTAAATGCATTTAGAACTTAGTTTTGTATAAAACAGAAGTGTGGTATTGATTTTAGGTAAATGGATATGGTGCTAAAGTTTATTTTTCAAATGTTAATAATGTAAAATCTTTTGATGCATGAATACCTATACTATTAATGTATAGCAGTATTTGATATGTACTGTAGATGTCACTCACCCCACTTTGGGAACACCTTGCGTTATGTTAGAGCAGTAAACTGATAAAGCTGACTGAAATGAAATCAACAGCAAGATCTCAGGTTCGTCTTTCACAGTGCTTGTGAATACAAACCCAGTAGCTGAGGTATACTGTAACTGTTGTTTTCACATTGGGAATTTATTTTGCATCTTGAAAAGTCCCTGAAAACTGATTGAGGGACAAAGAATGCTGAAGGACAGGGGGCTGTTATTAATCATCTGGATTCTCAAGTTCAAGACCTGCAGTGATTTATCTCCATATAAAAATGTGAATAGTAAGTAGCTTTTATGGTCCATAGCTTTTGAACAAGCTCAAAAGGACTACTAGACTTTCTGTTTATGGTATTCTTAAAGCTCAGATTATTATTCTTTTTAGTGTAATTAAAATCATATGTACAATATTATATTTCCAAAAGTACAGCACACAATCTTCCTTTGGAACAGAAAAATACAGATAGGATCTGTAAAGGATTTGTCTTTACATTTCTCCTTCATGGAAACTTGCAAAGGCCATAATAATGCCTTGTATATGCTTGAATTTATGGCGTTAATATAAATTTGGCTTATTTAAATGTTTGAAGAAAAAACAAAAGTACACAACAGTTACTGTACTTTAGGGATAAGACTAATGTTTTGATTCGCTTAACTGTTATCATATTTAGCTGAGTTAATGAGAAAAGCTGTTGACATGGCTTTCCTTCCCAAATGTGATTGTTAAATATACCCACTGTCCCAGTGAATTCATATTTCTGGTGAAATGTTGTCATTATGTTTTGTGTCTAACTAGATGTATATTGCTTTGGAGTTGATAAGAGTGTGTAGTCAGCTTGTTGGTATTGCTCTCTGTTTGGTTTTGGAAAGAGGAGTTTCAACTGCAGCTATTTAGGACTTTCAAAAGTCATGTATTATGTTGTTCAGAAGCCTTAACATCCTCATGAAATTAACTGCCTTCCTTTCATTAGGGCTGGTGTTCTTCATAATGTAAAAAAAAGTTACATTTTGTAACAAAAACAAGTACCCTTAAGTAGATTTTTCTCTGATCCTTGTCTTGGATTTGGAAGCTTCAGTGGTACTTTCATCCCCTGAAAAAAGTTTAATAATTTATACATTTATCATTTTCTTTTTTTAGAACAAGCTTCTCAGAAATGAAATCAATCACTTTTTCTTAGGTGAGCTGCAGGCCCTTATTTAGTTGTCTTTTGTCTCCTTCACTATCATCAGCCTTTAGAAGATCCCTTAGATAATGTCTGTTTACTTCCATGATGTCAGCCAGCACCGCCCTGTTAGAATACACTGTATGGCAAGTGTAACGTCTAGCAAGCAGAGAGTGATTGCTTTGCTCAGATTTCCCAAAAACAGTTAAGAAGCTGAAAAGCAACTGAAATTTGTTCAGTATAGTCACTCTTTGCTTACTAATCATTGTACTTGCTGCACATGTTGCGAGAACTCACTGTTCTATGATCCCACGGTGTAGTTGTTGCGAACGATTTGCAAACTTACTTCTGGTGATAAGGAGGTTAGTCGGCCCTTTCATTGGAAGTGTGAATGTTTCAAACAAGCGATGTCATGTGCTTCAGATGCTCATCAAGAAGCGACGCAGTTTGGTCCAGGTACTGATGGCTGTGCCGCTGCAGATCGGAAGGCACCGCATTGGCGCAGTGTGTGTGTGTGTGTGTGTGTGTGTGTGTGTGTGTGTGTGTGTGTGTGTGTGTGTGTGAGATGGCAAGCATACATGTGTGGAGGCGTTCCCAGTGTTGCGTGAATATTTTCACTGTTGTGTCTCTGTCCGTGGAAGGATGTTTCCCATGGTATTGCTTCGAGAGGAATCAGTCTTGACACAGCTGGTTCAATTAAGCCTGTCATCTCTTTGGCTTCTGAATTCATTTTTTAGGCACTACAAAACTAAATTGTGTTAATCCAACACCTGAAATGAAAAATGGAGTGATTTTAAAGACAAAATATAATTTTTTGTCTCTTTTCTTTTCCTTTCAGCATGGAATAAACCTTTACCTGTTCCTTTACAACATGTAATTGGTTTGTTGTTAATAAGCACCCGACATATTATATCGTTACGTCTGATTTTATTTTGTAGTGCCGTCAGCATGTAAGCTGTAGCTCTGAATTTTAGAAGCTCTTAGAAAGTGAGATATAGCACAGTGATCCCCAGACCTGGTCCTGGGGGACCCCTTGTCTGCTGCCTTCACCCCCAAGCGTTGAGTGATGCCTGTGATTGATCTGCTTGCTCCTTTAGACTTTTGTTTAAATGTCACTGCATTCAGTTCTTAATTTCAAAAATGTTTAACTACCCTGCTATTCCAACATCTTCAGCAGAATCTATTGAAGCCTCTCCTCAACGTATTGAGCATTTGCTCTTTTATTTCTGTCCAGAAAGCTCTTAATAGACAGTTTATGATGGACAGACAGAGGAGGAAATGAGGTTGTATGAGAAACGCCCATAGTGATTGTTTTTACTTCTGCAGAGACGCAACTGGTTGCATTTCATCTCATGCACCTACTGTACGTGAGGGCAGTTCTCCAGCTCAGAAATGAGTTCAGGGTTGATACCAATTGCAAACACCTTTTAACTTCTTACAAGGTGAAAGCTCAATTATAGATACCCCTGAAGGAGAAAGTTGAAATCAGTCAACTTGTGATTAAGACCTCAGCTGGAATAAAAAACAAAAAATGCAGGGTTTCTCAGGATCAAAAATGGGGACTACATATATAGAACCTATTACACACACTTGGGGTGCATGATGAAATGTGCACCCACCTTTTTGCAATTCTTTTCAGGCAGTGATACTAACGGGGAGCACTGTTTGACTAGATGTATGCTAATTTATGGAATTCTAACCTTAAATTCTTCCAGAGTAGTTATTGTTCTGGTGAAAAGGGTGCCTAAGGGTAATAAAGATACAGTAGCTCATTCAGAGAGTGCAAATCGAAATGCCACAGCGACAGTTAGTTGAAACTGAGCCCTTGTGGAATACAGCTTTGAAAGCATGCCAGCAATTAGTTTGTTTTCCTGTTTGCTGTTGTTGAGTTTTAATGGCTCAGAGATGCACCACAGGACATAGTGGGTATAATAAAAGGTAGATTTTGCAGTCACAGCCCAAAAGTACCATGTAGTTCTGTCGCCACACGGCCCCTTGATCCTAGTATCCTCATTAGAAATGGCTGAAATAAGAGTAACACATGAATAAGCACCTTTGCGCTCATTCTAAGATGAATATGCCCTTGGGCCCGCACAAATCCAAACTGTGGCACCGTGTTGTCATAAATTACCCAGACACATTCCAGATATAAGAGAGTTATTGTTTGAGAACTCCCACTTTAGTTTTGATTCATTCAAAGTGTCCCTCAAGATTACAATGCGTTTTCATCTTGCTATTGTTTTTGAAAATTGACAACAGTAATAATAAGTCCTACTGTATTTTCTTGTACTTCCGTGAGCTTGGAAGGTTTCACCTATGCCAGAGGTTAACAGGGACTTTATTGTCGATTGTTCTGTTTTTGTACATGCATAGGCATCAGCCTGGTTAAGATTGACATTTGATATTGTGACCTTTCATAAAGGGATTTTTGTCTATCTGAAACCCCAAACAGATGTGTGAGCAGTTATGAATTTGTACACGCTCAATGGTATTGAAACTGTGATGACATGACTGCTCCAAAGGGCTTTGGAAAGTCTGTTTAAAACAAACACAGTGGTATCTGGCTTCATTTCACCAAGCTGGTTGCTTTGCAGTACAGAATGTATACAGTCTATACAGTATACAGCTGAATATCAGAAAATCCTGTAGGAATGATAGAAACATCCTAAGAATCCCACAAACATGGATAAAAACAATTCAAAAGGCTTATAAGCCTAACAAAATAAGACACACAAAACACGGCTGGTAACCAAGAACCAGCTGACACTGATGAGTAAAACATGCAGAGTTCTTTTAGCGCCTGTTGAAAGGGAGGCTTGACTTTGCTCTAGAAATGTAACTTGAGCTGACATCCTGTTTGTACCTGACAGTTCACTCTGAGTACTGAGGCGTTCAGCATTGATTTGCACCAGTGACTCAGCATAGTTATCTTGGTTCATAATGAATAGCAGCTCAGTGGCCCTTGGAGACAGAATCTTCCTTGGGTCCCTAAGGATTCCATTTCAGGACACCAGTCAGCCACCTTACATTTTGTGGCATTAAGATGGTCAGAACTGGCACTGATGACTGTCTGTATTCTCCGGCTATGAAGGCACGACCCCCATTCTCAATTTCCCTGCAGTCGCTGGCTGTTTCTGAGTGAGGGACCTATAATAATTGGGGAGTGTGTGTTTGTGCAGATTCCAGTGGAAATCTCACTTCTTGGTTGGAATCCAAGTACTGTTCTGATAAATCAGCCCTCAGGTGGTGAGCTCCCACCATCCTATATTTGGAAATGATTATTTATGAAGAAGACAGGGGAGAGAGAACAGTATTATTCCATATACTCCAATCTAATCTTCAAAGTCCTCTTTTCTAACAGTGAGGAATTGAGGGAGAGGAAGTTGTCTAAGAGTGATAGCAGCTCATGGTGAACTTATTTTATTAGGCAATCAGGAGTAAATCCAATTAATAGTTAAGAAAAAGTACAGTATCTAACCATCTGTTCAGAGATAAAAATATTTAATACACAGATGTTTTTACATGTATTAAGCTGTGTATACACTCATGCATTTACACATCAATGTCTGTGGTATATACAGTTGTGAGAAGTAAAAGTTAAAAGTTCAGGAATCTAAAAACATCTAGAGATTACAGTGAAGGAGAATTAACAATATTGTTCTCTCCCCCTGCGTTTCTGCAGAGGAAGTTCTCAGATCTTGGTATGACAGAGTACCTAGGTTTTCAAACCTTTTTAAAAAGGTCTGGCGTTGACTAATGTACCAGATTCTTAAATTCAATTAAGGCAGAATGTTTTGACCCCACTGATTTCGAGG
Source organism: Lepisosteus platostomus (assembly GCF_059453375.1). Lineage (NCBI taxonomy): Eukaryota > Metazoa > Chordata > Actinopteri > Semionotiformes > Lepisosteidae > Lepisosteus > Lepisosteus platostomus. The sequence goes on from NC_142622.1 coordinate 16,163,830, forward strand.
GCTTTCCATGAAAGGTTTCATGAACACTTAAAACTGATTCTAATTTACGCAGGTCAGAATAGGTTACGTCTAAAAGTATTGTAGCAGGGCTGTGCCATGTTGTGTATGCCACTTTTAGTAATGGATTTAGGAATACTTGTTGTATGTAATCTCGCATGCTTTGTAAGGTATATTAACTCATTGCCTGTTCAATAAATATCACGTTATGAAAATGCTCTAAAGATTTGTTATATAAATAGAAAAACATTGCCTGATTTTTAGATGCAAGTTAAGAATATGATAATCTCCTATTTTGTGCAGTTCTGAGTCTTTAAAACAGGACACCAAGAATTTAGTATTGTGCCTAAATTACGGAAGATTGAAGCACTTATGGATTGTAAGTGAACACTTGAGAGCACATTTTCATAAAACTCATCCGGTCCAGAATGGTAAATGTGTTTATGCATCATTATTTTAAATTGCAGAAAATGAAAAGAATAGGTGAATAATCCATTTTGAAAGGTGCTCTGGCATATTGCTCTCAGAACAATGCATTTCAGGTGCCTTGCTGTCTTTCCACAATCCACTTAAATCCATGCTGAGTTTTTAAAGGCTAGACTGCTGTTAACTCCCATTTGCTGAATCTGGTAGGCTTTTTGGCAAGCTCTGTGTCTGCCCTGGCTGTTATTACCGACAAACAACCACCCCCAAAATGCTATGTGTAGAGTTCTCTTTCTCCATTATAATTACGGCTTGAGGTCCTTTCTTGGCTCTGCTTAATGTAGTGGGTTTTTTTCAGGGCACCTTTTTAGAGTATTTCCAAATGCTTTAAACCCACTCTGTGTACAGGAACGCTGGAGATCTGGCAGCTGAACTCCGCTGTGAAGGAGTGTCCATGGTGTTACACATCAGATTCTCCCCTCTGGTCCTGCTGTCCTCTCGTTGTTGCCAAGTCAGTACCATTCTTCTGATATCTTTGATTAAAGAGTTGCCTCAAAAGAACCATAAAGGGGGACAGGTGAAGTTTTTTTGTTCCTCTCAGGTCCGATGGTTTTCAATCCATACTCTTGCAGTTATCCTAATGTATTATGTTCTGTTGAAAGGTTTTTGTTTTAGAATATATTACAGTAACAAAATCAAGTAATGCATGGTCTTTGAGGATATTGAAGGGTTCTTCCTAATCTTTTCTGTTCGAGATTTAAAATCCAGGACAAAGCTGTTCCAGAGACTCCATAAGCTTAGGGTTTTTATTATTTTGTGGTTATACAGTATAGAACCGGCTAATACTTTGTTTTAACTGAATCCCTGACAATGTTACAATACATGTTTGGAGTCTCATTTACAGTATGTGAATTCTTATCTCAGACTCAAGGTTACTGGTAGAGTTTGTAATAAGACTAGGATGTGAGACTTTTTTTTTCAGTGTTTTTTTTATTTTAATGAGGTATACTATTAAAAACTGGGGTAAAGAACTTTGTACCTTTGATGTATCATTTTTTGGAAGTTTCTTTCATGGAGCTGTGAATTGCATTGTAACCCTTTGCTAGATTAGGTTACATTACAAAAAAAAATACAAACACCTTGATCTTGGTAAACACTGTCATAATGCAACCTGGAAGGCAGTGGGAAAAAACTGCAGGGAGGAAGCTCTTCAGGTCTTGCACCTGTTGACTGAGAAAAACGTGCTTGATAGTTTTGACTATCAGTAGTGATTAAAACCATGTATTAATAAGTCGGTGCGCTGCATCTGCTTAGTAACAGTCTGATTTGAAATGTTCAGCATTTTCAAATAAAAAAGATCGCACTTCACAGGATAAGTATGTACTGTGATGTGGTTTTATATAGTTATAAAGTTATTTATATAATATAGTATAAATGTACAATATGTACTACATTATATAGTATTTATATAGTACAGTAAAACCACAGCACCGAAATCAGTAAGTGTAAAATACTGAGCAAAGCTAACACAAATATGAGTCTGATATCCCTGTTCACACATACCATCTACCAATGTTAAAAAGTAAACATTACACTCCTGCATATCCTTACCATAGGCCTTTGAAAGTCTTGAAACGACACCAGTGTTTTATTATTAACAGCAACGTGCTTCAAGGTAATGCTACAGTATATGATCCCAGACAGTGTTATGCTGAGGTGCGATAGAAGATGCGCTGATGTCACTGGTTGGGAAATGCCTCCAGCAGCCCAGACAGGGTTTTATTAGAGAGGGACACCCTGGTGAAAGTGAGGAGTTTGCTGTCCAACAGTTTGCTTTTCCTCGCAAATTGATTTGTTAATGAGATTCCTGTGCATGCCCTTAATCCAATATCCCAATATTAAATTCATGCTTCTCATCTTTCACCTTATATCGCTCACAGCTCTGAAACTCATAAGGTGTCAGTAGTGACCTGAAGAGAGAAAACTGCCCCCCACCCCCCCATTTTACTGTGGAGCCCTGGCCTGGCTCTTAATCTGGGATGATGTGTCATTGGGCCAGTTTTTCCCAGATGTAAATTAAATTACTAGTATGTCTTTGGACAGTGGGAGAAAACCCACTGTGAACACGGGTAGAACATACAAAGTCCATTTAGATAATATGCCAGGTCTGAAATTGCATCCAGGGCCCCAGCACAATACATAGCAATGCACTGTGCTACTTTTGTTTTCACCTCATAATTTTACGATTACGATTTCTTACACCTGGAAAAGAACATCCTTAAAAACCTGGGTTACAGTTCTTATCTTAGGCTCAAAGTTTGTGGTAGGTTTAGAGTAATACGAGGATGAGAAGCTACAGAATATTTGGAGCAGTGGTGCTTGACTCCCAAGCTAATTTTAGTAAAAATAAATCTCTGCGTTTTCAATTCTTTTGTTAAAAACTTGTGTAACTTACCCCCGTACTCACTAAAATAGCTGGGTTTTTTACTGAAGCAAGCTGATTAAAGTCGACCCTTTGGTTGGGTGGATGAAAGCCCAGGAGAATTTTGTGAACCTGAATGCAAGCCGTTCATAAGCCCTTACTCTTTAAACTTGAGACTTTTATATCCAACACGATTTTCAAGTTTGTTTTTATTTTATGACTTCCCCACACTGTCAATGTCATGACGGTGAGGGGTCAGCACAGACATCTGAATCCTTAAGTCACACTCGGAGCCAGTCGTGTGAAATTTGTCGCACACAAATGGAAAAACAGTTTTTGCATTGTTAGTCGTACACTTGTGCCACTCAGCTACAAGCTCTCTGTTCTTGTGTTTGTTCTTATCTAACTTTTAATAATTGCTTACACTTATATAGCGCTTTTCTGGACACTCCACTCAAAGCGCTTTACAGGTAACGGGGACTCCCCTCCACCACGCGACGGCAGCCATAGTGCGCCAGAACGCTCACCACACATCAGCTATCAGTGGGGAGGACAGCAGAGTAATGAAGCCAATTCATAGATGGGGATTATTAAGAGGCCATGACTGGAAAAGGCCAATAGGAAATTTGGCCAGGATGTCAGGGTTACACCCCTACTCTTTTTGAGAAACACCCTGGGATTTTTAATGACCACAGAGAGTCAGGACCTCGGTTTTATGTCTCATCCGAAGGACAGTGCCTGTTTACAGTATAGTGTCCACGTCACTATAATGGGGCATTAGGACCCACACAGACCGCAGGGTGAGCGCCCCCTGCTGGCCCCACTAACACCTCTTCCAGCAGCAACCTTAGTTTTTCCCAGGAGGTCTCCCATCCAGGTACTGACCAGGCTCACACCAGCTTAGCTTCAGTGGGTTGCCAGTAGTGAGTTGCAGGGTGATATGGCTGCTGGCTTTTGTCCTTATTGTTACACAAATGGTTGTGGGACTGTTGAACAAGCTACTCAGTCAAGGTGTAGACGCAGCAACATTGGCTTTCAAGAAACAGCTGAAGGAGCTCCTAAGATTAACATCTAATTACCAAATGCTCTCAATAGACCAAATAACCTCCTCTGATTTGCAACTGTTTTTATGTTCTTACAGTATATTTGCCAAGTATCTTCCCGATCACAGTTTTATAGACTTTTTCAAAGATCATAGTTTCTTAGTTTCATTGCAGTTGTCAATTTGCATAATTCAGTTATCGATGCAGAAAGTAGTCTTTCAGTAGAATTAATGACCAGAGACTGAGCTCTGGAGTTCAGGATGAGGCTTAGCAAGGACAGGGAAGGACTCTAGTTGTTGGGGTTGTCCTGGTCTTCTGCTGTTTCTTCTCTACTACAGTATCTTTCTCCCGTGGTGAATCTTTTTGTTGTAGCAGAACCGAACGCAAAGCAGAAGGTTTTCAGTGGCAAATGGATCTTCCAGAGTCGATATTCGTCTGATGTGCTTTTGGCGTGTGAGGGCCAGAGAATCAGACCTGACTGCTCATGGTGTTATTTACACCGTGGGCAGAGGCACAAAAGTGCAACTGAAATGATGACCAGCATCAGCCCCCAGAGAGAGATGTGTTTAAATGAATGCATTTCAGTTTAGCCCGGTCTCTTTCTTGACCTACATCAAATACAAAAGCTATACAGTAAATGTGTGTTTTGAAATTGTCTGGGTGTCAACGGACGGAAGAGCTGAAAAGAGTTTTTCATGTACAGTACCTGATGTATTTACTGCTGCGTCTGCCTAAGGACAGCGCTGTGTGTGAGGCTCAGGAAATGTAGAGTTTCTTGACTTCATTATTATACAGCCTTAACCATAACTCCCTAAATCCGAATCAGCGTGTCTCCTTCTACTGTAGCTCTGTTTGAAAAATAAGTGTAAGGATTGTCTTGGTAACTGCTTCCTAGTGTGATTTTGACAGTGGCACAACTCATGTCTGGAGTCTCATTTGTGTGGCTACTCTGTTATCCCAGGCTCAAAATTAGTGGTTGGGCTTGGAATATAGCAAGGGTTTGGGGCACAGTTGCTTAGCTTACACCAGTAACAGTAATAAAACCAGTAGTAAAACAGAGGTAGCGAAATATCATTCAGAAATGCAAAGTATTTTGTCAAGAAGACCTTGGAATCTCAGTGCTGTACACATAGATGGGTTAAGTGTTTAACAGCATTAAGAATGAATACATTCAGCATGTTTTGAAAAGAGTGTTTTTGCTTTGTTAGATGGTGGTTTTTCTTTTACTCTGGTGCATGTTCTCATTCATTATTTGTTCAGTTTAATTCAGAGAAATAGCCTGAAGCTTCTCTTTGGCTGTACATGAGAAATAGATATATTGAAGTTTATCAGTTACACAGGCCTTAGTGCTTCAACTGTCTTTACTGGCGCTGCATGCACTGCTAATTTGTTTTCCTGCTTCACTTATTATTTTATTATTTGTTTATTTCGCTGGTTTGTTTGTCCAAGGTGGCTTTCATTCGAAGCACTGAACTATAAATAAATTCACTTACATAATGCAGGGTCGTGAGAACCAAAAGCAGTAATTCGACACACGACAAGAACTGAAACAATCCAAGCAAAGGTCCAGAACTTATCACAGCACCTGCAAGCGCAAGCTCTGGAACTATCATGAAGTAAATGAAACCTGTTCAAAGGCACAGAAATCACAGCAGGTCAGTGGTGAATCATAGAAGTACAGAATGAAAGAAGTGGGTTTTGTGCAGGCCCTGGAAGGCACTCAGAGATGATCAGAGTCAAAAAGCTCTGATATCTTACACTTCCCGGCAAATGACCCTTGCTTATCATTGCAGTTAGACTGCATTCATAACAGCCAGCCAAATCAAATGATAAATCCAGTTTTTCATAGTTACTGATGAGTCCAGATGTTATTTTAAAAAAAAAATCAAACTGAAACGGCGCTCCTGCTTTGTGATGTGTTGTACTCGCGGGCAAACATTTACACACCTGCCGATTAGATATGAAAGTGGTGCATCGTAAATTGAGTTGCTCCATATGCCTGAGCTGCTGTCGGTTTTCCACCCGTTCATTCCTTCCTTAAACAAATCTGCCCCATATTAAAATATTGACAGCCGCTTTCAAATCTGGAAACAGGAGGAAGCCTGTGATAAAGAAAAGCAATAACCAGAGCGGTTTGTGCATGAGTAACATCAGCACACGTCCACACCTTCAAGCATGATGAATTTGTCTTCTGATTAAATTTCCACACTGCTCCCTTTTGAGCTGTTCGATCAGGTCAGGAGTATTTTTGCAGCAAGTCAGTTACACCTGAGCCGGGCTGATATGTGTTAATGAAGTGAAAGTGAGCGTGAAAAAAAGTGTGAAAACTCCTAAACAGTAACAAAACGGCACTGTGACTTTTCTAAACTGGCAATACCATTCATGGGGCTTTTTTTCAGAATTCTCAGAATTCGACGTCATTAACCCTGCTGCTGAGACAGTAGGATCAGAAGTAACCACATGGCACTTATTATAACACAAAGCCCTTCTTCTTTTATGCATTTATTTACAGGACTGCTCAAGAAACAATGTGTGACCTTATCCCAGTTTGGGAGATAACTGTCTTTTACCCTGGAGGCCCTTGCGTGTACTGTGATTTCCAGAGCTTCTGGCAGTTTCCATGTGTGAGCAGCTAAGGATCCAGACTGGAACTGGGGTTGACGATCTGGCCATCGGGAGCCTGGACTTACCCTCCGTTCCTCCACAAGGGAGAGCGAACAAAGAGTCGAGCAGCTGTGAGGGCGAGAGCAAAGTATAAGGAGGGATACAAAATACTGAACAGCCTCTCAGTCACCATCCCACAAAAAGGTTATTCTGTTAGAAAACGTTCAGAGAAGATCAGCAAGGAGTTGCCTGTCTCAGCGGGGTGTTGTATCGAGGCAGGTTAAAGGAGGTTCGATTCAAGTAGTTAAACAAGGACACAGGGTCACAACTGGAAACTAAACAGGAATTGATTCAGAAGGGAGAATAGGAAACGCTTCTTTACATTTAGTTTTGAATTGAGATTGATGCTGTGTTAGTGGTATTAGTATACCGTATGAACATTCAGAAAACTGTATTATCATAATTATATTTTAGAAGTATTTTCCTGAATAATAAAAAAAAATAGCTTTGCAGTGTGATCTCTTTGGGTTTTTAAGAAATTAAGGAAAATTTGAGCTAGACCAGTTGAACTGAGACTGGGTTGGCATCCTAAGAAATGGTTGAGCATTATGAGAATTTTTATGTTTCAGGAATATAACATATTTGCTTATTGATTGTTTATATGCAGTGCACTGTGTAATTGCACAGATAACAAACACCGCCATATTTTATTCTGTACTATTCTAAGTGCATACATTTCTTGCAGTAGGTCGCAAGTGTAATTGCTTTTGATAGAAATTCATAGAACTGCTGGCATGACATTTATTTCATCTGCGTTTGTGTTGCAGTGATAATTGGGTAATTAAGTCATGGCGTTGTCTGTATTCTTTCAATGCGAAATGTAAGCAGGAAACAGAAGCTGTTTTAGAAAATGACAAGGCCTGCCTTTTCTTAAAAACAAATGGGGAAAAAATTAAAAAAAGGTCCCTCAAGTGCCTGATACCTTTGGCGTAATGGTGTTATATAAACAGCATTAAAATTACGCTGCATATTTGCTGTCCTTTTGTACTCTGAGGTTTGCAATTGCATTTGTTTTTCCTTCTGTTTACATAATTGCAGCAGAATAAACGTGCTCACAGAGCACTTTAGTTAGGAACGATGGCATGTTTATTGGCAAGAAAGCCTCATTATGTGGAGCATTTGAGTACTAATTAGGTTTAGAGAGCTGCCAGGCAGAGTAAGACTCCTCTGTATGGGATGCAGCATTGTCCCAGGGGGCTTTGGGAATCCTGTTCAAGGACTGTTTGTCGGATCCAGCACTAAGTGTTGCCTCTGGGCAGAGATTCAGGGTGTAGAGCCTGTTGAGCTGTCCTGGACTGAGCCTGGGAAATCCTGCTGGCGCAGCAGCCTGTACACTGGGAGACGAAGTGTAGATCCAGTTCAGGGTGCAGAGCCACTGCCTTTGAGCGCCAGTTTGTGCGTAAGAGACATCTGTAAGGCAGAGCTGTGCCAGCTCGGGTTGCAAGCTGCAGTAAATTTTGACTGAGCATGGTAGTATTACAGTTTTACAGTTATACAGTTCCAGGATTGGTTTGTCCTCACTTTTAGACCACACAAGCTTTTTTGTTCCATTCATCTATTTTCTTACCACTTTATCCAGGGTTGCTGGGGAGGCAGAGCCTATCCCAGCAAGCAACAGGCGCAAGGTGGTGACACCTTGGATGGGATGCCAGTCCCTTTCAGGGGCACAGACAAGCACAGACATGCCCACACTCACTCCAGGGCCAGTTTTCCCAGAAGATAATTCACCTGCCAGTATGTCTTTGGACTGTGGGAGGAAACTGGAGCATCCAGAAGAAACCCACAAAAACTGAGAGAATATACAAACGTCATGCAGATAACACTACATGAATTGAGCCACAGACCCCAGGGTTGGGAGGCAGCAATGCTAACCAGTGTGCCAACATCTCATCCTTGTTTTCGTTACAGGCAGTACATAACTGTTTGAGAAGCCATTCATTTAACATGTTCTCCTTTTTAGTTAACAAAATTACAGTCACCATCTTATAAAGCCTTGTGTGTCTCAATTTGAAATAATACTGACGTACCGTATATGTTTTAGCTGCTTTAAAAAGTGTAGCCTTTTCTGTTCCATATGGCTTGTAGCAGTCGTACAATATATTGTGTAAAAGTAACAATTAAAAAGAAAGCAAGCTGAAAAACATTGCAGTGTTTCTATAGTTTTTAATCATAGTGCCAGTACAGTGTGAAAGTAGTCCAGTGATAAGAGAGATCACTTTATTGGCCATATACAATTTCTTGCAATAGGAATTTGTCTTTTCGCATACCCCAGCTTGCTCTCCATGAGATACGCAGACAGGGAGAGAGAAGTTTGGGGTCAGAGCGCAGGGTCAGCCATTTATACAGCACCCCTGGAGCAGCTGGGGTTAAGGGCCTTGCCCAGGGGCCCAATGGAGTAGGATTCCTCTGCCGCCCGCCGGATTTGAACGGGCAACCTTCCAGCCACAGGCACAGATCCTTAGCCACAGTGCCACCGCTCCGCCCGAGGTCACTGGAAAACATTTTTGGAGATTAGCCCTGCACTGTATATGCACTGCAATACAGAAAGCAAAGTGTCAGTTCGATTTTTGAAGTACATGGCATAAAAAGTACTGCATTATTTATTTTGTTGGTTTTTGTTGTTATTCGAAACACTGGGGTCTTTCGTTTGGTGTCATGGATTAGCTCTTGTCTAGTTTACGCCTTTCTGGGTGACGATAATATCCACCCCCTGCAGTTCAGTTCAGTTGTTCATTCCCATCACTTACAACCGTGGGCAGCTGTCATTGCGGATGGGGCTGAATTCCGTATGAGGTCACGGGACACTTGCACAACATGATGACTGGGTGCTCCGTCACATTATTTAGCATTAGTAAGACTGACACTCGTCCCACAGACTCCCACTGACTACCAGTGGTAGCATGAGGAGTAGACCTTTCTCCCCTGACTGGTACATCAGCAAATTCCTTCCCAAGACTCTCTTTCTTCAGTCTCTTCCTATTAAGCAGTTCAAAAAGAGCTTTCTTGAAGGTCACAGAGGGAATATTTCTGTCGAATATCATCTACAACGTGGTTTGACTGAAAAGAAATGCATACTTTGAAGTATCTGCCGCCTATTCTGGCTGAGAACTAAACACAAGCTTTTTACTGGAGCACACCAGGCGCTCTTGTCTGCTGAGGGAATCTGTTTTTTCAGTCCTTGCTAATTTTGCTCTGTGTTACCACAACATTATCTCAAATACCAAGATAACATTGAATTCCTGGTCACGATAAGCAAGATATTTTCAATTTTCGAATTCCCAAAAAATGACGTTGTTTTAAAGCAACAAGACCGACCCATATTTAAGAGCAGTGGGGATCTCGACCACAGCATTAAAGATTGAGTATGAAAGCTGAGAAACCCTTAGAGAGATGCACTCTTAAATTGGTGACAGTTAAGCACCTCCTACCCCATCACCATGCTTGAGCATTGGTTTGGAAAGTCTGATTCAGAGAAAAGAGCGCCACCTACTGGTCCACCAACACCACTTACAATGGCAGCCTGGTTTTCCTTCGTACCAGAAGAAAGCTCCACCAGCAAAGGTTTTTTTTTTTCCCCATTTTCTTTCTAATTTTCAGTTTAGGTTTTAATCTCCCCTTGTTCCTGTATGTTAGGGGGCCCAACTCCAGTCCTCACAGGACTAGTTGCAGTTATTTCAAAAAGACGGCAAGTGTCTGGTGAAAGTGAAAGTGTTGGGTCATGGGTGACACAGGATGAGATTACTGAGCAATGCATCCATGCAAGCTTTCACAAGACAAACCAGAGTCCAACATGCATGATATTTGTGAGGGCTACAGCATTTTTTAAAAATTCTAAATCCACAAATGTTCTACCCGATAGAAATTCAGTATCCTTAATCCCTTCAAGTTCTGTGTGCTTAGTTTTTTTTGAGAATGAAAATGCTGGTGTTTACACCCCAAACCTTGTAGTTTAAAATCTTAACATTCTTCACAACTCAATCCACGTTTTTAAAAAGCTCTTTCCAAATTTTGTCAATTGGCTAGATTTGTTTGAATGTTTTTTACGGTTGTGATTTTCAGTTGATACGGGTTAGGTGTGCATATTGTAGCTTAGTGCGTTTTCTCTCGATTTGCATTGGAGCCCATAGTTACATTTCAGGCAGATTATAAAATCATTCAAATATTGTTTCCACTTGTTAATTGTACACAAAAAGCATGGATGAAAAAGTTTGAGGTTGTACTTGCAAGCAGTGTGAAGCTGGGGCTTACATAATAGTGTGTGTGCTGACTTCAAATGATTACATTTTCTTCAGAAGTCTAAATTTAAGCAAAAGTGTTTTGAGTCCTTCTGTAGGGATTTGATTTTCTTTCAATTCCCAGTAGCGATGCTGAGATTAAATGTGTTGTAACAGGAAAAAAAGGCATCGTGATTTATATTCCCCATTGGTATGGAAAGTAATTAAACTCCTTTACTCCTTAAGCACAGAATAATCTATATGTGAAATAAACTACATGGGCATAATTTACACTTATTTACATGCCGCATTAACTGCTATTGTAACAAAGTGTCACAGGTTGCAGCCTGAGGAGGGCGTAAAAGCTAGAATGAAAGCAGATAAAAACAGTCCTAATTATCCGCAAGCTCCGGCTTTACGGCACGATTCTGCCAGCTCCCATCTCTCGGCTGTTTTCCCTGCAGTCAGATTTCCCTGGTTTAAACATGCTTGAAAGGCAGAGTATATGGAAACGAGCCTCTCAAGATGGCAGAGCGGTTACTGCAGATACCAAGGCATCTCTCTGTCTGTCCTCAGGTTCAAGGAAGTTTAAGTGTGTGGCTCCAGTTTGGAGCAGATATTGTTGGCAAGTAGAAATGGTTCATTTGTTCCCATTGAGTCTTTTTTTAAAATCTTTCATATGGGACCTTTTTAATCACTGCATGTATTTATATTGATGCGTGTAGAATCGCATTTCTGAATTAGGGCAACCAGAGTTTTGGAGCCCCTTTTTCTAATTCTGCCTTTTTTTTTTATTATGCCCTCCCAATTTGGTCTCGGGGATTGTCAACACTGTAAGTGCTTACAACTGCAGTCATCTTTCTAGCATGGAGAGAGCGCCTTTGAGCGATCTGCCATTTTTCACATGAGTGAATCCTGCGGTGCCCACAGGCATTGATATGAGGACTGAAGTTTTTCTCACAATGCTGGAGGCTCACGGGCACGGTCACAGGGGTTTCTGTTGGCACACGACCGAGTCAGTGTGCCTCCTACGCTGGGGACTGCACCCACTGAGCGCCGTCACTTGATGAATTCTGATCAGTCAAACCGGCCTCCATCTGGCAGTGTTTGAGATGTACGGTTCAGCCTTTACTAGTTGAAATACTCTTTGTTTCTCCCCTCCCCCCCCCACCGTTTCAATTTTACAAAGAGTTCAAACAGCCACAGCTTAGCGGAGAGAATTGAATCCAGACTCTGGTGTTCTCTCAACCGTCTAACCGAATAGAAATAGAAGTAGTGGGATGACTTGCTCCCTAAATGGCTCCTGCGATTTTCACAGGTGGATGACATCCTAGGGGAAGAGAGTGACAACGAAAGCGAAGGTGGAAAAGAGGAGAAGATGGAAGAGGAAAGCCAACAGAATCCAGAGGGGAAACGCCCGGATGTTCCAGGGACAGTGACAGAAGAGAGCCCCAAGATCCCCTCTAGCGGCGAAGGCAGTACCCCCAGGTAGGACCTGACTCTTCTTGGCTTCTGCTGTTGAAGAGAATCGAGCGCTTGCTTTGGACGATGGACTCTTACCTAAACAGCCCCAGAAATGCCACCCGCTGCAGTCCACTCTCTAGATCCTTTTTATTTTCACATACACCATAACCGTAGTTAAAAAAGCGGTCATGGTTGCCTTTCTGTGAAACTCAAGGAGGATAGGAAAGCTACTTGAAATACTGAAAATAAAAGTGCCTCCTACTATCAGTCTCCAGTTCTCCAGTGCGTGCCTGCTGTTTTAACATGTAGTCCTAGTTACAGAGAACAGTGTTGCTTGTTAGGTGAAGGTTTTCTTCCAGGTTGCTATCAGACTGTATTATTAACTGCGTCCTCACTCCAGGATGTGTTTGTTCTTGTGGTCAGGTCGTTGTTGCTGAGTCGTTTGATATCCTTCACAGCACAGAGGAGCTGACCAGGAACCATTTTAAAAGATTTAATCTGAACTAATGCCTGACTGATTTCCTAAGACATTACTACTGTTTCATCTTGATAGGTCTGGGCTTTTCAAATTATTTGGGTTTTTTATGTGGCTTTTGAACAGAATCACATTTATTATATTGGTTATATAATGTATAACATAATATGCAGTATTCCTTGCTTTCCTCCACTAAAATAAAGCAGATTCATCTCATTTGAATAAGCAGTAAATTGGCAGTCTTTTGCCATCACTTTTATAAAGGCCGACTTTGTTCCATTTTTAAAAAATGTGTGCCATTTTTTAAAGTGACCATGGCATGGTAATAGATCGAAATACAAAAGAGTGCTTCTGTGAGAGACGGTGCTCGTAGAACGTTATAGAGAAGTGGAACGCAGTGGGTGGTAACAGGTGTACCCCTGAGGAAATTCTCGAGGCAGTCCCGTTTTTAAGTATTTGTGGAGCCGTTGTTAGAGGACCACATCAGCGCTGTAACTCGGCAAACCGAGGATTTGCTGGAGAACGTAGAGTCACCTCGCTTCCAGCTGAAATGTTTTTTTTTCTTTGCCTTCTTCTAGTCATTGATCTTTAATTCTTTTTTTTCCAGCAGCATACAGGCCTTTTCTTTTATAGCTCTTGTCAGAGATGCATTTTAAGCCCATAAGGAAATCAAACCCTCTGATAGATGAGAATGCAATCTTATGCTTTCAATAATACATGAAATTAGGTTTCCTGGTTTCTCGTAGTGTTAGGAAACTGAACTTCATCTCTTTTTTTTTAAACCAGTTTCACAACCAGTTTATTCCAGCTCTTCCATCTTACTGCTTTATATGTTTGCGTGCTAGTTTTAGTTATGCGTTTGCCCTTATTTGACATTTGCATTGACTGAATTTAGGCCATTTCTGTGCCTTCAAGGAAGCAGACCAACATGTCGATTTTGTGTTGCGATTTTATGAGTAAATAGACCGTTGTGACCCTTTAAATTGGCTGCACAGCAGTCAATGTTCAGGGAAAAATGCAGGAAAGAGTAACGGACAACACACGCATCCTCCAGAGATAGGCAGCAAAATGGAATTATCTCCCCTGTGCTGTTAATAATCCATAGAGAGCCCATCCGTGCATTCATTTAAATCTCTCTTCCTGTTCCATGACCAGGCTGACGTGGACGTTTTTTGTTTCTCTTTAGTTCCTTAATTTACAAGAATATAATTTCGGCGGACATACTGCAAAGCTCTTGAAAGGGAAGAGCAGCATTTTGGGCAAATAATAATGTTTTACTCGTGTCTTTATGTGACGTGCAGTAGTCATTTAGCTGTTGACTGGTCAAGCTGCCCTGGTCCGAAACGATATACCTATACTACTTGCTTACATCTGTAGAGCACTTTTCTTCCCAAAATATCTCATTCTATGCCAATAGGTTCAGTACATAGCAAATCAGAGAAGTGATAAATTATTAATTGGACTAAACTATCAGCCCGTAGTGGAATTTGCCTTGGGTACAAGGGTTAACAATGCTGTTCTTACAAACTTGTCAGGGGGGTCTTTAATGACCAGGTAGGTGGATCATCTGTTTAACATTGCACACGAAAGGACAACACCTCCTACAGTGTAGTCCCTTTGTTGTTATACTGGTGCATTGGTTTGGAAATTCTGGTTCAGAGGGAAGAACTCCGTCGACTGGTTCATCACTGGCGCCTACCAGGAATCTGGTTCTTTAGAGGTCTCCATTCCTAGAACTGACCAGCTCCAGCCTTGCTAAGCTTCTGAGATCTAACACAATAGGGCTAGTAGATAGCAATGCTACTAACAGTGGAAACATGGTTGACTATTCCTTTTTCATCTCCAAAAGACATTTTTATCTCCCTTTGTCTCTCCACATCCATATTCCATGAACCACTTTTTTTAGGGGTCCATTTTGTCATGACCCAACAAAAGCACATGAGGTCAGCTTTAGTCGTAATCGATAGATTTGCCATTTGGAAAATAAGAGAGCATCAACAACCTCCAAGATCAGGGTGGCTGAAGTTTGACGTCTGTGAGGTATTAGATCTTTGAATGTTGTGACAGTCTTGTCTGCAAGGTCAAATCGTTTTTTACTGATCAGCTGTGCTAAAATATAGCACGTTGACTAGCATTAAGCCCTTAGAAACCAAAAGGATTTAAGATCATTTTTACACGCAAGTGGTCCTTCCTTCCTCTTTAGTCACTAACAGTAATGAAATCAAACCAGCCCTGAGAGCATACATGCCAGCTGTCAGTTCTACAGCTGGGTTTTATTTAAAATGGTCTAAACTGAAATGTGCACAGTTTTCTACAGTACTTCATATCATTTGGCTTTTATTTTTAGCATTTCACTGCATGAGTCTGGCCTTTTATATATTCTTAGTGATGCTTCTGTTCCTCTTCATGCTTTGGGTTTGGATAGTCATGCTGACTAACTGTTGCTCTCAATATCCTGTCTGGAATGTCAGGGATTTGCATGACATTTCTTGCAAATGCCCTACAGTACAACCATTCTTGAACATGATTCTGGAAACATGTTCAATTAGTTTATATAAAATGCTTGGTAAGCATGCTGAAAGATGCAGTTCTACAGATTTTTATTTCAGTTCTTGTGAAGTGCATGCACAGTGCCTTGCAAACATATTTACACCCTTCCATTGATGTCCCATCAAGTTGAGTTGTAAATAATTGTCTACATACTGCAGTTCGTAAGTGAATATTTTTAAGCAAAACTTGGATGCCCAATTTGAATACTTGTGAAGTTAAATGTCTGCAAAGATAAATTTAAAAATTCAAATATGTTGACTGTACGAGTGTTTACTCTTTCTCCATGGTAAGCCTCAGATAGTGCAGGTGCGCAAAATGTCCTTCACAAGTCACACAGTTAGTTCAGTTGGCTCTGTGTGCAATAATACAAGTTCACAAGATTACAGAATAAACACTCCTGTCTCTGTAAGGGTCCTCAGTCTGGTAGTGTATCTTAAGCAAGAATTCAACCAAAAAGACAGCTTTCAGAACAACACAGATCAGGAGAAGGGTATAAAAAAAACTTCAAAGGCACCAAATATTCCTTTTGAGTGTAGTGAACTTTACCCACAGGTTTTGCTAATAAGGTATGCACTAAGTATGCATTAGTCATTTCTTAGCCATCAACAAGCTGTGCTTCAGTTATAAAACAATAATACGTAATTTTCAGGTTACTGCTAATGTAGTATCACCTCTGTGTCTGGTGTGTTGTGACTCACTGTGTCATTTTTTACAAGATAAACTTGCATCCGTAATGTCTGCAGACGAGTCAGTCTGGAATAAGATATCCTGTTGTGCTATATTGATTGCATTCCTCTGATGTAAGTTGAAAAACTGATGAACTGCATGGTGAAATATCACTGTTTTGCCATGTTTTACAGCTTTTCTACATTTGCACACCTCTGTTTTTTGTAAATACAGGGTATGATACAGTATCTGACAGTTTTCAAATGCCCTTTCCTGAAGTTTGCAGTGAGGGAAATGTCTTGCTTGCCTCTTGTCTTGGAGACCTGTGTCCTGCTGCCCCTCACTGTGACTCCTTTACCTTTGGCCTTTCGAATATCGTCCTTGTAACGGGTCACCCTCAGTATCATCTCCATGCCCGCCAGTAACTGTGAGACTTCTGATAGTTTCCTTTCTGACCTTTCTCTTCATGAGTCGTGATTCCATATTTTGCAGAAGCCTGACAGCCAGTCCCCGTCCTTTTAACCCTGAGGTGACGTAGCTCTTTTATGCAGACATGCACTGTTGCATTAACAACAGGACACGTATTTCAGCTTTGTAAAGATGGTCAAGACCCTACTTGCCGTGATGCTTTTTATTACCAACCACATGCGATGTCATGTTGACATTCTCATCAGCATGCCCAGTTTCCCTTTCTGTGAGATGAGATGTTCATTATAATGATATGAGGAAAGTGCATAGTTTTAACCACATACTTAGCTCACATACAAGAATATATTTCCAGCTTCTCAAGATAATGCTAGCATTATGATGATACAGTATACTTGCCCTTTAGATGTCTCTGCATGGAACCAAAGTACTGCTGTATGTCATTAAATGTTTGTACCAGTACTATTCTAAGTATTCTTTGAAGGGTAGTTCTCTCTGTCATTTGTACCTGAGATTTCTTGTTCAATGGATGCCTGTTATCCTCATACACTTCATGTAGTTATAAATAACAAGACTTGAGGTTTGTTTGCAAGTAGATACCATGCTGACTAACTCAGTGATGGGTAAGTTTCATTAGGTTTCTCTCGAGATCTTTTTATATCACAGGAAAACTCGTCTCTGGGTGGGGGAAAAAAAACCCATTGCGCTTTAAAAAAGGGCCCATTGCTGTTAAAAAATAAAAATGTTCATCCTGGTGGGGAAATTACTCAATTGCTTGAAAGATTGAAATTCTCAGCTTTCTGAAGTCACTGGTGGGTGTTGGAGGATTCCTGTATGTTTGTTGGCTCAGTGAGAATGGCTGGTGAGTACAGTGCTCCAGTTTTAGTGCCCACACCATCGGCGTCAGTGGAGACAACATTAGACATCTTCAACCTGTCTCCTCTGTCAGTACTTTTCTGTGGGATGCTTTAAACTAAAAGGAAAGGAATATTAGCGAAAAAAGAGATTTATTTCAGCGCTTTGAAAATTGAATAGGTTAGCCACAATTGGTGACGTGATTTTCAAATCATCTGTAGAAAAGACTTGAAGAAAAGAGCTGTTTTGGATAGTGTGCTAAATGGATCTAGGCATTAGTCTTGTAAAACTGTATTAATAAGTGTGTGAGCTGTGTGTGGGGGCAGTGTGTCCTGGAAATGTGTGCTTTATTGTGTTACGCAGAGAGAGAGAAACAATGTTACAACCTGCAGATACCGCTCGTTGCTCAGAGAGCAGTGCCTGTCGGTTTTCCCTCTCTTTTAAGATATTTTTGGTTGATGTAGCAGGTGCAGACAGCACTCAAGATGTCTGCACATCTCCTCTTTCTCTTACTGCTTCTTTCATGGGCTCCTCACAGCCAGGACACAAGTGGAAACTTCTGAGAAGTTCTGGGAGTCTGGAACAAGTCTGAATGTCCAATTCTGTTGGTCCCTTCTCCTTCGAGTAAGGAGTAAAGGATGAGATCCTCAGATCACTCTTAAAATCCAAACAAGCTACATGGGTCGAATGGCTTCCTCTTGGTTATCGGGCTTTCTAAAGTTCTTATGTTCTTGTCCCTTAGTCTTCTTCCTAGTTTGTTGATGTGACAGGTTGACACAATCAATTAAACTACTTGCCCTTGTTGAACACACTTGTGGAACGTTGCACAAATGGGAAGGACAAACCACCATTTTTGTTTTTTTAACCACCAGCAATGTCTCCCTGAGCATAGTTTGGACAGCACGTACACTGAATATTCACTTGAAGCAATTTTATTTGATTGTTCTTTTTAGAAATGTTTTGGTTATTGCATCAAAGTAATCCTGCAGGATGATCTTGAATGCAATAAAGAGGAACTATGTTTCAGAAGTGCAGTAGTTCTGAAGGTTTTTCAAGGCAGCCCACTTCTGCCTGGTGTGGGAAGATTTATTTCCTCTGGTTGACTGGAAAGCAGCTTAGCACACAAGTTGAGTGGGTTATCAGCAGAGCCCTCCCTGCACAGAGCCTGATAGCACACACTTCTGAAGGTACAGCTAAGATAGACACTGAAAGATGTGTGCGTCTTCAGAGCTCTCAAACGCACTTATTTCAGGTGGTGCAACTTTCTCAGACTGTATGGATTTTGTGTTGGAGGTACGTTCAGAACACTTTTCTTTTGTTGGAATGATTTAAGCAAGCAATTAATTTATGGGATGAAACAACTCTTTCCTTATCTTAGAGCTCCACCCACCTGGAAATCATTCAAACTGCCAAATTCACAGGAAGCTGAAGGCAGATAATTGTATTTAATTTGTTAAAATTATTTTCAGAGCTGGAAACTGAAGGTGGGGGGAAAAAATGAAAGCTGTTATTTCATAAATCATAAACAGCAATTGTACAACTAACCGTTATTGCGTAATATTTGTACACGTGGGGGAAAAACACTGGGCAGCAGTTGATCTAATTTTATTCTCGCTGTTTAAGCAGTGGCTTCTTTCAGTAAACACACTAACGCACTAAGCCTCTCTCTGTCCTGCGGATATGTGCACTTCTCAGCCTCTGCTCTTCTGAAAAGAACAGGCTGTGTTTACTGTGTCAGTAGCTCCTAGTTCAAGCAGATGGCCACTTTGCTTCTTTAAGTCACCACTGAAACAATGTTTCAAAAGAGACAAATTGTTCACATTACAGGTCCAGAGGTCACTTTGCTGCCTATCTTGATGTTCCTGCTTACCATTGCTGACTGTATAATAGGGTAAAACCCTCAACTCAAGGCAAATTGCTTTGTAGCTTTCAGACCTTTTTATTCCTTCCCCTCTGTCAATCAATGGTCATTAAAGCTCTTTCCCAATGCACAGCAAAAGATAGAAATTCTCGGCCACAGGCTATGTCATGAAGTGAAGCTGGCTTCACTTTCCTCTATTGAAATAGGAATTGATAGGAAACTGTTGCTAAGGTGTACTGCCATGGAAACGGCTCTTCAAATAAAGCTCTATGAGATTTCTGTGGTTCTTTAGCTTCCTGCCCTTTACAAGCAGAATGTTATTTTAATTAAATGCATCATTGTGCAGCCATGGCAGCACGCGCATCGTCAGATCAGTCCTTAAAATTCAGCTTCACTTTCCAAAGTCATTTATTCTGTCTTACACTTTTTGACAACACATAAGCTTTGAAGAATGCAGGGCTACAGGTGTGGATGCAGTGGGCGTTCTTGCAGATTTAGGAATATTTTATGGTTTTTTTTTAAGGTTAAACACAGGCTTAGTACAGTTTGCTTAAAAGGTAATGCTAAAATGCTCAAAATATCACAGTTAAGTGAGCTTGTTTTCTTTCCAATAAAAACATGAGAAATATGATTTCCTAAACTTTGTTTTGTAAACAGCATGTTTAAAACTAGCAGTTGTGCGATTTCATTTTGTTGCCTCTTCATGTGTCTTAAAAATCAGTTTCCACATACTAATAACTTGGGCACAATCACCTTTCAGACTAAGCCATTAATTGCCATTATGCACTGGAGAGACAACACAGACAGCACTTGCTCCAGAGTCTCTATGACTTTAATTGGGTTTTTTTCCAATCTTTGAAGGGGATGAAGCAGTCTAGGTCAAATAGAGGACACTGAGCAGAAAGTTACTGTAAATAAAAGAAAACCTTGTCTGTGTCGAATGCATCACTTCCCTTTTAGGTCTGAAACATTTAGGAGTGTAGCATTTTGTTTGTAGATGGATATTTGTGTTAATATTCAACTCCAAGACACCAGCGAAACAACTTAAGATTTCAGAAATTGTTTTTTAGTTTTGAGGTGTATTTTTAGTAAAGCTGTGTTGTATGTAAGGAATTAAGTTTTCAAACAAAAGGAGCCCATTTTGCCCGCCTAGCATGTTCGGTTCCAGTTGATCCAGGATCTCATCTCGCTGCTTCTTGAAGAAACAATGACATCAGCTTTGACAACGTGGCTGGGTAGCTTGTTCCAGACTCCCACAACCCTTTGAGTAGTGTCTCCTGTTCTCAGTTTTAATCATTTCAGCACCTGTCTAGGAACTAAATAAGAAATGTGGGCAGTAAAGCAACCGTGTGGTTTAAAGCGGTTTGGCAAATGACATGACATGACATGACAATAAAGCAGCAGGTTCATTTGTAAGACAGAGCAAACATTAAGTGACATTATTTTTTTTTATTTCATAGGTGCCTCATAGGTGCCTCTACCCTCTTGTAATGAATGGAATCCTGTCCTTGTTATACTCCAGGCCAAGGAAGCAGAATGTGTGGGTTCACATTTGCTGTGTGTTATAGTCATGCTCGTCAGGAGACATTGAAATCAGTTCAGTGCGGTGTAAATACAGTACTTTCTAACAGATTGAGAGGGGTAATGAGGGGAATTTACACTGAATAAGCTGCAGCTGATGTCGGTGTCAGTGCTTGGACACAGGTTAACAGCTGCATCTGTGTCAGAGGCCATGATGGAAAAACGCATCAAATGTTTTGTCAGCCAAATCTGTCAAACAGTATGAGAGGCAAAGGCACTTGGCCTTGCCGATTACATGTTCTTCTTGTATAACAAAAACTTTTTTGAAAAAAACTCAAATTTTGTACAAACTCTCGAAGGTAGGCAATTGCAGGTATCAAAGCAGATAAATTTAGAATAATGCTGTTCATTAAGACTAAAACATATAGTGCATTGCGAGAGAAAATTAACTGTACTTTTAATTTTCTATTTTTAATTGTTTTGCGCTTGCATCTCTCCACTGCTGCCCGTGTACAGTATGTCAAAGTAACAAAATCTTACGTGCTTTCGCATTTGTCTTGTCAGGGCACAGGGGAAAGTGAGTCAAGCGAGTGGTCTATGGAACAGGCCGGTTACCTGTGCTGTCATGTTGGAGGAGTGGGTTTGAGGGGCACAGCCAGGCTCTGGGCACGTTTCAGTAGCTTTGCCTTAGCTCGGTATTGCAGCCAAACGAGATGTCGTTTGCCACAGCGGAATGAGAAAGAATTCAATAAAAAATGCAGTAAGAGGGAGAGGAAGAAAGAGGAAAAGCAGGACGCAAACTGAGTCTTGTTCTGCGTTCTTTGATTTTTCTTGCCATTACTATCTGCCATTCTTCCCTTCTTTTGCCAGCTCTTCCTTGCCGAGAAAGAGCAGTATGTTTTTACAAGCCCGGAAAAGTATCGGGGGTCATCTTGTGTCTTCAGCCAGCATTACAATGCTATCAATCCGTAAGCTGCAACTTCTTTCAAATTCAGCCCTTCTAACTCTTCCCCAGCAGTGGTCCTCTGTGGCACCAGCTTTACTGTTGGAATCCCAGATATTGGGGGAAAAAAATCAGTTGTAGTTTGAGAAATACATAGTAAAGGTTGGTGAAGTCATTGCTGTTATTGTGGAAACAATCTTATCTCTATTGCCAGAAAATTGCAGTGGCTTACCTGTGGAGCTTGAATTACATCAGGCCCTTTGTGGAAGACAAAACTAATTCTGTGTGTTTATTGGCAATTTACACATTTGTACTGTAAGCTGCAGAGTACTCAGAAATTAAACTGACAAGTTTGACCTCCTTTTGCTTTATTCTTTTGCATAGTTTAACATGCCAATGATGTGCTTGGCAGTTGCTTTCATCAAGGGCGACGTACAATGCATACAGAGCTTTGTGTAAAGCAGTGGTTCTCAAACTTTTTGGACCGAGTACCACCCCTAATCCAACCAAAGCATCCAAGTACCACCTACAAGTCATCTTTTCATAGGAACCCCAGAAATTCTCAATGACCAACATGAGCGCGCGTGCACACACACTCACACATACATATAATACATATTATAATAATAAACTTTATTTCATATAGCGCCTTTAAAGGTGGCTTCTCAAAGTGTTTTACAGAAAAAAAAACAGTAGCAACAACTAATAAAAAAGCACCATTTCAGTGAGAGGGGTGAGCCTGTTTAGTTGAGCAAAGCAGATGTGAATTAATTTTTCGAGCCTTGATACAAGTCACAACCGAGTCTAACATATTAAATCGTCAGGCATTTTCTTGACAGCAAAGGTCTCGCGGTGGATGTTGCGATGCGTCCATTAGTTTCTGGAGCAACCTCTCTAATTCGTGCAACTACACCGTTATGTCGGCTTGTCATTGCTCTAGCACCGTCTGTACAAACTCAGACGCATTTTATCCAGTCGAGGCCATTCTCTTCGATAAATTTATTCAGAAGCTGAAATATGTGCTCTCCTGTAGTTCCTGTTGGTATCGGTTTACAGAACAGAAAGTCCTCATGGGACATGCCCTCAAACTCGTATCTAACTTAAATGAGCAAATTGGCCATATCGACTACAGACTCATCTAATTGCAGTGAAAAACATCTGCTCATTTTAACACGCTCTATCAGTGTACTTTTGATATAATCCTTCATTTCAATAATTCTATGAGTGACTGTGTCTTTCAGGGGGAGGGGACAGCAGGTCGAGCTGTTTAGCAGCTTTTTCTCCACACATAATATGTGTCAGCTCTTTTGCCAACGGTAAATACGGTTCTTCAAAAATAGTGTGGCTTACCTGCTTTAGCAATCCTCAAGCTTGCATTTTTCTGCGTTTCCGTTTTTTTTTCCGTATTTATTTAAAGTTTTTATTTCATGCGCATGGGAGCGAAACACAGAGACGCTCGGTGTATTTTTCTCAAATTAACTTAGAACAGTTCTTAAATATTTTTCTGTTATCTATCACGCTTTCCTGTGCTCACAAGATTACCAGCGTTCGTAGCACATATTTCTATGCATTCCTGTGTTTACAACTTGGCATTGGTCCAAAATTACGCACATTCTCCTTCCTCCCTATTTGCTGGAGATACAGTAGCTTTTTTAAAATACAATTGTTCACTTGCATCCGTAGCACGCATTCCTATAGAGTGGTATAGAGTTACAGAGTATCTCTTGTGCCCACTGAAGTATTAGCGCGCACTGTATCGCAGTACGTAGGCTGCGTATTTCGTCACGTTTAAAATACAAAATACAAAATATGAAAACCCGTCCCGATTTTTCAGCGCACACGACACAGTTCCAGGGTCTTTTGGCGTACCACCTGGCGGCACTCCACGTACCACTGCCGGTACGCGTACCACAGTTTGAGAACCACTGGTGTAAAGTGAAAAGAAAACCGTTGGTATGATGACATGATGTTCCGGAAAACAAATTAATAATCATGTCTTTAAACTCCCTCCTTGCCTCTCAAGGGTTTTGAGTTGTCTGCTGTAGAAATACCTGCTTTCTGCTACTCTGCCCATCATAGTATTAGAATGTTTCAATCATGTTTTATTTTCTTAATTATGCAATGCAGTACAGATAATGATGTATTCTGCTCATTTCTGCTTACTTTGATGGCTTTACCTGCCTTTAAATGGCTTTTGTATCAAAGTACATTCAAAGCAACCCGTTTAGCTTCAAGGCAAGTTCAGTTCTTTTTTGTTCCTAGACTTGAAAGTCTTTTCTACTGTGAATGATGTATAGAAAGAGCTAAGACGTTCACTGTTCTCCAATTGCATTTCAAACAGCTGCCTTTCAAACAAAACTTAATGCAGCTCATTTTTTGTTCTGTTTTGTATTTTTATTTGCTCATATTTATTAACAAATGTGTCTTCAAGTAGATTTTCTTTTAAGAAAAAGTAGAAGTAGACTGAGGAGATATTTATACAATTGTCAGTAATGTTGCCTGCAAAATACTTCAAGTCCTTTTGTCATTCTGATTCTGTGCCTGTTTAGACATTAAGTGTATTAAATATCATCACCAAATGGCTCTTTCACACAGGTGGAGTGTTAAGACAAATACATTCGGCGCACTAATGATGACATTCACTCCCTGCTGGAAGAATAAATGTAATATACTGTACCAACTGATCACAATAAGTGAGGATTCATAAAAGTGTTCTGTTAACAAAAGAGGCCTGCTGTGACAACATTTTAGTCGTGACTTATGGTCGTCAAGGAAGTAAAGACAGGGATACTGTCGCCGCGGGTAACTGTGCCTCACATTGTCACATGGCGCACTTCCATTATGCTCTTTTTAACTGATCTGTGCTGCTTGGCTTTATAGCGATTTGCCGGCAGTGTGTAAAGTCGGTGTGGTCCTGTGTTTTCTTGCGGCATTTGTTTCTCACGGGCCTGGATCCGTGGGTGTGGTATTCTGTACCTGTGCTGTTCAGAAGCTTTCTGGCGCGTGTTTCTCAACTGAGTGCTTTCCACTGGCACCTGTTTAATTTCCCCTGAAGGAAGCTCTGGAAAGTGTGTTGTAACTTCTGTTCAGAGGTCCAGCCCGGAAAGAGCTTTTGCTCTCCTCGAAGGATGGCTTTTGACATATTTCACATACCACTGAGCTCCGCTAGACATTGTTTGGTGTTTTGTCATTTAAATTTATTTTTTCCTAAAAAAATGATAAAGTACAAAAAATAGTGAATTACCGTATGAAAATGTTACGTTTTTGCCAAAAAATATATCGGTGTGTTTTAGATTTAGCTTTCTTGATTATAATTCAGACACACAGAACTGAGGTATCTCGTTGATTTGTTCTGTAGAACTGGCAGTTTTAGTCTTGCCTTTTTTTCCATCTAGCCATATACATTGTTTCTGTGCTTCATACCTTCATCTCTTCATGGTGCTCATGTGGATAATTATGAGGTTACTGAATTACAAATCAAAGGGAAATGTAGCAGAAACATTAGGGCAGTGCTGCTTTTGTTAGCAATTATGTAAGGTCACTAATTCAGAAGACATTTTGTCCAACCGTTTTGCTTCTTCAAGTCTGTGGCTTTGCCTGTCTTTATCAGTCTTGATCCAGGACAGTAGATGTCCTGTCTGCTTCATCAGTAGTTCCCATTTATTGTGCTTTGCTTATGCCAGTTGAGCTCTCACGGTATTGCCTTTCTCTATCTGTAACTTGTGATTGCAATCAGCTTGCATTAGGACTCTCCATCTGCATAGCTCCTTAAATAATTTGATTTCCGTCATTTGCTAAGCAGCTGACGCTCTTGAAGAAACACTTGTTCTTTTGTATAATAACATTAAAGATTTAACATTTGCAGGCAAAGCTTCGAGCAATCACATTAAGGTTGTCAAGATGTTGGTGCTAAAACCTCTATGTCTAATGAAACCGTTGCCAATGAAATGGTTCATACGTCATCTCGTTTGTTACCTGCGCTATTTCTAGCTGTGCCGTCTGCATGGAAAATATAGATTTTGGTCCATTGCAAAAAGCCTTGCAAAAGATGTCTTGCGTGTTGTTGTTGAGGTGGCATGGTGGCACAGGGGTTTGCGTTGCTGCCTCGCAGAGCTGGGGTCCTGGATTCAATTCCCGACCTGGAGTACAGTCTGCGTGGAGTTTGCATGGTCTCCCCACGTTTGCGTCGATTTCCTTCCACAGTCCAAAGACATATTGCTGGGTTAATTGGCTTCAAAATGAGGCTGAATTGGATGAAGCAGTGAGAAGATGGGTGGATGGAAGTTGTTGTTGCCATTATTATTGTTTGCTGTATTATTAGTTGCTAAACAGATGGCCTCATGAGCATGTTATATCGAAATGCAGCATGTTGGAGTAAATAGCTCCCTGGGTTAGTGCAGCCAGTGCTACACCTGTGGGTGATCCAGGAAAGAACTGTTCAAAGGGCCACACGCTCTCTTCTTCCCTTCTGCTGTTTTTTTTCCATGCATCTGCATTGGGAATTCAGTTCAGTCCTCCAGTAAACTAGAGAAAGATCAGAGAGGACCCAACCTTTGATTTCTTTATGGTTTAATGACTTGGATGTAGTTATTTAGCGAAGACGTTGCTTTCCCAAACAAGTAGAAAACCTGCAGCATTATACAAACAGACATGAAAAGCCTAAAGGGTGAATCAAGGTTGGAACTGAGCAGTGTAGGAGCTGGTATGTGTTTAGTGGGTAGCTATGGAGATTTTCCAAGAAATGACAGAGAGCAGAGAGGTATGGATTATTGCAGAGTATTCCAGTTACAAAATCCTCTGGTGTGATACAGAGAATGGCAGAATGAGCATTTAGTGTTCGATCTAGGAAAAAGAAGACCAGCAGAGATTAGTCAGATATCCATTTCAAATATTCTTCTTTGCTTTGCAAGAAAAACGCCTCATTTTTTCTTTCACAAGCCGACGATGCAGAGATAAGCGTTATCGCCCTGAGGCTCATTTCTAGCCTTAAAGTGTTTGATCACAGCACTGTCTTATAGAAGATCATTATGATGAGGTTCAGATCATTGGGCTGTAATCTACCCAGAGTACTGAATCCAGTTAAACTCTCTGGGAGGGTTAGAACCAAAAATAAATTAAATAAAAAAGACATGGTTTCATGTCTGCTGTTGCTGCAGATTTTGAAAATGTGAAAATTCTTCAGTTTCTCCCTTGCAGCTTAAGGTCATGCATTTGTCCAAATCTTTTCCATCTTTTCCTTTTGTGTTATCACTATAATAACTAGTCATCAAACAGACTTGGCAGCATACAGAGGCTGAAACGTGTCTTCCCAGAGACATAACGGATTTATACAAATGCGAGATTATAACCCATTAAGCATTTCCAATATGTTTGTGAATGCCAAGAAGCCAGCTGACACCCCCAAAACTAACCAAAAACTAGTTGTGTGAAACAGACTTTGCTGTGTGGGGCTGTGGAAACAGTGACAGTGTGGGGGTTTACTCCTTTTTAATTGCTGCAAAAGTAAATTCCACAAAATAAATTTCCAGTGGCAAAGTCCAAGTGTATTTGCCTCTAGTTTTTGCACTCTGTGCAAAACAGGAAACGTATTATAACAATGTCAGATGCACAGTACATGGGGCAGAAGTTATAAACATCTCTATCAATAAAATGTTTCCAAAACAAAGAAGTAACCCTCAGACATGCCAAACTAAGTTTATACGCATGTTAGAAATGCCCCCTTCCCAGCATTCTCTGTTTCACTTACAGTACATCTCCACCTGCCCTCTTGTCTCCCCGACAACCGTGCTCCTTGTTCTCTTATTTCCACTTGGGGGGGGGGGGTTCTCATTTTCATGTCTGTCAGCTATGTGGAATCAAGCCAAATCTGTACTTTAAACTGCTCTCCAGCATTAACATTAGTCTGGAGCTACTGAAATGGTTTTAAAGACAATACAATAGTTGTAATGTACAGTAGTATAGTATAGTTTTGTATAGAATTAAAGATTTGAGCTGGTGGCCGTTCAGAGTCTGGGTGCAGCAATTGTTAAATAAAACGTTGGCCTTATTCTTTTACACAGAAAACATTTGTAGGAGTTGTCATGGGGCTTCTTCTGTGCTGTAATTCATCTTTGAAAGACATAAGGTTTAATGTCTTGGCCACAGCATCCCCAGTAGAACAGCTAAATAGGTTTCAGAAAGGCTTGGATTGACTGTAATCAGGCTTGTTGGATCATTTATTAATGCACCTCATAATTGGCTTCTTATGCCCAAGAGTAAAAATCCAGTAGAAAAAAAAATTAGAAATACTGAGGGGAAGTGTTTAATTGGATGTTCTTGTGAATTAAATCATTATTTGGCACACTGAGCAAAGATAATTTAGTCATCGTAAATGAAGGCCTTATGAAGGGATGAAGGGATGGAGAATTTGTATTATCTATAATGTGCTGAGAGACAGAGCCTTTTGATGACAGTACATTGGAAGTCCGTGAGTATATTTTGAATGCTACTGGTTGAAACAGCTATAGAAAATGGTATCGTGAGGACTATCAAACAAACCAATTAAGAGCAGACTTTTTAACTTGGGACATCGTAAGAATTAACAGGGCACTGTCCCTTAAAATGAAAGATGAATTGCAGCCTACTTAGCTTTGCATCCCAAACATTAAGATTCAGTAAACCTCTGCATGAAATTAAACTAATAAATTAAAAGGTTTCATGTCTCCTATTCCATAGACAGTCAAAATGAACATATTAATCATTCTACATCTACTCTGTTTCTAGACTGGGGTGATGTAACCTTACAGTTCAGTTGGTTCGCATTAAAAGTGGACATAAAAGACTATGAATGATGATCTGCCATGTTATGTACTGTAGCTTCTAAGAAGGTTTTATACTGGATATAAAAGCCTAATTCAATGTGTGAGTTGTAAAAAATATATATAATTTTAATTGTTTTGTTCTTGGTGTGACGACCTCAGAAAACACCAATGAATGAACAGGAAAGATCCTGAGCGAGTGTAATTTAGGAATAATGGATGAAGATTGTTTTTGGATGAATGAAAAAGTAAACAAATACTAATGCGACGTTAATGATTATCTTAGGCTAGTATGTTGCATTGTTGGATTACAGACCATTCTTGTGTTGTGCCCAATTACATTTTTTTATCCATTTTCTCGTCCTAGTTTGAATTGCTGGCACATATCTTGGCTTTTATTCATTTATCACTTTCTTTATAGAAACACCAGTCAGTGTACTGTAAGTCTGCATGCAGCAGGGGTGATGTGACCCTATATCGTGTTCAGAGTGTTAAAGAACGTCTCAAATCCAAGCTTCTCACACTCCTAGAAGGTGAAGCAAACTTTTTAGAACATAAGAATGTTTCTTAAGCAAGAGGAGGCTATGTAGCCCATGTAGCGGGTTCAGTAGTTTGATCCAGGGCACTAATACTACTGTCATAGCTACTATCTACTAAAGAGGTTGGAGATCCAAAATGGCCTCCTCTCATTTGTAACTTATATATTGGAGATATTGGGAACTTTAAGAAAACTGGATTGTTCAAGCACTGAATGGGATTTAGCCAGGACACTGAGGTTAACACCTGTTCTCTTATACACAGTTCCATGAGTTCCTTAATGGCCAAGTAGTCAGGACTGTGGTTTAATGTCTCATTTGCAATATGGTACCAGTATGGTATGGAACACTGGTTTGGAAATTCTGGTCCAGAGAGAAGAGTACCACCTCTTGGTCTTTGTTACATCCCAGTACTGACCAGGCCTAGCCTTGCTGAAGATCTGCAGAAAATCACTCAGAAAAATTATTCTCAAGTGAAACTTTGAGAACAGGTTTGTAAATGTGTAAAAATTGACTGGTTTTAATGGTTGGACGTGATTTCCTGTGTGTAGCACACAACCAAGTCTCTAAAAAGTAATATAGTTACATACTCTCAGATTTAATTATGGAACTGCTTTGCCATAAAATATGTTAAGACAGTAGTTTGATGAGCAGAAATTGAAAACTGGAAAGGTGACACAATTCCTCTTATAAATGAAAATAAAACTGTCAAAGTTTCTCAACTTGTCACACAGTTGAGAAGGACAATGCTAATTGAGAAGGACATCTGTGTTTGTGTCCACTTTTAATGTGTATTTATGTGACCGGGTGCTGCTGCACTCAATCAAACAATTCATGAGAGGAACATTGTCAAAAAAATCACAAGTTGTTTTCACAAGTATTTGGTTAAATCCCTGGCTCATATGATCACTGGCTCATTTGAATGTCAGAATCTGAAGTAGGGATGTTTTGTATTTCTTAAACATGCTTATCTTAATGACACAGCATGAAAACGAAAACAAAAACAAACGAGCCTGTTTATCACATGTGCAGGTGGATAATGAGCATCTGTAAGTCAAATTCTCTAGCTTGGCATCCCTGTCATTCTAATCAAGCTTGTTTGCATTTGAATTTGGGATTTACAGTATACCCTCACATTTTGTATTTAAGTTCACAATTGCTATTCACACAGTAGTCATTGAGCCATACATAGTATCTGATCTTTCCACCTTTTCACAGCTGATAATTGTCTTGTTAATTGGTCTTTTTTTGACTTGATCAAAGAGCACACTTTTCTGCCGTGACTTTTGTGACACAGAGAAAGCTGTCTTCTGATATTGCTTTCATCCAGTCTGCTATTATAACTCAGAGTTCCTTCAGCCATGCATTCATCCCCTGTATTATCAAAGAAAAATGCAATTGGATGCCCCATTTTTTTAGATCTACTCTTCATCTCTTTCAGTTGATTCCAAACTGGGAGAAGCAGAAAAATATATATTAATTTTTCTTAGAAAATATTGGAGAAATGTGAGGTTGTCTGCAGTTTCATGTCCTGAAGCCAAAGGTTCCAGTTTCTAATTTCAACAGCAGACACCTAGCAAGTAAGTCCTTACTGCGAGCTGCTCTGTTTCATTTCGGTAAGGTAAGGTCAGATAAACTGAGCACAGTTCGGCTTCAAAAGATTGGCCACAGAAGATATCAGGTCGACCTGAAAGTGTAGATTATGGCTCATTAAACAGTCTTGATGACAAGAGTCTTCGAAACTCATTATTTTGTTTCTAAGGCTCAACCTCATAGCCGCTGTTAGTGAGAGAATGAGGAAAAAAAACTACACGTACCAGGTCAAGAGGTCTTATTGTTCTTCTAGTTCCAGAATTCTGAAATTTTACAAGATTACACGGATGTTAACCAGTACTGAATATGTGTTAACCTTATATTCCATGAACTCAGTACCAATGAAACTGTTACATTTTTTATTTTTAAAACCAGTTTGTTGAATGAGTTTTATAAAACTCTGAAGACACTGAATTGAATATAAAGGGTGCATAAAAATGACAACGCTGGACAACGCCAATGTCAAACCCTTTTCCATAGACAACAAACTGGAGGGCTTGGCGTGTTCTTTATAAACATTATATGTTGTTTTCATGATCCAGTTTCTGGAATATGCCAGCTAACTAACTTAATCATTGTTTATAAGTTGACTATCAGTGTATTTTTGGAGTAAGAGAATCCTATTACAGATGTGTGTCTGAAGAGTGGAAACTCTTTTCAGGCATTACCGCTTAAACTTCTGGAATGTGGCTTGTCAGAAAATTTCTCCGGTGCTCATTTTCTTTCTACGGGGAAAAAAAAAACTTCCCCACAGCATTGTGCAGGACTGGATTGTGTCTGTGATTGTTCTCCCTTTAAACGGTACTTTAATCTAAATTAATCTCAGTTACGGCAACTGACTGCAGCAGGCAGATGAGCTGTCTTATCGAAATTCGAAATTTTCTGTGTTTTCTTTATTGGGACTTGAGGAATCAAATACAGCGCAGCATCTCCGCCAGCCCTCCCAACACAACAGCGATGCCCCTGCGGACAGACTCTGGAGGTGGAGCCGCTCCAGACTGGACCGGAAGGATGGAGTTCTGCAGCTCCACGATCCACCCCCCTGGCCGCAGGTATCTGGGCAATAGAGAGGGCACGGTGCAAGTCGTAAGCAGCTGTTACTCTCCCAAAGTGCTCTCTGGGACTTGAAATCACCTCTCTCCTTTCCCCTGCTTGTTCTTGTAAAACAACAAGGATCTGGCAGAGACCTTTTCTTACGAACATTTGCACGTTCTTAGTGTTAGCTCTCAGACTGCTTTTTGGTTTTGATTCTCAATATGAAAGTCTAATGTGGAAGCTGTTCTATAGGAGGGTCTCACTGACCGTTCCGTTTCAGAGGATGTATTTTTCATGACCGGGCCGTCTGCAAGTCCCATGATCGGCTCAGGCCGCAGCACTCGTCTACAGACCACCCTTGCTGCAAACTTTGGGGACCCGGGCAATTTCAGCTGCAAAAGCTACAAATGGCAAATCAAGCTTTTGGCCCCAGACCTTTCCAATCTGGCGTTTAATGTCCAATAAAAGTAAGTTAAGTCTAAGATCAAGCCTTGGAGCTCATTAGCCTGGTGTATTACAAGTTTCCGTAGTATGAAGCAGACTGAGAGTACACGACTCCCTTATAGGTGAGGCAGTGTCTTCACAGGCTTAAACCCAGTAATTCTGGGATCTATTTTACAAGTAGGATGACTGGAGCAATTGGGCTTAAAGCACTCTGCTTCAGGACACGACAGCAGTGTCTGCAGTAAGGACTTGAATTCCCAAACCTCTGGTTAGGAATCCTTAGAGTCTTGACCTGTGCTCTCCACTGATCCTTCAGATTTATGGGTGTGTTAGTAACGGTGATTGAGTGTTACTTTCCGATTGGCCAAAGTGCATGCAAGCTTCTTGAAGAAATTAGAATTTTGACTGTACTTCCTGTGGAAATAAATAAATCTCATAAAAAAGGTACTTTCCAGGTTTATTTCAAGAGGTCAAGTGACTAGTTATATGAAAAAAATCATATTTTATCTGGTCCGTGCTGATATTTTACTTTTTCCATGAACCTTGACCCTTCTCATCGCCAGTGTGAATCAGCATCTTTAGACTCTGCACATTTATTCTGGGCCTCTTCTCAAAAGGTGCATATATTTGTGTTTTTCAATGACAGATGGAAAAATACACAGTGAACTAGTGAAATCGAATGGGTAGTGTTAGTAGGAAAGAAGATGAATTATTCTGTAAAAATGTTGGTGTTCTGCTTTTCCCAATGTAAGTATACTTTTTTGTTTGAGGTTTTAGTTTAAAAATTGGTCATGCAGAAGGGAGGCATATCCTTTTTTAAAACAGTTGAAAAGTCAACGTAGCAGCAATATTTTCAACTCGCAACACCCTATGCAGACTGAATTTTATAATTGTGACACTGTTCAGAAAAAAAATACAGATTTCCTTATAAAAGAAGCACACAAGAAATATTGGTAAGTTCAGGAATTCCAGTTAAAAATATTGTTCTCCTTCCCAGCCTTGTACTTATGACAAAAACTCTGCTTGTGGTCGTTTGAACAGTTTTGTGAATTGCAGTCAGCTTTTAGTCCAGTGTTTGTTGTACAGAGTAAATTTGTTGATGTACCTGTATGCCATCTTGAGATTTTCATGGTTGTTGAAAAGAAGGTATTACAGCAGGATTCTGTGGTTTAAAATAACTAGACTTGTAAACGGTATTTGACATTAATGTGCAGATAAAGACAGTTTGTGTGTGTGAAGAGAATAGCTCCTAAGACGTTCCTTTTACAGGGTGCATTGCTGCAGAGTTTTCAGTGTGAAATGTAAATTCTTTAATCACATTACATATTGGCCGTCTCTTGCATCAAATCCTCCATGAGATAAAAGAGTAAGACCGACACCATATCCCTCCTTGTAGCTCTGAATTGATATTAAAAATACAGTATTATGGAGATTGGCCATTGTCATCTTTCCATGTTTTTTGGACTCCTGTCACATGTTAGTCATAGGGTTCTGGTTCAATACGTCTGACAAAAGAAAAAGCCATATAAGCCTGTTACCAAAGAAAACCCAAAGAACTTCTCTGGTGTAGACTTTTTAAAGATCTTGGAGCAGGGTCAATTAACACCAAAATATATGCCCAAGAAACAAAAGAGGTCTTTACTATGTCCATTCAATCCTTCAAAAAGAAAAAGACTCTACATTTTAGAGAGAGCGATGTATCTCTCCTGATAGATGTGTTTTCTTCCCCAAAGTAAAATAAATTCTGCTGTAAAGCCTTCAGTAGGATATTGTTCCCAGGAGTCTCTCAGCTGGCACTGTGAGAACATTGCTCTAGGGCAATGAATGTGAAGGGAATCCTTTTTTCATAAGCAATCTCCAGTCATATGTTATCAGTCATTTATTTATATCAAGGGAGTTGAATGTATCCCAATGTGTAATCTTTTAAAAATGTAAAGTTAGAATCCTGAAAAATGACTGTAGATATGAAAGGCTGTGTAACCCATTGGGATCCTTTGTAATAGTACATCTGCCTCTTTGTGTTGTGTTTCAGATGTCAGATTAAGTAATCTTCCCATTTTTAACGCTGCTCATCACAAGGTTATGGAATGGAACTTTCTAATGTAGGCATTCTCCTTTGTTGCAGAAGAGAAGTTGCAGAAAGGGAGTAAGATCTTTTGATAAAACTAGCCAACATCCATAGTAAGATGAGGAAAAGATCTAGGGTTGCATTGGTTTCCTAATTTCCAGTATGACTGTTCATCTCATTTAAGAAAAGGTATTCAGAGTTCTTCATCTTTCCGTATAAGAATTCATTGTAGAAGCCTTCCCTGACCCAGAATAAGAACAGGGCTAGTTTGAGGTGTTAAGAATAACAAATGAATCTCTTCTGTCAATGCGAGAGTCCTACATCATGAAATATGAACTAAATTCCTTTTGAATCCTGTAGATCACGGTTTCTAGGGGTGAAAATGCTCCATTCATAGGTGCCAATTAGTGGGAGTACCCTTGATGTAAATAGCCTTTTCATTTTGCTTGTGAAGCCAGCAACCCTACTATAGCAGACCAACACGCCCTTGGGAATGAATAGAGGCTCCGGATTCTCGGGATACTCTGTCAGCCAGAGTATTTATTGAGTAGAGCTCTTCTCCCTTTCTCGCTCTGCAGCCCCAGCTTTGTCCGTCTCCTCAGACTTGAGATCTTTGTATCTCAGAATCTGAATCATAACCAACGTGTCAAATTTTAGTACCCCCTCCAAAGAAAGATCATATTGATTAACCTGGAGTTTCCAGCCCTGCTCTTGGAAATCCTGAATCACCTTTGTCTAAGATTTGGAACACAGCGAGTTACTGATCAATTATGCGAGTAATTTGCTTAATTAAGGGAACTCCTCATATGTCCTTGAGGCCTGAGAGGTCTTCGTTTTTTTTTGTGCAAATTATCTCTAAATTACTTTTTTCATTGAAAAAAACATTTGAAACTGACAATTTAAAGGTGACCTTTATAAATCCTGCTGGGCTGGTGCTGTCCAGGACTAGGGTTCGAGACCCCCCCCCCCCCATGAGCCATCTATTCAGGCCCCGAAACGCGGTGAAGCGGTACCAAATTCTGTGAGAGCTTAGTTCCTGATTTATCTTAGAAATTCATCACCAGCAGCATTGTGTAAATTCGTTTTCAGAACGAAGGTTTGCTGCGGATGTGCATGAGGGCAGAGGCACAGCAGTAACTCGTCCCCTAGAAACGCGGGGCACATCGTAACGCATCGTTTCGGTGGGGGCTCAGGCTCGGTGGGCTCCTGAGCTCAGAGGAGAACTAAAAACACTCGGCGGGCGCTGTGACGCAGATGAACAGTGACCCGGGAAGCCCCAGCAGTACTCCCAGTCCAGCAGCGAGCGCAGCGCTGGAGATCACTATGCGGAGGGAGGGGGATAGGAAGCAGAAGCTTAAATAGGCAAGGCCTTTATTTCCACCCCCCTGGGCCATTTTGTACACGTCGGGCATCTCCGGAGCCCCCTCTGGGCCTCCGTTTGTGCATCTGCAATGATTCCTTCGCGCACAAGTCTGCAGACCTGCAGTCCATATGTAGTAAGGCTTAATGAGTCTCCCCAAATCTTGCTGCTTTTGTCCCGGATCCATTATGTTTCTATTATACTGTACATGGATTCGTACTGTAGAGTCTTGCCTTTAACACCTTTTGAGTCATGGATCCAATGTTGTTATACCCGAGCACAAATTCCACACCAATTAATTGCTGATAAGTGATCTTCAGAGGAGTTTGTCTTCACGCCTGTTTAGCTGCAGGCTGTACGTTCTGTCTGGTAACCCTGAAAACAATTTTGTTCTACACAATCCTGGATTGGTCTATGTCATCCTATTATGTAGGCAGTAGTACTATCTTAACACAGGCTTTACACAGGACAAAGAAATGTAAAACTGTTTACCAATAGCTGAAATCGTGTCTTTGGACGCTGATGTAAACAGCACAGACATTTGAAATTGCTGTGTAGGAAATGTGGCATGTGGCATTTACTCATATATCTGTAACAAAGACGCGAGATAAAAACCATACTGAGCCCCACACTCATTATGGTTAACACACCTTCTCTGTGTTTTCTGCTGCGAGAATCTGGTCATTCATTTACTGACATTCTTTCCTAGTTTGCTCTTTGTCACTGACGTGTCCCTGTGAAATTTGTTGTTCACATTTGCATGTCCTGTTAAAGTTAAAGATCCTGTAATCCTAGGGTTTAAAAAGTCATCGTAATAACATTCAACAGGGCTCGATTTACAGTAGACATGATCTGTGTGTCAAGATGAAAGGTGCACTAGGTTAGGCTTTAAAGGAAAAAATCCAGCCTTTAATTTTATTTGTGATTATCTGCGTCAAACGTCGAGAAATAAGTCGAACTGAAGGAAATGCTGTCTTCCCTTGATGCGGAAGTGGCTATGGACTGGTGTCCATCTGCTTTAGAGAATCCAGAGCGAAGCAGGCAGGAAGATGGAAGTCTTTACAGTCTCTTAACCTCACAACAAGGAGAAGGCTCTCATTCTCAGTGCTGTCTGTGCTGGCGGGAGCTAGTCCGGTCTCTGGGGGATGTGTGGGGCAGTACCTCAGTCTTGAAGAAAATGAATCCCCCCAGGGCTGCCTGAGTGTGAATGAGATTTTCTTTTTCCCTTCTGGGAAAACTGTATGACAGCAGCTATGGATGGACCTGGAGGTCACAATGTGTCCTGGGTGACCAGCTCGCGCTTCTGTTCTCCTGTCTGTGTGGAAACGTTGTGTGCTTCCGCCTTCCTTTTAAGACTTTTAAAGGAGGCCTGCACTCTGGGATGTTGCTGTTTAGGTTTGAAGAATTATGATCTTGCCAGTGAAGTATGTATGTGATGGAAATAGGATTAGAGAGCACTTCAGTGAATTCCATAACCTGTCACTTGGAAATTCCGAGCCCACATCCCAAGTGCCTGTTGCCATTGAAGGCCCTGTTTCTGAAAGGCATTTTCACGCTGTGCAGGTGATTCATAGCTACTCAAAATGTTTTTCATTTACTAAGAAACTTGCTCGGTTTCATGTATATTTAATCTGGCTGTCTATCTGTCATGTACTTGATATTAAAACATGGGTTACATTCACACAGTTTTGGGTTTGGAGCGATTCAAATTAAAGGATGATCTGCTTCATTTCTCTTAATAACCATCTGTTGAGCCTGTCTCACCTATTATTTTCATTAATCATTTGTGGGGGGAAAAAAAAACTCTTATCTCATTTGAACTATAACAGCAAAGCCTTTCCAGAGCAGGATGAAATTGAGAAAAGTACATTTCTACTGCTCTTGTAGCCAAGAAATTCAGTAATGTGTGGTTTCTGTAAGGAATTACTGATATTTTTGAATACTCTCACTCTTGTTTATTTCACTTGCCTTCAGTAGAGACAATAATTTGTATGCACTTGCAGCCATTATATAAGAAATTCCATATCGCATCTACAAAATCAAATCTAAAAGCTGCAGTCAGTGTATACACATACATGCCACATCTTTTGATGTGAGCTGACAGAATCTAGTCTCAGACTGTTCTTGTAGAACAAACAGAAAGCAACCAAAACACCATTAAATATTTAACAAAAAAAAACCCTGGCAGAAACGGTCTCCATAGACATTCCCAAACTAGCACAGAGCCGCTCACTAAAACATGGTCAGAGTGATAAGGCAGCAAGTAACCATTAAGCAAGACTGACTGGATTTTAAAAAATAGCATTTCTTCATAAGCCTTTAGAAATATTTATTCTTGTCTGAATATTTCAGCTTCATACTGTAAGTGACTTGTTTTATCGTTGTCACAATGCCCACTGTCTTATAGGAAATATAGTTAATTGCAGTCTTTTTAATGAGGAGTTGGTACAGCTTATCCCTAAAGAAACCATTGGTTTTCAACAGTTGTGGTTCCCAAACAAATATTTATTTTGACCAGTTCAGTTAGAGCTTGGGGAAGGATCATCTACTCAGTGCCGCTCTGTTGACAGTTTGTTCTCATGTATGGAGAGTTAGATGTAGGAGAGAGACAATTGCATTTTGGAGAATTTTGGCCCTCTGCACAAGATTTCGCAAGCCCCGAGACAGGGGCGTAAAGCGAAGTTGATAACAAACTGCCAGTTTGTGTAATTTATTTGACACTTAGTGCTAAGTGGCTCTGGAGGCGGTGAGCCGACATCCTGCCAGAGGGTCACAGAAAACAAATCTCACCGTGGGGAAAAACCTGGACGAGATCCACCTGCCAGCACGAGATGAGTGAAGCCACTTTCATGCTGCAGGGCCCATCCATCAAAACAAGCTGCAGAACCAATGCTTTTGTACGTCTGCCTAGCTCACTTGTCACATCTTGTGTTCCTCACAGAAAATACAGTGCTACCCAAATTTAGTGCTTGTTCATTTATTACCCAATTATTTAACCACCTGATTCTAAGTACTTGGTTAATTATATTCTACTTACGTGCGAAACGGACAAGGATTTCACTTATCATTTAACATACACTAATTCTTGTTCTTTTAGTCTTACTTCATACCATTACCTCTCAGAAAACATTGAATTGATAGGTATACTGTAAGCTCTTGTGGTGATTTAAGAAAAGACCAGTTTTGATTAATCAAGGTATTATGGTAAATATTTTTGTTCTCTGCACTATAAATGGAAGACCTATACACTACATATTATCTGCATGCTAAAGGGGTGGTACTTTTAAGTATGTAAAGGGTTTTAAACTATGTTTCATGCTTATGAAAGGACTAGGGTTTTTTTTAGCAACTCTTCCCTTGGTTTGCAACCTGAACTCCCGATGATGCTAAGCTCTAATGCTTCACCATTAATGCTTGAATACTGTGTTCTTTTATTCCAAATTTTAATTCCCCCTGTCATTTTGCTCCATTATCATCGGCATATGAAGAGTGGAAGGTCGATGTTTAATGACCACCTAGAAGAGCGAAAGTCAGCTCTCTCATGAAATTATTGACTGTATGTATCGGTTGCTCTGTCACCGTCATGTTGTTTCTATGAGTGCCTCTCATCGTCTCTCATGTTTCTGAACACATTTAATGTCAAATCCTTTCTTCCAGTGCAGTACTCGCGTCAGCTGACAGCGCGCGTTTTATCTGTTGTTTCTACTGTATGGCTCTATCGTACTAAACAAATATTTTGTTAAAAACCTGAATGCTGATACTGAAGACTTACAGACAGTAAATGGCCATAAAAGAGAAAAAAATAAAATAATGTTGATTTGCTTAAGCATGCAGACCTGTAAATTCAATTTTTGGTGGCAGAACATAATCTTTCCGAACATTATAATGGGTGTGAGTATTAGATGCAGTCACCTGTTTGCTATCCATCCATCTTCTAACTTCTGACTTATTCCGAACATGGTTGCCTATCCGGGCAAGCAACAGGTGCAAGGCAGGGTACACCATGGAGGGACACCAGTCTGTCATTGGGCAGACAAAGACACAAACACATACACCTTCACACCAGGCCCAGTTTTCCCAGAAGCCAATTAAACTACCTTTTTGTCTTTGGATTGTGAGAGGAAACTGGAGCACCTGAAAGAAAGCCACACGAACACAACAGAAAAAATACAAACTTCATGCTGATACCACCCCAGGTCCGGAACTGAACCCACTACCCCAATATTGCAAGGCTGCAGCGCTAACTACTGAGCCACCTTGCCACTCAAATATGAAAATTATTTCAGTTTCAGAGCTGTTTCTGAATTGAATTGAATCTGCATGGCTGTCGATCTGTGTACAGTGACTGAAACACCTATTCTCTCTGAAGTGGAATACAGAACATTGCAGTATTTGAATTTCAGCATTGCTAATGCTGCAGTCCAGGAACCCAATCCTGAAAAAACAGACATTTCCAGATGTTTTTTAGGGTTGCAAAAGCACAAACCTAGACGTCTAATAATTCTAGAAATTACTGCTTTTGAGTTTGGGTATTGAAAGTAGTTTGGAGCCATTTTTGGACCTGCAAGTCAGACTTTTCTGATGTGTGAGGGTTCAAACAGAGAGCGAAAGAGCTCTGCTGTGTCAACATTGTCAGATATTGATTTCTCCTTGCTGTGCAGTGATTCCTACACATTGTCAAACAGCATTTAACAAGAGCCAGGAGAGAAGAGCCCACAACATTTTTTCACATTCCTGTCTTCTTTAAATCTGTTATTCCCTTTCATTTTCCTCTGCACTCTCTTTTGCTGGTGTGAGGGTGATGCAGTTTCTAATCATATTGCTGTGTTAAACACATACAGTATTCCTGAGTAAGAAAAGACAGGAGAGACAACAAATCATTTCAGGTGGTTTATCTGATTGGCGTGGCGGTGTCGGGGTGCCAGTGTTGTGGGTCAGGGAGAAGTTCATTGTGTTTTCCAGCTGGCAATAATTTATCATATAACACAGAAAGCTCAGTGGTATAACTGTTCAAGAACAAATAAATAAATAAAACTGATTTGCTTAAAGCAAGCTGTTATGTGAGAAATTAGTCATGTCATGATTTAGTGCACTGCATGCTCATTTATTTTTGTGAGTGTTTAACATTTTACAGGATTTTTTTTATGCTGTATTATTTATCTTTTCTGCATGTGCGTTTTCTCTGAATCTTGAAGTCATTGACGTACTGTGAAGGCATGCTAAGATCTAAGAAATGGACAAACCTGAGTTCATCCTAAACTCTTCATGCTGTCATCACATTTAAAAAAAAGTGTTTTCTGTGGAGGGTAACCCTAGTTCACACCACTGATGTGTTGATAATTGATTTTTCGGTACGATTAAGGACTGAATCACATACTTCTTCAGTATAGAATTGCTCTTATGGTTATTAAAATATGCTGGATTCTCTTAGGCATTAAAGGTTGCAGTGGAAAATGCTTGGCGGTAATTGTGTGTTGGTCTTTTTTTTTTCTTTGCAAAAGGTCTGATCTGTCCATGTTTGGTCATTCTACTTCAGAAAGTGCTATCTCAGATCTAGATGTCTACATAACAAGCCCCAGTGCATTTAAATGAATAATTTAGATGTCATAATAATGATGACATTATACAGTTTGGGGATATTTAATTTAAAATTCCCAGCTTCTGGTAGGGCTTGGAGTAGCAACATGACCTTGTCTGCCTGGCTCAGTAGGGCGCTACCTGGTGTCCCCCTCTCTTCCAGGTGTGGCAGCTGCTACAGAATGAGGCCCAGAAAGGTCTGTAGTGAAAGCAATCAGCCTCTGTAAAAGCTGAGACGGGTGGCATGTCTTGAAGGTTTTTAGTGACTCAGCATTTAGCGTGGATATATGCTTGACAGCAGAACTGGACAGCTGCGGTTTTGCAGGATATGTTTTGGCTGTCTCCCTGGTGTTTATGTTTCACACCTAGGCTGCTGCAAAAATGTGTCTTTTATTTTTAAACAAAAGATGACATTATGGGAACATAATTCAGGTTCCTGTTTTCCTTTGTATATTGGCACCAGATTCAAAGTCCAACAATATCAACCACCCAGTAATGAGAGGAAATGTAACCTTATCTGTAATCTTAATGCAGCATGTTTTTGTCTGTTTTATGCTTTCAAACATAGGACCTTACTTTGTGAGAAGAGACCCTCAGAGATGTAAAGGTGGTCAACGTTTTATTCAGTTTACCAAAAACCGTGCCTAAAACACCTAAGTTCAAAAGTTACCCAAATGACTCCTAATTAGGCGGAGACATATTAAAATATTTCAAATGCATCTGCAGTGTATCTGCTTTAAAACTCAAGTAATGATTTCTTTTGTAACCTGCTGCTGAAGTGGCATAGAAAATAAGCATGTTTTGTGCATTTGACAGGTTAGGATTAAAAATACGACTGAGGTTGGGTTAAATTGATCATTTTCTTTGTAATGAAACCCAAAATACAGGATATTTTAGCATGAAGAGCGAGTCCTTTCAAACGTTTGATTTTTGACCATTTTGAACAGGGGCGCACAACAAGACCGCAAAATTGGGACCAATATTTTTTTCTTGATAAAACAACAAAGAAACGCCTTTCCTGCTCTTCAAATACATCCTAAAACACAATGAATGTGTCGCAAAATGTCTCGGTGGTTTTGAAACCGAAACCGAAACCCTAACCCTAACCCTAGCTCGGGCTCTTCTAGAACATACAGGTATTCCAAAAACCGTTCCCAAAACTCTCGCGTTCAAAAGTCGCCCAAATGACTCCAAATTGGGCAGAGACATACCATATAAAGCAGCGATTTTCCTTTTTAAGAGAGCCTTTAATGCGGTGTAACTAGGCGACGCCTCTTTAAAATGTAGCCGCCTCGTGAGATACCGACTGCTCAGAACTGAAGCAGTGCTTCACAAATGAAGAGATCATTGCTAAAGAAAACCATTTTAATTTCGATGTGCGTACCTGCAGTTTTTCACTACTGCAAAGCCCTGCAGATTTGAGAGTTGTGAGGCAGGCGTACTCAGAACCAGTCCAACTACACAAGATGAATATTCTGCTCCGTATAACTAATGCTGTAATGGCAGCGGGTTCAGATTTTCAGTTTCAGGACTGAAAGGCCTTTTGCAATGGAAAGCTGTTTACTAGAGAGTCAGTTTTGCACTTACCCCTCACATTACCTTAGTAAGAAGCAGGAGAGAAGGTTTGATTTAAATGTTTTTTTCCTTCTATTTTCTGAAGTAAAATTGACTTCAGAAGTATAAAATGTGTACGTGAATGTGCATTGCAGATCAGCCAGCAGTAACCCTAAGACCATGGAGGTCTGTTCAGAGGGTTTTTGGATACTTTTACGGGAGAAATTGAAGGGACCTGTTTGGTCTTGACTGTCACATTAGCGCAAGTTACTGTAGATATCCGTCAGTTCTTTGTGTGCCACAGCAGAGAGTGGTTTGTACTGAATGCGTTTTCGAGTCTAGTTAGTAACCAGGAGGAGTGTCTCGATGTGAGGGTATCAGGTTCTGTTAAAATATAAAGTGGTTGTGCTGTGAGACTCATTTGCCTAGCTCTGGTAATAAATAAACATTGCAGAATGCTTCTGTTGAACATCAAATAGAGCTTTGAAAAAAATTGATTGTGCAAATCCGGTGGCTAGCATCACACCATGACCCTGCAGTTAGCCTGAAAATCTGCTCTGCACATAAGTCTTTTGTGTTCTGACTGTTAAGATATTCCTGCTCTCCATCAAGCATGAGAAAGAGAGAGAAAAACATGATCTGAACAACACACAGTCAGTGATTTGCAGGGCTGAATGTCATTCTGGATAAGAAAACAAACTACTGTTTAATGGTGACAGTTTGAATTAGTTTTGTTTTGTATGTCTTTGCAATCCGATTTCCTTCTTCTGATCCTGAAACCTCAATTATGCAGTGAGGCCCTGAATATTGTGTGCAATCAAATATAAACATGCACTGTGAGCCTGATGAAAATACTGACTGTTGTTCATTAAATCCTTTGGAAGAAAGATTTAAAGCTACAAGGGTGTATCATAGCTTGCTTTCTCTTTTCATTGAAGTTTGAAACAACAGTGTTTGATCTGTTTCTTTCAGAAATGTAAAAACCTAAAGAGCTTCACTGACTCCTAAGGTGGTCCTAGGTTTATTAACTGTATAGCAGATGAGGAAAAAAATCAATGCATTACTGAACCACTGACTGAATTTCAACTACCACAGCTCTTTAAAGTTCTGAGTGCATCAGCTGTCAAGATGATCTGCTATGGATCGATACTATTAAATGTAAGTTAGTGCCTTCACTTTGGTGTCTTATAAGCGAATAAACAAAACAGCTGCTAAATAGCCCATGAAGTCTCTGAAAATGTTTATAGAGAGCGGGTCTTCTTTCAGCCACTAGAAATTCCTCTCCTTATTTTCAGAACACGTTGTTTAGCTTTGTTTAGTTTGTCTGCGTATGGTTAAATGCTGCTGTTAGAAAGAGAGAAACATTTTGCAGTGGAGAGCTTTCCAAAGTCAATTGTAACCAAAAATCCATTTGGGTGGACATAAAGGACCCCCATCCACATGAAGAACGGGCGGCAGGGTGACCTTACTGCACTGCTGCGTGACAGCAGCTTCCACAGCACGATGCTCAAGGGAAAAGAACTATGGGTACAAAAAAGAGCCTCATTGACTTGTACTCGTTCCCTTTATCTTTATTCAGCAGGACCTTTTTAGTGCTGTAGCAGTTCGCCAGCCAACGGCAGCAATACCTGAAACCTTTTTAACATCTCTCGCCGTTTCTCATCATTTCTCTCTTTATCTTTGGCATTTTTGCCTGTGGCTCACTGCAGTACTGCCTGTGTTAAACACAGTAGGAAACCTTTGTAAGGAGACTTAAGAGACTACCTATAATATAAGTTTTTATCTTGGATTAAATCAGATTTGATTTATTTCTTTCCGTGAGAGGTATGGTATGGTTCAGTTGTATCTGTCAGTCACGTCAGTCACTCATCCCCTCGCTGAGCGAAATGAAGATGCGAAATGAAATGCCGGAACGTGGCTCACACAAACAAACGTGCTGAAGTTGGAGATCTGACTCTGACACAGCAGAAAGTCTGCTTGAGTTCATGGCCCTCCTGCTTTCAGACAAAAGTAGCCTCTTATTTAGTGCCCAAGTATAGCATGCTGTGAGCACCTACAGCTCCCTGCGCCTAGCTGTCTC
Source organism: Lepisosteus platostomus (assembly GCF_059453375.1). NCBI lineage: Eukaryota > Metazoa > Chordata > Actinopteri > Semionotiformes > Lepisosteidae > Lepisosteus > Lepisosteus platostomus. The sequence continues at coordinate 16,208,398 of NC_142622.1, forward strand.
CAGCACCGCTTGCCGACTGTATTAGGATCCCATGGCTCATTAGCACCGCTGCTTTTTCAAAGTGAGTTTTTATGGAGATATTTTGCTGCTTTCTGGAGCGCGGGCGGCGGCACATTATTAAATCCAACAAGTGTGTCTTTCAGCTTGCCGACTCCTACGTCCAAAGCCATCATGTGGTAACAAATTGAGCGTTTATCAGCACTGAAATCAAAACAATCACAACCTTTTGAACCCGTTTCTGTAATCATCCTACAAGGTACAGTGTGCTGTGCAGTGATTAGAACACGTGCCTCATAGACCGGATAATGGCCAGAGCATGCCACTCAGTTCTCATTTCTGTCAAGAGCGCCGGCACTGTAATTTCAGGACTTACTGGAATTAAGCATTATATAGCGATGTGTCGAAGAGTAATGAGTTATCTTGTGACGTCATTCTATTCTAGATCTATTAGATTCTAATCTAGAACTATTCTAGATCTTATCAATTAAAGTTATAGTGATGGGGAGTGGCAGTCTTATCCGAATGGCCTTCTCACTTTTCATCATCTTCAGTTTTGAGGTAGAATCTAGTTGCTAATGCTGTTTGATTGACTCATAGTTCTCATTGAACTGTAGCCAACAGCTCCATTATAATATATTTGTCCCAACTGTCCCGCACGCTTGGATGTGCTGCTCTTCAGTGATTCCTAGCACAATTCCTAGACTCCATAAAAAACAATATTTTCTGAATTGTTCATTAACAGACACTCATTTCTGTGGACTGGGGTGTAAAGCTGTTAAGTGAGGGCAGGCAAAATCATCTATGAGTTAGCCTCCTTTAAAGAGTAAGCTGCTTTAAAAACCATGAGTTTCACACCTGGAATTTTCATACAGGCAGGTGTTGGAATTGAGATGAATTTCCACATTCAGCATTAATCTTTTTTCATTACTGGTCGTCTGTTTGGTGATTTTGTTTTCTTTGAAGACACCTTTCAGAAGTAATTAAAAGAAAAAACGCAGTCAAAAATTAGTTTTGAAATTTAATAGTTACAGTCTATCTATAAATTTGAGTTTTTATTTTGGATTAAACCAGACTAATATTTCTGTGAAAGGTATGGTTCAGTTTTATCTGTCAAATTGGCCACTCATCCCCTTGCTGAGCTGTATGAAGATGTGTAAAAAATACTCTTGATCTTTATTACTCTTGGTTCTTCACCACCTTTTCTAGAACCAATAATGTAAATAGGGAGATGATTGCATTTTAGAAGTAAAGGGGAAAGTGGACATACAATTAGGATACTAAAATCCATGCTTTGACCTTTGCATTGAAAAACATTGCTCTATAAAGCACAGTTTACTCCTCACTGCCCTGGGCTTGTTAAATTAAACTCATTAGTTGCCCCAGCTAGCTAACAACCGTTTACTTTTAAACAGCTGTCGGACACAATTTTTTGCTTTTGAAGTACAGCAGACCGCACATCTTAATCGTCTTTTGCTCATCTTAACTTCAGATTTAAAAATAAAAAACATCATTTTCATACGTGCAGCACAAACAGAGTTATTGCATTTGTGTCATAGTCAATTTTAGCTGTCGTAGTCCATGTAATCACACAGCGTTCAAATCATCAGAATTGCAAACAGGGGAAATGACACATGGATGTTTACGTTAGGAGCTGTATTCAAGCCAAATACTTGGGCACAAAGGCAAAAAAAAAAGAGTCTTTTGTACCATTTCCGTCAGATGATGAATTCTGTGTCCTCAGGGCTCTCCTGCACTGAATTTAATTACACACACTGTGTTCTGCGTATAGCCTGAACAAAGGTGTTCACCCAGGTGGACACGTTTGACTTCCTTTGCTCTCTGTGGTGGCTGTTCTGTTCTCGGCTTCCTGTCCAAAAACCTAGGTTTCCTAAAGATTTGTAATGTCAGCTGGAAAGTGCGGGAGTATTCTGTACGATGCCCTGGTATTAAATGTCTTTTAAATGCAATGAAAATGCTGACAAATGTAGCACAGCAGTTACTGTACCATACATACTATACTGTAGATATTTGATTAAGCTATAACATTTGCTGTTATCCAACTGGATTAAGTTGCCACAAATGTTCCTTCAAAAATATTTAGAATGTTAATATCTGGATAAAACCAAGGAGATTCCCATTTTCACAAAATTGGAGACCCCGCCATCCCAAGGTCTCCATCAGGGAAACGTGTGACAGATTTTCACAAAGTTGTCAAGGTCTCCACTTCCCAGTGACAACCAGTGCTTTGTGATTTTTCCTGCCACTTTAGCTACAGATATTAACTGTTGGCTGTATTTTCAGACATGGTTGGTTATATAGTCAACATGTAGGGCGTTGCCTATACGATGCCAGGGCGTTTCTCGAAAAGAGCAGGGGTGTAACCCTGGCGTCCTGGCCAAATTTCCCATTGGGCTTTACCAGATGGCCTCCTAATAATCCCCATCTCTGAACTGGCTTCATTACTCTGTTCTCCTCCCCACTGATAGCTGATGTGTGGTGAGTGTTCTGGCGCACTATGGCTGCCGTCGCATCATCCAGGTTTGATGCTGCACATTGGTGGTGGTGGAGGGGAGTCCCCATTACCTGTAAAGCGCTTTGAGTGGAGTGTCCAGAAAAGCGCTATATAAGTGTAAGCAATTCATAATATTATTATTATTATGTACAGATTGTCCTGCTGTACTAGACGCAAGACTACCTAAGAATATTTATAAACTAGAAGCGTTCTGCAAGGAAGAGTGGGGAAAAATCAAGCAAGGAATAGAAAGACTGTTAGCTGGCTACAAGAAACGTTTGGAGGCAGTGATTTCTGCCAACGGGGGTGTTACTCAAACTTTTGCACATGCCACATTTACTGTTTCATTTTTTCAATCTGTTAAACTCAGCAAATAAATAGTAACTGTGCATTAAAATTTGCAGAAATATGTCAAGTTTAAGTTTGTTCGCTGCAAAGGTTGTGTTAACTTCTTTTCACTTAGAAAATCAAAAAACATGTAATGTGGCCAGGGGTGCCCAAACTTTTGCATACAACTTTATATTTAATCAGAAGTTTGTGTCAAGGGGAAACTGTGCAATATGAACGGGGACTTATTGTTGGGCAAAAAATACAAATTTGAAGACAGTCAATTATTACATCTGAAATGGAGTTCAAGTGACTTCCATCCATCATGTGCGGTGCACCCATGAGACGTAAAGTATATAAAACTGCTGGGAATCTGGTTCTTTATAGTGTTTCTGTAACAACGTTATTACAGTATGGCTTCTGAACTGAAAAGCTTATCTTCATAACGATTCCAGCACAGATTGAATCTGTGTGGCCTGTATGCTCATCCACAAAGAAATCTGGGCACTGAAGGGTTTTCAACCAGTTGTTTCACTTGAGTACATTTCACTTACATGAAACCTGCTGCCAGCTCTCCTGAAGGAATTTCTGAGAGTTTTTCGCCTGGAGATTTGAAAGGGTAAAATATCAATTTGTAGCGTAGACTGCAGACAGTCTCTTCAAATTTCTAATAACGCTAATTATGACATTTTTGGTTGTTTGGCTTCCAGTGCTGAAGGATAAGTCAGTGGGATTTATTAACTAATTACCCAGAATTTCTAAACTGTGCTTATTGATCCTTAACTTTTAATCCTCCCTCTTTGCTATTACAGTTCTCTTTGGAGTCCTTACTGATACCAAACTTGATAATACAAACAGTGGGTTGGCGTTTGTAACAACATGTACATATAACAGCGTACAGCTACTGCAAGCATATTCTTATTAAGGAACAAGTAATAGGTTTATTCCATCCTGAAAAGAGAAGAAAGAAAACAACGTTTTGGCCGTGAAGCCTTCTTCAGGTGTGAGCAGAAGGCTCCACGGCCGAAACGTTGTGTTTTCTTTCTTCTCTTTTCAGGATGGAATAAACCTATTACTTGTTCCTTTGCAACCTACTCATGCTGACGCAGCTACCCACCTGATCTACTTTATTCTTATTTATGTGCTTAGCAGAGGATATACTAACACTGGAATACAGCAGAACTGAGTCCAGGACCATTGTGGTATTGTTGCCTTGTGAGGGGGAACAGACTGCAGCAGTCCTATCTGGAAGGTTGAGGATGAACTTCAGTTGTTTGCTTGAGAAAGGGCTGTCTTCTACTCCTTTACCTCCATTGCTCCAGTTCACCAAGCAAGAATTGTTGGGGGTACTCCAGTTGGCTGGTGTCCATGTAGGAGCTGAAAACTTCAAACCACTTCAGACCTCAGGATACACATTCTTTATACACTATGTGGGTCATATGTTGCTGGCTTTCCTTTCACTGTATGTGGAGGTTAATGTCCGTGGAAGATTCAGCAGTGAATGAAAAGACAAGGAGAGTGAATGGGGTCCTCCCATAAAAATTGAAATGCAAATGTGTGTGTCGCAAATATCCACAGAGGATCTATTGGGTGGTGGAGATCTGCCATGTCCAGGAGCGAGTAGCATAATCCTCCAGATCTCCTGTTTCTGTAACATTTCTAACCCTCTCCTGTGTGCCCATGGTAGTGTAGTTCCGTTGGCTTTAAAACATTCCAGACAATGGTGGCTAAGATCAGGTAGTGCCTGAAACATGCCTTCTTATTCTTCCTTCTTTTTGAAAAACCATTAATAATGTGTTCACCAGATCTCCTAGAGCCTGCCATTCTGCTTAAGCCTCCTGTATGTCAGGACTCCTACCTCTGTGGCCACCTTAATTTTCACAGAGGCCTTGAGTGAATTATTGATTGCATTAGGCTTCATGTATGATAAATCAGTTTGTGTCTCCTCTAGATGTTTAAAGCATAACTTACGCTGTCACAGGGTCCGCAGAACAGCGGCGCTCAATTTATCTTGTAGTCCGTAATAATAATCAATAAATCATAAAAACGATGGATTGAGAGGTACAGACATTGAATCGCATAACTGCTTTCCCCCTGAAAATAGTCATAATGCTAACTCTTCACATTTCCATCCAGGATATAAATTACTTGGAGAGGTGAACATTCTTCAAAACTCTGAATTTAAAAAAAATATCCAGCATTCTGCAAATAGCATTCCTGCTCTTGGAGCTTTTTAAAGTCATATTACCTAACTGATTTACTGAAAGCAAGCAGATTTATATTGTAATCATTCCTGGGGGCCATCAATACAATCTTAATATGTTATACATTGCATATTTTAACAATTAATCAATAGCTGCAATAATCCGTTCAATGAAGAGATCCTCATCTCAGTTTAAGAAGTCATGTGCTTAATTGATCGCAGTGGACTTTTGAAATGGGTGGTTTTTCTCCAGGACCAGGGTTGGACCCTGTAGTGGGTGAATCCTGTCAGGTGTCAGTAGGATGATGGGTCTTGCAGTACACACCAAAAGTGTTCTGTAGGGTGGAGTGGTTTTCTAAAAGGCTGGTGTATGAACCATCAGATCTCTGCTGAGAGGCTGCAGATTATGTAATTCTGTCTCATTTTTTTTATGGGGTGAGCTTCAAAGATTTTGAGCAGATCCTCATTCAGATGCATAGCTTTGGACTTTCAGAGGTTACTAGCTTCAGCTCAAGTAGGTACTGTTCTTCTGTTTTTATGTGGTCTGTTTCATAAGTGATTCTGCAAGCACCTTAGTGGGTTTTCTCAAAATCCAGACTCAAAAGATATTTTTAAAATCTTTTCTTTCAATATGTAGTGCACATGAAATGAGGTGAAACCAAGGTACTTGTCACCTGTTCACCATGGACCAAGGAAATAATGAGGTACACGCCCAAACTGGACAATGGGTGTCATCTGCTGGCCAGTGTGCCAACATCACTAGGGTTCTGCGCAGAGAGCTTGCGGTGGTGACCATGGAGGGGCACCATTATGGGGCTCTGTTGCTTATAGCCTGAAATATATTATGAAGCTTGATACTTTCTTTGGAGATCCGCTTTCACATTCAAGCATGATATTTCTATGTGAAAATTTAATATATTTTAAGTTGTATATACTTCATATATACAGCTCCGCCTCTGGGGGGAAGTGCAGTGACTTTTCTCTATTTTTGACTACTGCTTAGCATTTTAATTGGAACGTGTACCCAGCTGCTTTATGAAATAACCCTTACAGATGTAATTTCAGTATTAAAAATAGTGTTGTTATGCTCTGCAATGCATTATCCGTCTGAAAATTTAATTAAAGCCTTTTCATTTATCACATATGTGATAGTTCAAGGTGTGCCAGCAGGCTGTAGCAAGGCAGGAATAATAACGGTGTTTGGGATCAGTGACAGTAACCAGCAGTTTCCAACTGGGCAGCAGAATACAGACACTTTTCAAGTGCAAGAAAGTGTTTAGCTGTTGGGACTTGCATGCTGTGTGATAGTGGAAGTGAATTTGGAGGTTTCAGGCGAAATTCTCTGTGGACATCAGCCCACGTCCCATAAGAGAGCTTTGTAATTTGCCAGGTTTTCACAGCTAATAATGTGGTACCAAACAAGTACTGCTTGAATTTCTCACTACCTGTAACACACCAGTTGTGTGGAAATGGATCTGTCCAGACGGGCGTGGAACAGGAGAGAAGAGTCAGTGGTACTAAAAACTAAGATGAAACCTGATTGATTCTTTTTTTGTAAAATGTACATTCCTCACGTAAGAAGATAAGAATGTTTGTAAACAAAAAGGAGGTCATTTGGCCCATCTAGCAGTTTGGTAGTTACCAGCTGTTTCTTGAAGGAAGCCAGAGTCATGGCTCCAACAACATGGTTGGCTGGCTTGTTCCAAACTCCCACAGCCCCTTGGGTAATGACGTACCCCCTGATCTTGGATTTAAAGGGAAAGGGCAGCGCTATTTTTGTATTTCAGGGTTAGAAAGAATCACCATTGATGAGCGCGTTTCAAACCACAATGACAGTAAAACATACACAGTAACTTGCAACACATCTAATTTACATCACAAAAAAAGACTAAATTTCCAGGTATGCGCCGCGCCATATTACTGTCATTGTCTGTGATTGAGAATAAGGCAACAAACCTTCCAGTCCTTTCTGTGACCCTTTGACATTGTTAACAAGCAGGCTTGTGAATACATCTCTTTTAATCCAATAGAAATGTTGCTCTCAACTTTGAGATGGCTTGCTGAGAAATATGACTTCCTTGTTAATTCTGCGTGAAAATCATGTTGGATCATGATCTGGCACAACCTGTATTTATTCTCTCACACATCATATTACATTAGTCATTACAGTGAGCAAGAAGGGCCCAATTCTTGCAAACTCTCGCTCTTGACCGTGCTGAGACCAACAGTTTGCGACAATATGGCAACCATACAGTACTTTAACGATTTAGCACATACAGTAGTACTAGTTCATGATTTTGTGCTTTATTCAGAATTTGTAAAATTTTGCGATACCTTCAATTAATTTATTTTGTTACTGAGATTTGATAACCAGTCTGAAAAATTGGGACTGTAGTTCCCCTTTAAATAACTTAAACATAGTTTCCTTGAGCTCTTGGCTCTCATTAGAAAGAAGATTCTGTTAGTAAACACTGCCAGAGTCATAAAATGAAACCAACCCACCTGTAGACAGCTGCTGTAGAAGCAAACAGTAAAAACCAGAAGAGGTTGTTTTGTTATCTCTTTATATAACGTAGAACAGTAACTATGAGAAGGAGGGATCAAGGACAACAAGATATTGGCAGAAAGGTGTTTTGACATTAATATTAATTAAATTAAATAGTAAATGTGAGATTCCTATTCATATTATTTGTAACATTCTAGCTAGATATATCACTAAAGTTGTTTCATAAAAACCTGTGACAGTGTCTTTTTTTAAGAGTTACAAAGTCATTTCTTATCATTGTTATTATTATTTCCAAAGCTGCTGCATTGGTATTTAGCTGTCAAATCTGCTCTGTAGGTACATCCCAGAGCTGTGTGAACTGTTCTCTGTGGTGTCAGTATTTTTTTCTCTTGCATATGAATTGGCTTGGATTCATTATTCAGCTACAGTTTGACGATGCTAATAACAGAGTTTAAAAAAAAAGATTTCGGTCCGACAGCTCAGAGCATCGAACTGGATATATCTATAGAAAATAAATAGGTGAAAGTAGAGACTGTGAACAGCAGCAGTTTATTCCTGTCTTTTCAATCTCTTCAGCCATAAGAAGGATTCAGTAGGATCCCTGACCGAAAATACAGTACAGTTGAGTGATGCTGCAGTGTTCTGCTTATTATTGTAGCACTGTCACGCATCTGTTGGTTTAAGAAAGTATGTACTGTACACTGCTGTGCAAATGCTGTTGACATTTTGCAACAACTATTCTTTATGCTCTTGTTCTTTGAGCACAAGCATATTCATGCCATGATCGTCTCCTTAAGTCTTTTCCATTTGTTTGGATGTTCACTCTTTTTACTGACATTTACTTTCACTTTTACTTTGAGGAGATCTTTTATATTGCAGGATAACTAGATGCCTTCCTACATGTAGTCTGTAGTCGATAAATAAGAACAGCCATTCACTGGTACTCCAGAGAGTATACAGCAGTCATGTTTGTTATTTCTAGATTTACTGCACTAAAACTTTGAGCACAAGTCTCCAAATAAGAAAATCATATCGTGTGAGAGGTGTTAGGTTCGTCTGCAAACAGCAAGTTTCATATTTCAGGTTTTCCTGAGCGGAGTAGTGTGAATGCTTTGTCTGGTGTCTTTTCATGCTCAGATTATTTGCACACAGATTGGTACTGACCACAAAATGGCATCCTTAAGTGCACATTTTGTATTTTTGCAAAGCACATTTGTTTTACACCAGAGAGAAATGCCAGCTGCTGTTTTTGTAACAATAGCTTTTGTGCAAATCATAGACTGTCAACCGGCACATTTAACATACGTTTTTATGAAATAGCAACAGGAGAGAGATGTCATTCAAACTAATTGTCAACTGTTCCCTTGCTTGTTATGTTTGAAACAGCAGTTTTCTGTTTTGTGCGGCTTAGATTTTACATTGTTATTCTGATTTTGTAGATGCTGGAGCCGGACAAAAACTCTAAAGCTACTGTATGTCAATCTATTATTGTCTAGACAGTCTATAAACACTGATAATATATAGATCCAGAACCAGCCCAGCCTGATCTGATCTGATTACAGCAGACACTGGCTCACTGCAGGTGAGAATGCTCATTCTGTTTCTTAGTGCCCTCTGTTTGGGACAGGGCAGCTTTCATACATGAAGAAGCACAGACACAGCACCTCAGGCAAAGAAGACTTCCTGTGGAAGAAACATAATTTGTTAAAACACAAAAACAAACTGCCAGATGAACTCATATCATATGATATGAACCCGAACTGCTAGACGGCTCATGATGGAAAACGAATGGAAGTTTCATTTGTTGTTACACTGTGCTGTAGGAGGTGTTGTCCTTAAGATGCGACAATAAAATTAGACCCTGACTACACGGTTTTTAAAGTTTCCATGGAAGCTTTCAAAAGAGTGGAGGTGTCATCCCTGATGTTCCTGACAAATTCCACTTTGTGACTTGAAACGGTGAAGCAGTGTCTCACCTATCAACATGATATCACCCAAGTGGGGCAGATAGGAAACAATTAATGATTGCAAAGTCATCACAGCACATGTAAATTGTGTCCACTGGAAAACTGTGAAACTCTGTATTAAAAAGGGAAACTCGAACAGCAAAGTGGGGAAGTCATTTCCACTGCCAGTGTCTGTAGCCCATACCGCTCACTGTCAGCTAAGAGGAAAGTATTGCTCAACAGTGGCATTAAGATCAGCAGTTCTCCACCTCTTGTGTCCGGGTAGGATAAACTACCCAAAATGAGTGTTGGAGAATATGATTGAGATTATATTACGTCTCCAAGGAATTATTACTCTCTCTGAAAGCCAATATCTGATATAAATAGCTGAAACTATGTGGTGATAACTCTCTTAGTACAGTGATAGTAAATGAGTAATGCCAATAAAAGTAAATGAATGGAGACCTGGAAATTGAGTTCTCGCACATTTGCCAAATAATAATTCATTCTAATCCTTTCAATATATCATAGTGCTATCATCGAAGCATCCCAGAGTATTTCAGTTGACCCACTTCGTCTACCACAAAAGTGCAGAATCCTGAGTAGGGCCTGAGAAATCACTTCACCAGCTGAATTACCATTTACCAGGGTTAATACCCCCGTTCTTATGAACAGTGCCAAAGGATCATTATTGACCAGGTAGTCAGCAGCTTATTTTTACGTCTCATGTGAAAGACAACTTCTTCTACAATACGGCCTCCCTAGTCAACATGCTGACGCATTGCTTTGGAAACTCTGGTCTGTAGAAAAGAGCGCCTCCTACTGGCCCATCAACAACACAATGTTTGACCAGTACTGACTGGGTCCAGCCTTTGCTTAGCGTCTGAAATCTGGCAAGGTCGGGCTACAAGGTCAAAAAAGCTGCGCTATTGGTACTTTCCATTTCCCATTCATTAGTTCAGGAGAGGAAACATGTTCCTCATTATACTGAATGGCCAGATGGGATTCTTCATCCTCTTGACCTCGTAAAGTTCTATTTCAAGTCTTTTTCCATGCAGAATAGTTTTGGCTTATGGAACAGGTATCTATGTGCTTTGCTTCCCATTTCTAGTATGAATTTGTAATCTAATGTCCTTGTCCTTCAGCTGGGACATGCATCATCAAACCTTTTCTGCAACCATTTCCATAGCTGAAAGAACGCACTGTAGTGTGTTTGTTTATATGTGGCTGGGCTAGTGTCGCTTGCTGTTCTGACATTGTTCATCTATGCTGGCATACATTAAAGCTGAATACTAAGAGACTGTGTGGAGAAGCGTCTTTTATTAAATGGCTGAGAGGTGTAGCACCAAATTGATTCCCCCGGAAACATTCTGATAGTCAGGCCTGAGAAGTCTTCAGATGCTGCATCTGTGGTAAAAAAGGGCGGGACAAAGGACACTGCAGAGGCACAAGATGGATCGGATGTCACTGCTCAATGATATTAAGAGGGAATGAAGTGTCTGTGGTAATGACTTATGTCTCTTACCTAGAGAAGGTTCGTAGCCCTGTGTCACTTTTAAATGTGTATCAGCAGCAAGAACAGCGTAAAAATGGAGCATCTATAATAACACGCACAAGCCAGAACGCACCAGGAAGTAATTATTATATAACCCTGACAAACCTTTCGCGATAAACCATAACAGCTGTCTGTTTGGGAGCTATTAGAAAATACTGTTGGAAAAATTGTACATGATTACCACGTCTAACAGGAAGGATGGCAGGTTTAGTCATACTGTATGCGTTACAGTTCACAGGTTCATGGTCACAGTGAGATCTATTAATGAGCACATTTTATACATTTGACAGCACATCATCCGTAAAATGGACTGTTGATCAGCTGTGTGCAGTGTACTGTGTGTAGCTTCAGTTTGCCAGTGCTTGGTAGCAATAGCAAAACAAGCGTAGCATTCTGTCCGTGACCAGAGAACATCATTCACAGTGCAGAAAGGGTCGATGTGCTTTTTCTCCTGCATGTGAACACGGGAAGCTGAGGGGTACTGGGTACTGTTCTTTCACTCTAACCCATCATTCGGTATTATCATTTTTTTGACGGTCCATCACCGCTGACAAACAAGTGTTGGGGTGATGCGTTTTGAGCCTCCCTGATCACCCTCCTTCTCCCCATGCGGGTATTGGGGTGATCACTGTGCTCCCAGGCCTTCTCACACAATCAGCGATTCCAGATTGGGTGGGTGCATTATAAAAGAGAATTGACAGTTCTTCACGTTGGAATGTGGTGTATTCACAGGAAATATGGTAGCCTTGATTAGTTACCTGTTCATGCTTGGGTATGAGAAGTTTTTGAGGCTTCTCGTGGAAAAAGTTGTACTTTTTTTAAATTGTGTAGGTTCACTTTTCTGAGTCTCGTGTAAAGATCACTTGAAACCTAATTAAGATTTTTCTTACAGACTTAATTTGGCAATGTTAATAGGTTTGTGTGAATATTTTGACACCAAGAGATAAACCAAATTCAGGTGTGACTCTCCTTTAAGGGAAGAATGCTTGTTTAATCCCCAAAATACTGTTTCCGAGTGCATTTCTCACGTAACCACTCAGTATCTGTAAGTGTCAATTCGTCAAAACAGGTTTGGAGCTGGGAGACTTTTTTTTTCCCATTAGAAAGTAGTGCTGAGAATTAGGCAGAGTAAGGGTTCCCTTCCCAAGCAAAGTTAATTCAGAGTCTTTTAAATGAGCCAATTATATATCCTTCCAGCCCCTACATTTATTTTAGTAAGTGAGGGCCCGTAGGAAATGGAACTCAAATGTTCTGTGCTATTCAATAAGTCTAGAGCTTATTCTAACCTTCAATTTGTTTATGGGATTTTCATACAGTATAAAGTTAGCTGTCAAATCAAACAGCTGTGTTGTGTAAACTGTGCACCTCGGAGCTAGAAATTTTAAAGAGCAGCACCCTCCCAAAGACCCTGAACAGCTTCATCGAGCTCATCGCCAGGTCTTTCCACTCCTGACAGCCATCAGAGACTCCCATGGCGGTCTCCTCACTAGCAAGCTCTGGGTGGTGCACTGGAGCATTTTTCCCATACTTCCCTTTGTATGTGTGCCGCAGTTTTAGAAGGGTTACAAAGCAGTTGCCAAATACTGTACTTTTGCCAGCACCTCAGTGCCGATGCGGGGTCAGAAACCAGGTCAGCAGATTAAGCCTCAGCTGGGGTCTTCCCGCTGTAACCTTTGTTCCTTGTGTTTCCGAAGGGGCCACAAGCGCAAGCTGCAGGAGGCCAAGGAAGGCGACGACGACTCGGGAAGCGAGTCCAGCAAGGCGTCGAGTAACGAGGATGAGGAAGGCAGCAGTTCGGAAGCGGACAAAATGGCCGCCGCTCTCGAAGCGGAGCTCAATGACTTCATGTGATGGGAACGGCTCGCTGGTCCCGGGGAGAGACTTCTGCTCTCGTCGCTTCAGAGCCGCGAGGTCGTCGTTCATGTGCGAAACCCCACAGTGGCCACCCTGTGTGAATGAAATGAAACCAGCAGTGTGTGTTTGGGGAGACTCGGTGTGTGTGTATAGTTATACGGCTAGAATAGAGCATTTTAGCAGTTTATGTGAAATATTAAAAAAAGGAGAATAAAAGCTGTTTTAATGTTTTATTGTGAAATAAAATAGATGAAAACTTGTTTTGTGTATGTTTTATTTGGGTTACTTTGTTTTTTATAAATGTAAAAAAAAAAAAGAAAAATGGTCAGGTATGCCAAAGAGTTTAAACAGGGCACTTCTGAGCCTGCAACAATGTTTTTTCCTGCTTTTCTTTCTGTTTTTAATGAGTAATTGACATTGTATTTCATTACAGCCATGTAACTAGCAGCACCATACAGAAAACTTTTGAATATATGGAAAAATTAGATTTTTTATCAAAAGTAACCTTAACATATGAGCCAGATTTGTCTACCCATGATAAAACAAGGTTCAGCTATAAGATTAAGGAGTGGGTACTCTGGGTTTATCCTACCTGGTGTTCTCCTCGTCTTGTCTTTTACGAGACGATTGTGAAATTTTAAGATTGTGACAGCTGCTGCACTATGCTTTCCAAAACCCAGGTTCTGTAAGAGTGTAGGTTTTCAGTTTTGCTCTACTCAAACTTTGGATTTTGAACACATCACTCTCTGATCCTTTACTGCCATACAGTGTGGTTCCAGCCCTTGAGCCTGAAAAAAAAAAATCTGCCATCATGTTTGAGACTTTTGTTATTTTGTTTGAAATGGCAAGACTGATGTAAAGTTTTTGTATATTCTATTTCATATTTGACCTCCAGGAATAATTCTTTTCATTTAATAAAGATTTGTTTTTTAAGTGCTGTCAGAATCCTGTTTTTTTCCCATTTTCTCTGATAAAAGAATGATGTTGGTGAGTGACTGATTGAGGAACAGGATAATCGGATATTGCTTGGTCATGCATTTATACCTGTGTGAAGGGAGATCAAGCACCTACAGTAGCAGTAAAATATTACAGTCTCTGAAGAAGTGAGGCCCTCCTCACTAGTAGGGTGAGGTAGAGGCTGATGGCACACCAGAATGGAGGTAATATTCAGCTTAATGCAGACCAATGAAGCCGTGGACTTCACAGTTTTGTTCATACGATGCTTTAAACTGTACCTTCACTCTGACTTATTTCTGTTAAATACAGCAGTGGAAGTCAGATGAGTTCTGGAGTAGTAGTACAGTAGAAAATCCATAAACATGACATCACCTCCAACCTGTGGCTTATGACTCGGGTGACAAGTGTGCATTCTATATTTGTCCCTCCGACGCTGTTGTAAAGAGACGGGCATTCCTTCTAAGGTGCAGTCCTGCCTTGTGTCCTATTTTTCTGGGATAGGCTCCAGGTTGCTGCAACCCTTCCAATGAATCAGTGGTCTTCTAATCTTCGAACAACAGAACTCTTGTGCTGTTTCTTCATTCGTGTCTTGATATTGCTTCCTTGTATGTACAGTACGTTTCTTTTATGTTTATTAAAGCTAGTTATCTCATATTATCTTACATTGTCTGTGAAAGTACGCTCGGCTTTTTCCAGAATGCTTGATAAAACCATCAATTAACCCTGATAATGCAGTCATGTTTTATTCTTTATAAAGAGGCCAGCTTTTTGTAGTGAAGCTAAAAGCTGATGAAATTAAATTCAATTTAAGCTTCTCCTTATTCATTTTATGGAGATCTCTACTCATTGCTATTTGGCACTTTGGGCCAGACGCTATTATAACTATTTTAGAAGAGCACTTACTGTAACTTTACAAGCAAGTCTAATCTGAATATCCTGAGGACATGGGTCCAAATTTAAAAACAGGTAGTTATGCCAAATGACAAAAACTGCCACTTGAGTCTGCATATATTTTATTCAGTTATTTTCTGCTGTCATAGTACAGGCATTTAGGGATTCAGTTGAGATAGTGTGTTGGATATAGCATTTCTTTAAATAATGGTTATTGGATTAACAGAAATAATTGGTATGTATTTTAAAATCATCAGAAAACATTTTACCATTTACATTTATTAGAGCACTACTGAAGAGTACTAATCTTTGTCCAGCTACCCTTTGTAAGAATATCAGAGAAAAACGTATATTTAATCTCCTCCCTGGCTTTGATCCTTTCTGTTTGAAATGATAAACTTTACTTGTATTGATCACTTAACAGCCCATGGAAAATGGATTTAAAAAAGAACAGGAATTGAGCCAGGCCAGGGGGTGGTTTTCAGAGACAAATGAATTATATCTTGTGAGTTCCTGAATCATTTTTTCTTCAAATATGTTTCGAAAGAATTTCTCCATCGTCAATCTCATTATTTCACGGGTACTGCCCTGGTTGTTAATCAACACTTTAGACCATGCACTCCACACAGCAAAACATCAGTTTTTTATGTTTCAGAAGTCTCCTTGGGTGGAGCAGCCATTTTTTCGCAGGCTGTACAATTTTCAAACCATTTCCCAACTGATGACAGACAAAATAATTTGGAAATCTAAAAGCCCCTGGAAACTACTGTTACACACAGGTAGTAATACAGTCATAAATACTCTATGCAAAAATAGATGGAGAAAATCAAGAAAGCAATTATAGACTTCACTCTAAAACAGTAAAGAGTCCTTCTAGGAAGATGTATTAACAATGCATTGCCAAATGTACAGGCCTTCCTAATCATTTATATTTCCAGAGCTCTTGGTTTTCCTCTGTGCTCTCCCCCATTCACAGTGACAAGCAATTGTACTGTATATGCCATCACACTTCACTGCTCTTGGAAGATATGAAGGACATGTGGGCTCACTGTCCAAGTCTCATGGGGTAAAATGCTGCTTTCATGGAGACATGAGTAACCAGATCTTTCAAGAGAGTTAGAGGCCTCAGCTCCACAGGTCTGGGCTGCTTAGGGGCTTTGTGGGTCACAGGACCTGTATGAGCAGCTCAACGCGATGACATTGTGCCCACAAGTCATGAGCCTTTGAAAGATTGGACGCTTACCCAAATTACATCCCAGTGAGAGGCACAAACAAATCACTTGCCTTTATGCTGTGCAGGTCAAAATAAAAACACTTCTGTGCCCTCCGTCTTAGACCCAACATGACTAGTCTGTAGAACTTTAGGTCCCTCAGAAAGTGCAGACTGTGCCTTTAGATCCCAAACTACAGCTGATGTGTCCAATATTTGAGAAAGAAAGTGAGCCCAGAGGAGCAGAGATCCTTCTGTATCTGTAGGATCGTGTTGTTGCTGCTTTGTTACAGTATACGAGCAGCGGAGGTAGTCTGTGAAATAAAAATCAAGGAATTATTTCAAAAACTTTTTTTATTTTGTTTGTTTTCTTGTTGCGTTGCTCAGGCAACGCTCACATGTGGAAAGACTCCGGTCTCCGTGGTGACAACAGCTACAGCTAGCATCAGCCTTCTTGAGTTTCTATATCACATAAAAACTAGTGTGAATCTTGATTTCTCATGGAGTAACCCTCCATTAATTCAATGCCTTTCCAATGGCAAACATATATCGTTTTCTTTGGGTTCATAATTAGATAAGTCTTTGTTTCATCAGGAAGGCTTTAAAATGCAGGTGATGAAGTAAAAAACACTGTTGATGGTTCCAAACATCAAATGGGATGAACAAAAGTAATTCAAAAAAGATCATAAACCTCCATTCTGTCTTACAAGGTGCTAAAGCAGTTATTTTGTAATGGTCTTTGTGGGTCACCTTATATTATGCCTTTTACTCATGTGTAGTTTCCTCACTTACAAATCATCCTGGGTAGCTAGTAAAATCATGGTTGCATGGTTACATTCATAAATCTTTTATAACTCGATGTATTAAGTGTTACTACCTTGTAGAATCTAGGCTTTATTAATAATTAACTACACATTTATTACAAAATGTCATTGTTCCAATTTATAAATGTTTTATTAATGCATAGTGGTAAATAGCGAACCACTGTGAAGAAGCAACTCGTAAACAAAGCATCACCAGTTTCTGTCTGAGCATGATATGTACTGTATGATACTCAATCAAAAAGACCCTATCTATGGCAAGCTGTAAATGTCAGTTCTCAATACCACGTCCTTGAACTCTTAAAGAGATTATTAGTATCCTGATCATCAGAAAAATAGGAGTCACCTGCATTTATCTTTTCCAGATTTGCACAGGAGAGATGGATGTAAAAAACATTCTCACGCATTACACTGCCTAACAGATAAGGCAGCTTGTTGGGATTGAATTAATATTCCCTTACTGTCTAAATACCATGCTGAAGAGTTGCACTGTGTTCTGAGTCTGTTGAATTAGAAAGGAGAGTGTTTGGTCTTCCCCAAAGCAAGAACATAATACCAAGTATGATTTTGGAATTGTGTTGTGTTTTTGTTTGATGTTTCATTGTCTCAGCATAGCGACGGAATCCTGCCCCGATTTCTCAGGCTGAGACCTGGAACTTGAACGTAATGAATACAAATGTTTATAATCATAATAATTCCTTACACATTATATACTGTAGCACTTCTCTGG